>NC_050188.1:19031210-19351210 GCF_008315115.2 Sander lucioperca
GATAAGTGTTTCTTTAGTTCCAGTTACTCCGACAGAGTGATACATCTTCGCGTCAGGTCAATTTCAGGAGTTGCACTCTCCATGGATCAAGTAAATTTTGGAAAATAAAGTATGCCAGATTAAGTAGGCTTCAGCTGTTTTTTTCAATGTGTCAGATCCATATTTTGTCAACATTTCAGTAAAAATAAGTTTAAGATTGGATATTCTAATGTTATAACGACCGCCTCACTATTTCATTAAATGTGATTGGTGACATGTCAGCCGACGCTGATCAGCTGTGACCAGCAATGACTTTAGCGCTCTGCCAGAGCTGAAGCAATTCTTCATTTGATCTTTCATTTGTTGGTTCAATTACTCAACCCTCATAGCCTGGAATGCATAATGGAAGTTGTAAAAGTGCACATCGTTCATGGAGAACTGAGTTTCAAAACTTGTTTCTGATGCTATGATAGACCCATTTATCAGTTTATGACTCAAAATAGTCCCATGTAGGACCTGCGACTGGAACCTGCAACCGGTCTTTGGCTTGTTCATTCGCCAAATGTCCTAATCATTAACTGCTTTGACACTGAACAGTTACTGCAAATGAGCCTGAGGCTGTTTTCATCCAGCAAAACATGCTGTTATTGCACATTCTTAATAACCTTTAACAATTGCTCCATTTTCATCCTTGTTTTAAAACCCTGTTTGCTTTTCTTCTATACATATTTTTTATTTGTTGTTTACCCCATGGATTCACTTAGTTACAACATAGACATTTATAGATTATATTTATAAAATAATTAATTCCTAAAGTTTCATATCTTATCTTGAATTATCCTTTGTTCTTACTATTATTATTAGTAGTAGTATTAGTGTTGTGACCAAGTCATCTTTGCTCAAGTCCCAAGTAAGTCTCAAGTCATTTGGTCTAAAGCCTGTTTTATGGTTCTGCGGAAGCGCCACGCAGAGCTTTCGCCATAGCCTACGTAAGTGGCCTGATGTTTATACTTGTGAGCTGGTGTGTGCGTCCAGCAGGCGTGTGTGTGTGTGGGGAGTGGGTGATAGAGCGAGGGAGAAGTGAGAGAGTGATGCCGATTAGCTTCGGAGCGAGTACCGACTCTAGAGTCATAGTGAGAGAAACAAAGTGTCTCCCCTGTGTTTTCTGACCAAGGTGGGAAATTTGTAGCAGGACAAGTTAACCCTCTCCTTGATTTCATGTTGTTTATGGAGAAGGAGAACCAGGAAATGAGTCTGGGGAAATGCAACGCTACCAAGCCATGGCGGAGCGACGTGCATCGCTGCGACGTGTAGTTACATTTTTCGACAGGTGCACGTCAAGCTACAGCGTAGGGGTGTTCATTCGAACTACAGATCCGAGGCGACCCGATCTGGCAAACTTGCACAATGTAATGTAATGGGCAATTCCGCTTCCAACCTGTAGGGGGACCGAAGTGGGAAAAGTTACATAGTGTTAGCTGCAAGCTAACGTTAGCTGTGAGTGAACAGATTGTATCAAGCTAATGTTCTTGCTAACATCAGATCTTGTAGCAGACACTTACCGATCAGAATTAATCTTCAAATGACGAACAAAGTTTGAGGTTGTAGTCTGGCTGGCGGGTCTTGCATTTAGCAGTTCGCTTTTTCCTTCTTGCATGAAATTTAAAATCCAAAAGGTGAGGAAGGCGGGGAGGAATTAGAAGGATGCCCTGCTAGCCTATCTAAGGCAACTAACACACAGTTCGCCACTGCAGAGACTACTATTCACCAACGCCAGATGGATCGCACACAAAATGGATATATATGCTACAAATACACAGGGAACTGCTGCGTGATGATTATTACCGAAGCCTGGCTGAATCCCAGACGGCAGCTAGCAGCTCGCAGCTCGCAGCTAACAGGGTAGGTGAATTTAAACAATGTCTGAGTTGAAAACGCATCTTGTTGTCATGTAAGAGCCCTGTTCATGTTGCACAGACATTTTAATTGCATTGTGTGTCTGTTAAGAGGCACAAAGGCACTCTTTATGATATGCCCCAAAAACTGCCGTTCTAGCTAAGTGGGAGCTCTCGGCATTAGCTGCAGCAGCTCCAGTTAGCTAGCACCTTATAGCTTCTACTTATAGCGATCAAGATTAACGTAAAAATTGCCCGGAGTTCTCCTTTAAGCTTTACATTGATGTAACACATTAACGGTGATAACAAATGTACGGCAAACACTAAAGATACTTACATTACATTTACGACGTAGCTATGGCGGCAGTTCAACGCAAGGCTTTGTGCAAAACTGTGGAAAAATTACAGAAAAAGTGTGGGTGTTGAACCTTCTCACCTGGAAAAGTGTGGGTGTTAAAACACCCACATCCCCCACGGGTGAGACGCCCCTGGATACTGCATATTGTGAAAGGATTAAAACAAGATGTCATGGCATTGCAATACATTGAGACATTGAAAAAGTGTTATAGTGTATAGGCCTAGAGAATGTAAAACCAGAAGCTAAGTCTAGAAGCTCTATGTTTAATACTTAATAACTTTTGTTATACTCCAAATCATAACTTATCCTGCGACAATAAGTGTTTTAGTTTAAAGCAATTTCTTCGTCCCCCCATGGATAATGTCTTTTTACTTAATCATATTTGCTTGCAAACCTATGAGTCAGATCTTCATTGAATTGTTTATTTTTGAAGAAAAAGCTGAATCTATTTATTACATCTATTGAATCCATTTTTTTTCTCTCATTGTGGTTGGATTGCCACAGATAACACGCCACTATTCATTCTGTTAGTTTAGGATTTGGAGTGTCGTCTGTTGGCTTGCATCAGTGCCCTCCTGTTTGTTTTCTCCACAAGAGTAGATTAGTCAACTGATTGGCAGTCAGACGGTACGCTAGATGATAGCACTAAACCTTGGCCCCGCTGTTCAATTATTCACAGAAAGAGAAAGAATGAAAGGGGGAGTGTGTGTGTGTGTGTGTGTGTGTGTGTGTGTGTGTGTGTGTGTGTGTGTGTGTGGGAGAGAAGGAGGAAGACCAAGAGAGCCAGGGAAAGAGAGACAGTCAGGGAAAGAGAAATAAAGAAAGATGAAAGAGGGCAATTCAAATGCTGAACGTCACCTAATTTTACCAATTGCAAAAGATCTTATTATGATTCTTATTAGCATCCACCTTCATTGGTGCAAGCACTGCCTAATGCATTAATCTTAATGCTAGCCACTGCCACCCACCACAGAGTGAGACACAATAAAGTAGCACTACCTCTGCCTACACTACACACACATCCACCAACACACTCCAAGCACTCCAGCATATGGGTCAGATCTAATCGCAATAATTTCATTTCCCCCCTCATCAGCTCCAAGCCAGATAGACTAAGTCCCATTTGTAACCACTGCAGCGCTACTGGAAGGAAATATGACAGATAAGAGGACTCTTGTAATAAGCTGGCTGTGTGGATCTGATAAATGAAGAGAGCTTTTGCCAGTTAGCAGGAGAAATATATTGTGGAACGGCAGAAGCCCAAGTGTGGTGGCTTGAGGATTCATAAAAATAAACGGGGAAACAAATTAACTTTGTTGATTAGCGGCAAGATGGAGGAAGCCGCTTGGAAATGACTCGATGCCGCTTGGGAAATCTTGGGAGCGCGAGGCGGAGTTCTGGTATCAACGAGACAGAAAAAAACATAGATGTGTAAGATACAGTAAATCCTCGTAGGCATCTTTTCATCGACAGACTCACTCCGCTCTCTTTCTATAACAAATCTCTTTATCTCTCTCTCTCTCTCACACACATATCCACAAACACTTTCTGTGGAGAAAAAAAATCCACACTTTTCAGCTGTTCCTAGTTAAAAGACAGATGTGCAGCGCTGCTTGTGACGGAAAGTGTAATACCTGTTTAGAGCCTGGGCCTGTATCATGCCCATATGGTTTTCAGTGAGAGAGGTGGAGTTGCTCAAGCGGAATTTGAAACGTAAATAGAACAAAGGATTGTGGGAGGTGGTTAATTTCAGCTGTTTCCATGGCCGGTAAGGTCCATTGGCAGGGCTGTGATGTTTATTTGTGTGCCATTATTTCTCTACACAGCATGTAGAATTATGTTTGACATGCTTTGCACAGTTCAAGAATATGCATGAAAAGGGTTTTTTTTATTTTTTTTATCAGCAATAAAGATAAAGTTGTGCTGTAAGAAAATGACAGTTTTACAGCTAGACTTTTATAGCAGGGCTGTTTAAACAGGGGAAGAATTGTGGTGAAACGGAGAGCTGTTTGAACATTATCTTACAATTCTGAACAATCTCTGAAGAGGCTGTCTGAGAATTTGTAGATATTTTCTGCAAAGCATATTCCCATGAAAACAGGTCAAAAGGAAAGTCGAGGAAGTTTTCCTTGTGTCGTGCTCTCTCTAGAGAAATGCTTCAGTGCATCTCAGAGAATCATCCATGCGAGACCAACACATAAACAGTCACCTTGTCAATCAGTCAGCCAATCTGTCAGTGAGCCAGTAGGCCAGTCCACCATCCAGCCTCGACCTCCAGCCAACCAATGACTGATCATTCTCTATTCTTCCCACCCACTCACCCTCTATCCTCCAAACACTCCAACACCATCTCCTCCTCTTACTAATGCTTGGGAGATTTACAGGCCAGGACCTCTTCTTCTTCCCCTACACATCCAGACATGCTGCTCTGCGTTGTTGGGTCAAAATTATTTACGTTATGTTATTTTTCTTTCATATCCTCATTTCATATCAGTTTACTTAACAAGTCAAAAGCGCTGCCCTTTGGGGACAATATTTAATCCACGGCACATTGACATAATGACACGTGTCAATGTTTAGATGCATATTTCTTATTACTTAAGCATCGAAGCACCCGTATTCAATAGGAAAGCTTACTACACCTAACCTACCAGTCAGCATCAGTGTAACAGCAGACATTTTCATGTTTTTTAAACAATAAACTACACAATGTATTTGCATTTTATAAGCCACTTCCTTTCACTCCATATCGATTTAGAATCAAATAAAGAAAAAAATTGTTTCTGTCGCTTTTCTGCTCTTTTGAAAAGAAATAAGTGTGCTTGTGAGGGCACTGAATTGGCATAATTACATGGGTTTAAATGCAAATTTACAATGTGCTTATTAATTCTATTCTGCTCATTTCAAATGACTGACTGCACTTAATTAAATCAGATTGATTAGACCTTTTCTAGACTTTCCCTTTACAACCACGTAATTATGACAAAAAGAGCCACTTGACACCAAATCTACTGCAGAGGACTGAGCTTTCTTTTCTCTACCATTCAGGGTCATTCAAGTCCTGCATGGGGATCTACAGGCGGGTTACGGCAATGTCCAAATGGGCTGCCACATTATAATACAGTTTTACAGTTTATTTCTAGAGGGATTTAAGGCCGCTGACCTGTTGTTCACATTTTACCTAAC
Organism: Sander lucioperca; assembly: GCF_008315115.2. Classification (NCBI taxonomy): domain Eukaryota; kingdom Metazoa; phylum Chordata; class Actinopteri; order Perciformes; family Percidae; genus Sander; species Sander lucioperca. The sequence continues at coordinate 19,036,629 of NC_050188.1, forward strand.
CATACATGAAAATATTACATCAGCCATCTCCTCCACCCACACAACATTTTACTCAAACACCCCCATTCCAGTCTCAATCCTCTAGACAGATTGTGCTTGTTCCACTTCATGATGTTCTTCATGAGCACAACCACATATTTTGGAGAAATGGACCACACATGTAAATGGATATTGGATAAACCGGTATAATGTTGAGTCTTGCTGAGCTCCTAAATTGGAGCCAGGATGTGTAAAATAATATAGATGATGGCTAAGTATCAAAAACTAAGCAGTTTCTTTAATTGGATATGATTTCCCGCTGTTGCATACAACAGTGGTGACTCCTTTAAGGTGAGTCCTGACACTGGCTGTCTGTGCTGTTTGTATTTGGTCCCCTTTCTATTTCCTACAGTCTAATGAGCATACATCAATTGTTGCTGTTGACAGTGTGAGTCAGTAACCAGAAGAAAGCCAAGCTAGCAGCCTTCTTGTAAATGTGGTCCTTACAGTGGTGTCTAATACAGTCTAGCGAGGTCATGCAAGTGTACACAGTACAAAGGGATTTGGAAAAAAAAAGAGTGATTAAGTGCATCAACTTTTTAATATTCTTTTGTCAATGCAGTTACTCAGCTTGAATATTAATAAATCCCAAACAGTGCTAATGGTTAGTTGAAGACAAAGAAAAATAGGAATAATAATTAAGTAGAAAAAAACAACATGCGGAAAACACATTCAAAGAAATTTAATATTTAAAAAGCAACACCCCAGGACCTGGCGAGTTAATGGTTGAAAGGGCTCCTGCTCCTCAAGTGTTTTTCTGAGCTTTGATTGCAATTTGGAGAAGGAATTATCTCGTTGGGGTGCGTGGGTGGAGGGAGGTCGGATCTGACTGTGAAGTGCTTGTCATTACCAAGATCTCTCCCTTTCTATTTTCCCTTGTTCCCTTTGTCTACCTCTTTTCCCCTCTCCCCTTTGTCTAACTCCTTTAGTTGTGGTTGTTCTGCAACTGCAGCTTGACAATGTCAAAATATTAGTGAGTACCATAACACCACACATATTACAGTATACTGCGCTCTGTGTTCATATATTAAGCGATACACTAAAACACATATCTATACGTTTGTAGCATGATATTTAATACCATCCAACATTGACTGTCCAGGGAAAACACAACTTCTGGTGTAATCTATGCAGTCTATGATTATTGGATTGATTAATACATTGTAGAAAAACATAAGTAAGAACATAAATCCATGTATCTACACACACGTACCTGCAGTTCATTTACGTTCACCTTCACACACATACAAGCGTGTACATGCATACTGAATCTGTCTCTTTCATCACCGATGCACCCCATCAAGACAGGTTCATTTTCCACATTCCTTCCCCCTCCCACTCCTCCATTGATTTGACAATCACTGTGTAATCTCGGGTATAAATGACTCTTTTTAAAAATGCCGTGGGCAATAGGGTCATGATATTTCCCCTTAATTACTGTGCCACATTATCACCATAAAGCACTTTCCACCTCTCTCGCGCTTGTAATTACATTGTTCCGATTGCCGTGACACATCCTTTCATTCGCTGATGCACTTTGCAAGCAAATGTGTGTGTGAGCAAGAAAGGAGAAGAGAAAATGAAAAAAGGGGGAGAAGGCGGCACCATAATGCAAGCTAGGAGTCTTCATTACAGAAATGCTCTAAATCATATCCACACTCAATGAACACTTGTGATTTGTTGCCCTGACAGTTATAGTACTGTTGCAACAAAATAAAGAATATTCATCTGATCTGAACAACAGAGGAATGTGTGCCCTATACTCAGGATAAGACATAAAGATGCACAAGTACATTACATACAATACAGTTGAAAGCAAAATAACACACATGGCATGCACAGAAAATGCTAAATTACTATTAGTCAAAGAAGACAGGTTGGTGTAAATGTAGTAGTGGTAAAATAATATAATAAGTTTATTTTATATAGCACCTTTTACAGACAAAGTCACAAAGTGCTTCACATTCAATTCAATTCAATTCAATTTTATTTATAGTATCAAATCATAACAAGAGATATCTCGAGACACTTTACAGATAGAGTAGGTCTAGACCAAACTCTGTACTTTACGAAGCCCCAACTATTACAGTGGTTGCCTCAAGAGCAAGCATTAGCAGTAGCTATTGCGACAGTGGCAAGGAAAAACTCCCTTTTTTTGTTAGGAAGAAACCTCGGACAGACCCAGACTCTTGGTAGGCGGTGTCTGACGGCACCAGTTGGGGGAGTGGTGAATGGTGGCAATAATAGTCATAATAAAGATAGTGAAGCAGTGATCACAATGGTAGTCATAGTAGTTCATGTCATAGTAGGGTACAGCAGGGCGTTACGGGGTGTAGTGTGGCACAGCAGCCTGGGTGGACGCGGTTGGACGCGGCAGGACGCAGTCGGACACTGCGGGGAAACGCAGAGCGTAGCAGGGTGTAGTAAGTCCATAGCGTCAGCTGCACCCAGGACCCCGGTGTAGGTGCCACCCAATTCCAAGGCGATGTTCTGGGTGAAGAAGAAGCAAAGGGACTCCGGGGAGAAAACTCCCCAGAGCTAGGTTAGTAACAGGCATTTCTGGGACTAAGATGCACACAAAAGGAGACAAGTGAAAAGAGAGAAGAGGGAGCGGCTCATTGTGTCCTTTGAAGGAGCTTCCCACAGCAGTCTAGAGTTATAATAGCATAACTAAGAGAGGCAGGCTAAAGAGAGGGGCCCTGGACCGGGCTCGTACTCTCCCCTGCCGGAACGGGCTTGTACTTCCTGCCTCCCTCTACTCTACTCTACTATGCTGCAACTCCTCACTCCCTAACTATAAGCTTTATCAAAGATGATGGTTTTCAGTTTATTCTTAAATGTGGCGACGGTGTCAGCCCCCCGAACCCAAGTTGGGAGCTGGTTCCACAGGAGAGGAGCCTGGTAGCTGAAGGCTCTGGCTCCCATTCTACTTTTAGAGACTCTAGGAACCACAAGTAGCTCTGAGTTCTGGGAGCGCAGTGCTCTAGTGGGACAATAAGGTACTAAAAGCTCTTCTATGTATGATGGTGCTTGACCATTTAGTGCTTTGTAGGTCAGGAGAAGGATTTTAAATTCAATCCTGGATTTTACAGGAAGCCAATGCAGAGAAGCTAATACAGGAGAAATGTGATCTCTTTTGTTAGTTCTTGTCAGAACACGTGCTGCAGCATTCTGGATCAGCTGGAGGGTCTTGAGGGACTTATTTGAGCAGCCTGATAGTAAAGAATTACAGTAGTCCAGCCGGGAAGTTACGAATGCATGGACTAGTTTTTCAGCATCGTTTTGAGACAGGATGTTCCTGATTTTGGCAATGTTACGAAGATGGAAAAAGGCTGTTCTTGAGGTTTGTTTTAAGTGGGCGTTAAAGGATAGATCCTGGTCAAAAATGACTCCTAGATTTCTGACAGTAGTGCTGGAGGCCAGGGCAATACCATCTAGGGTAGCTATATATTTAGATAATGAAGTTCGGTGGTGCTTGGGTCCCAGCACAATAACTTCCGTTTTGTTTGAGTTCAACATCAGAAAATTGTGGGTCATCCAGGATTTTATATCTTTAATGCACGCTTGAAGTTTAGCTAACTGACCGCTTTCGTCTGGCTTGATTGACAGATATAATTGGGTGTCGTCTGCGTAACAGTGAAAGTTAATTGAGTGTTTCCTAATAATATTGCCTAGAGGAAGCATATATAAAGAGAATAGAATTGGTCCAAGCACTGAGCCTTGAGGAACGCCATGGCTAACTTTAGCGTATTTGGATGGTTTATCGTTAATATTAACAAATTGGGATCGCTCAGAAAAATAGGACTTAAACCAGCTTAGTGCGATTCCTTTAATGCCAACTAAATGTTCCAGTCTCTGTAAGAGGATGGTATGGTCAATAGTGTCGAATGCAGCACTAAGATCTAATAAGACAAGTACGGAGACAAGTCCTTTGTCAGCAGCAGTTAGAAGGTCGTTAGTGATTTTCACCAGTGCCGTCTCTGTGCTATGATGCATTCTAAATCCTGACTGAAAGTCTTCAAATAGACTATTTCTATGCAGAAAGTCACACAATTGATTAGCGACTACCTTCTCAAGGATTTTGGAGAGAAACGGGAGGTTAGATATAGGTCTATAGTTGGCTAAGACCTCAGGGTCGAGGGTGGGTTTTTTCAGAATAGGTTTTATCACAGCTACTTTAAAAGACTGCGGTACGTGACCCGTTAGTAAGGACATATTGATCGTATCTAGTAATGTGGTGTTGACCACGGGTAGTGCTTCTTTAAGTAGCTTCGTTGGAATGGGGTCTAAGAGACAGGTAGTTGGCTTAGCTGAAGAGACCCTTAACATTAATTGTTGGAGGTCTAAAGGATAAAAGCCGTCTAAATAAGTATCAGGTCTTATCGTTCTCTCTAGCCCTCCTGCGCCCAATGGTGAGTCGTTGGAAGCTGTGGGCAGAAGGTGATGAATTTTTTCTCTAATTGTTATAATTTTATCATTAAAAAAGGTCATGAAGTCATCACTGCTCAGAGCTATAGGAATAGATGGCTCAATAGAGCTGTGACTATCTGTCAGCCTGGCTACAGTGCTGAAAAGAAACCTTGGGTTGTTCTTATTTTCTTCTATTAGTATTGAGTAATAGTCTGATCTGGCATTTCTGAGGGCCCTCCTATAATTTTTTAGACTATCTTGCCAATCCACACGAGATTCTTCCAGTTTGGTGGAACGCCATTTACTTTCAAGTTTTCGTGAGATTTGTTTTAATTTGCGAGTTTGGGAGTTATACCAAGGTGCTAGTTTCCTTTCCTTCATCATCTTCTTTTTGAGAGGAGCAACCGAGTCTAAAGTAGTCCGTAGGCAGGCCGTAGCAGCGTCTACAAAGTTATCAAGTTGGGAGGGACTAGAGTTAACATAACAGTCCTCTGTTATATTAAGGCATGACATTGAGTTAAGTGCTGTTGGAATAGCTTCCTTAAATTTAGCTATAGCACTGTCAGATAAGCATCTAGTGTAGAAACTTTTATTTAATTTCGTATAGTCTGGTAGTAGGAATTCGAAAGTTATTAAAAAATGGTCTGATAATAAAGGATTCTGCGGAAATACTATTAAATCGTCAATTTTGATGCCATATTCTAGCACAAGGTCGAGGGTGTGGTTAAAACAGTGCGTGGCCTTATGCACCCTCTGACTGAAACCAATAGAATCTAGCAGTGAATTGAAAGCAGTACTAAGGCTATTGCTCTCAATGTCCACATGGATATTAAAATCACCTACAATAAGTACTTTGTCTGATTGAAGGACTACGCATGATAAAAACTCTGAGAATTCAGATAAAAACTCAGAATATGGACCTGGTGCTCGGTAAACAACAACGAATATAATTGGCTGTACTGTTTTCCATGTTGGGTGTTGAAGATTAAGAACAAGGCTTTCAAACGAGTTATAATTTAGTTTAGGATTAATTAACAGGCTCGAGTCAAATATGGCTGCAACTCCCCCTCCTCGGCCTGAGCCTCGTGGAATTTGGGTATTATTATGACTGGGAGGAGTGGCTTCGTTTAAACTAACATATTCGTCATGGCCCAGCCAGGTTTCGGTGAGGCAGAATAAATCAATGTGGTTATCTGATATCAATTCGTTTACCAATAATGCTTTCGATGACAGAGATCTAATATTTAATAGTCCACATTTGATTTTCCTATTCTGTTCTATCGTTGCAGTGGTTGTTTTAATTCCAATTAGGTTGTTTAGTATAGCACCTCTTTTGTTAGCGTTTGGTTTAAACGGTCTCAGTCGGGGGACAGACACGGTGGTTATGGGATTATGAATGGGTGATTGCTCTGAAGGGAGCACAGAGGGGCGTGTAGCGCTGTATCTCTGATTATTGACTTTGGGAGAGTGTGTCTGGTCAGTGTGCTTGTGGGAGTGTTTACGGGATGTAAACAGTCAATCAGAGGTCTGGGTATGCAGGGCGTGGTGCAAATTTCCACGTAGCATCTGGCTTCCGCGTGTATTGGGATGAATCCCATCCCTGCTGAACAGGGAGCCACGTTCCCAAAACAGATTGAAGTTGTCAATAAAACCTATCCTGTGAATACTGCATGTGAGCTGGAGCCAGGTGTTAAGGGAGAGTAGTCTGCTAAAGAGGCCTGATCCGCGACCTAGAGATGGAAGTGGGCCCGAAATAAAAACCGACTTCCCAGTGCTTTTTAAAGCCTCAATGAGAGTGGTAAAGTCTCGCCTTGTGCGCTCACACTCCTGAATCCGAGTGGACATGTCGTTATGTCCACAATGGACCACGATGCGTTTGATAGAGGTCGGAAATGAGGGTATCAGGTCCATAACTTTAGCCAGGATGTCTGCAACTTTGGCTCCGGGAAAACAGTGTGTGACAGCATTATGAAACTGTAGGTCTCTAGTGATGGAGTCCCCAATAATTACTGTGGTTAGGGGGAAGAGCGGACGAGGAGTGGGGGGGTGTGGGTAGCCGGTGACGGGAGCAAAACAGTCAGTGTCGGTTTCAGATGGGCAGGGAAAAGAAGAGGAAGAATGCTTACCGTTCGGTTGTGGAGATTGTTTTTGAGGAACGTTGTCATTTGGCCGATCCAGGCAGTGTAGGCCACCGGACCGTCTGACTACCGCATCCCTCAGAAGCTTTCGCCGCGCGGTAGCAATCGTCTTCCGTGACGACGGCTGGTCAGTCTGCTTTGAAGCGGGGCGAGCCCGGTGAGCCGCACTGGCCACCACCGGCTCCGACTCCGACAAAGCATTGAAGCGGTTGGAGAGGCTGAGGGCAGGAGGCGATGGAGCCCTACCCGAGGCTCTCTTTCGGCCGCAAACCACCTCAGTCCAGGGTGGCTTGATAACCGGTGTCGAGCAGGACGATGGGCGTGGGCAGGCAGCTGGGTCCCATGGCGCGGTATCCTGGAAGGCCGCCGAGAGAGATGAGATCCGGAGCGACTGATTATGAGCCACGTCCAAGCAGGCGGTTAACAAAGCATCTTTGGTTTTTAAGTCCTCGGAAAGCCGACGAACATCTTCCCTGAGGTCAGCAATTTCTTTGTTTGTATTATTGAACAACGAGGAAATCCTGAGGGGGAGTGGGGACTCGCCAGGTGTAGAGGTTGCCATGAAGCTAGCGTTAGTTTAGCCGGTAGGCCTAGTCTTGATAAATTAGCGTGAGGCTAATACTTACTTACACGTAAAAATGTATCTTTGGTTTTAAAAACACTTTATTAGTATAATAAAAACTAGGCGATAGAGCCGACTGTTAGGTAGGAGGTTGAAGGCAGTTGCCGGCTGCCTCGTCCCCGCCGACTGCTGTCGCTTGTGGATGACGTGCAGGATTGAGTAGCTTTACAGTGGCGTCCACTGTCAGCGTCTGATGCGACGAAAAAGGCGTCTTTCAGCGTGTTTGTGTAACGCACCGGGGAGAGCAGCAACATATATTATATTGTTGCACCATATTGTGAAGAGGACATTGTACATCTTTGTAAAATCTCATGTGGATCACATTAAGTAGATACTTTCATTTTGGAGAGCATAGGTTAGCATTTCCAGTGTTATACTCTCTATTTTCATTGTGTTCCTAAAAATGGTGTTAATATGTTAAGAATATAGTTGCGAGAATAAATGTAATTTCATGTAAAGATCGATCACTTATCTAAAAAGGGAGATGGTCTGGGATAACAGAAAGTAGCACTTTGTATCTGTTGAGCTCCAGCGAGCTTTACTTCCTGTTTTCTCTTTCTTCTGGGAAGAATGTAACACGTTTTATTTACTGTTTACTTTCAGTATTTTTTTTATATATGTGATGTTAAGTTGCTTTCAACAAATGCAAAGTCAATATATTGAAATTGTAATGGTTTAGAGCGACAATTGTGCTCGTTTTTATGCATACATCTGCTAATTAAGGCAAAAGTTGTAGAGATATGTGAGGAGCACGGCTGCCGTATAGCCGTAATGCTGGCACGTTACGTTTACTTTACTAGTGTGAAGCATAAAGTTTAGACCAGCCAAGACTTTGCTCATATTGTTACACTGGCGCAGGGAGCATTTATGCAGGAGCAACCCTGTAAATGTTTGTCTCTTCATAACTCCAGATATGTGGCTTTATGCAAGGTTGTTGTTTCTCTACTTTTTTTTTTTTCATTGTAATGCTAGAAGTCATATGCTTCCTCTTTTCACCTGGACTTTATTCTGGGAGGGTCGCGGGCAGCATTTATGCAAGAACAACCCTGTGAATGTTTGTCTCTTCATTATTCCAGTTGCTGCTGAAGACACTTTTCAATAAAATGCTTAAAGACCTCACCAGAAAGTGCAGTTCTTACCTTTCACACCACACAAGGCAGGGTGAGATCCATGACATAAACACATACCGAGAACACCGTACCTTAATGGGAATTAGTAGCAGTACACATTTGGATCTTATTCTTATTAGCAGTATTTTCTCTGAAGTATATCAAATTGTCATATCAGTAAGTTCTCTTTCAAGATGGTTTTCTGTCATTTCTGCTTCTTTCTTCAGTGCAGTACAGCAGAAACAGACAGCAGAAGCAGAAGAGAGACTGGAGGCGAGGTAGTGTTGCATTCTGATGTTAATATCTGAGGAATACATCCAATATCTGTCTAATACCATCAAACGACTGACACATTCCAGGGTTCTCCCTGGGTTTTTAGACGGCTTAGGCGCAAATGACGTCTTACGCTCATTTCAATATTAGTGATGTCATCACCCAATTATTTGCATAAAGCTTAGTGGTTGTATCAGTTGCAGTGAGGGAGAGATCCCCTAAAGTCATATGAGAGAAATCTTAAGCCATATAATCACAAACTCACTTCAGGGACATCATATAGCCTATTTGAGTAACAATTTAAAAAAAATCTACAAATGGAGGGAGACAACTTTGCTTAATTAGATTGAATAGAAAAATCCTCATAAAAACATGTTATTGGCATGAAAGCTATGGCGCTTACACTACTACAATGCACCACTTTCTCTTGCTTCAAAAAGTTGCAATCCAGCGAAAGTTTCAGAGCGAGTGCTTCAACCTAACTATAGAAACTTACTACAACTAAACTCCCACTCCTTCTGCGTCCTCATCCCTGCCCCATACCTACTGACTGACAGCAAGCGCCTGTCCCGTGCCTTTTTTAAACCACATTATTAATCTATTTAATTAGCAGAGCTACTTCACTGTCTTTCCATGTACTCCCTGGCAACAGTAGGTTACAAGTACCCCTGGGGGAATCAATAGACCCTTTCACACAGCCGGTTCAAGGCTGAAATGTTGTTCCGCCTCGCCGTCTGTATAAAAGGTATGGAGACGGAATGGGAGGACAGTGATGGTTAAGTCAGTATTGGAGGTAGTAACAGAGCTGAATCTGCATCTGTGTAAGACTACACACACACACACACACACACACACACACACACACACACACACTAGATGCTTCCCGAATGCCCGTTCAGTGTAAAAAAGCAATGATAGCGCAATGACGGATCTTCTTTACGGCAGTATTGCAGAATCTCTGTGTAAAAGAAGCTACTGATACATGTATTCGCCATGTGCAAGGCATTTCTCTTAATTTGTCTTAAGTTGCTTCACAATAAAAATTCTGTTTTAGTTACTAGGGGAAAATATTTAAAAAATATACTTGAATTAACTGAATTTAGTTGTATACAAGTAGTTAGTTGTATAAATAGTTATCATTAATTGTCTACAGAGAAGCTCCAGGGTGTGCCTCTTGATGATATTCTGCCTACTGTTTAGCTTAAGGTGAGACATTCAAATTCATAAAATAAAACTCAGCTTTACAGTACAGTAGGAGGATTCTGTGTTGGGCTGGGCTTTCCCATTTTAAACACTCCCACCCCAATTTACTTGTCACCGTGTTCACAATCTATTATGAGGTCTTTCTACTGGTTTCAGTGTGGGATGGAGGGAATAGCTTTGGGGCTGTCCGGGTGGGCTCTCACGGTAAATGGCTATTGCTCACTTAATGTGCCAATTAAGGGCAGTGAAGTGTTGGACAACCCCGTCCTGTGTGAACACTGTATGAACCCTGGTGTGTTTCCATTGTTGGTCTCCAGTTCTCTGTCTGTCTGTCTGTCTGTCTGTCTGTCTGTCTGTCTGTCTGTCTGTCTGTCTGTCTGTCTCCCTCTTCAAACCATAGCCATTACATGCTGACAGTGAGAGTCATGGGCCTAAAACCTCACAGACTTAACCGACGTCACCTGGTAAGTGACTAAATGCGAGAGGCTGCAGGGGCTCGAAATGGGTATAAATACGAACATGACAGCAATTTGCTGCGACGTATCACGTTACCTTGATGACGACAAAACATGTTGCGTTGTAGTTTTGGGACTTTTGTCATACATTTTTTACTTCCTTCAGTTAAGGCACTTAAGGGACCGACTTCCTGATTTGAACGTCTTCCAGGCTCTTGTCTCATGAAGTAGACAAGAGGCTATTGTCAAACAATCAATTTACTTGTTTTTGCAAGCATCATCAATCAAAGTTTAAAGAAATGGTTGATGAATTAACTAAGTGTGTATATATAATCCTGCTTGCATTCCTCTGATTTAATGTGTTTTTTTATATCTAAAATCTTAAATCCTTGTTAATATTTCTGTGTAAATGTAATATGCCAAACTGAACAGCCATGGGCCAGCCCTCCTTGTTTACTTTTAAAAACAATGTAACGCTTCCGGGCTTCCCCTAGTAAACCTGTGTTTTAACGTCACAACGCTATCAATTGTGGGTTATTCCCTCAGGCAAAGTCTGCAGAGATGTGGACCTACGGAAAGTGTGCAAAAAGGGCTTAAAATGTTTGGGGGAGAGCCCTCAAGCACTTGACGATTTGACAGTAGGACAGCCCTCATGGAAGTTCCGGGAACACACCCCATGTCCGTGAATCTGAGAGTGTGGACTTTGGGATCGGGCCATGTTATGTGGTACATGGTCTATATCGACGATGTTTCATTTATGGGATTATTTAGGTGCCATCGGAAATTCCACCGGATGTCACTCTTTTCGGCCGGATGTCCGTTACCTTTCGCTTTCTTTGTGTTGTAATTTTAATCTCTGTTCAATTTATGAGTAATATGGTTAACTGCTCCTCAGATCTCTGCAGGGTAAATCAAGACAGCTAGCTAGACTGTTGAATCTGAGTTTTCTGTTGCAGGACTAAAACAACCTTGGAATGTACACGGACATTCCTACCTGAGGCTATTTTGCAGAGGCACTGTTGCTCCATCCGGCGCTTAGTGCCGCCCAAGACGATTGTGATTGGTTTAAAGAAATGGCAATAAACCAGAGCACGTTTTTCTCCCATCCCGGAATGCTGTGTGGACTAGCCAGACCCTCCTCTGCAGCGCTGTGGAGGAAGGTCTGGCAATGTGTGTTACATAACTCTTTAACACTTTGCATTTCCCCAATGTGTTTGAAGTGCCATTACAGGGCAAACTGTAGTTGGTTTATGTAGTGGGGGCCAGAGGAGATGGAGACATTTAGGATCATCTATTAAATGACAAACCTTAGGGGCTATTATAATGTAGAGTATACAGAGTGCCGGCGCGTGCGTATAGGCAGACTAGGCAACGACCTAGAGCATCACTTTGGCAAGGTAGCAAACTGTGGGCTTTTCAATTCAATTGTTTAGTTTGGCCCCTCATTTTATCGCCTTTTGTAGTCAATTGGTGAGGAATGTGTGTCTGTCAATCAAAATCACCAATCAGCGTAAGATAAGCTTTTTTGTTTTTAGGTCGTGAACCTGCTGAGGATATGCGCCTTGCTGCGCACATCTGTGTAGGCCTGTGTGTGTGTGTGTGTGTGTGTGTGTGTGTGTGTGTGTGTGTGTGTGTGTGTGTGTGTGTGTGTGTGTGTGTGTGTGTGTGTGTGTGTGTCCGTGTGTTTTATGCACAAGGTTTTGTTTATATAAAGATTTGCAATAATATTACAGTCGCTATTTAGATGTGTTGAAATTTAATTATTTAGAATATATAGATGATAGAATAGATGTGCATTCATGATTGCTGTAAAGAGGTTTGGAACCTTTTGGAGTTATTATGCTGCAGACCTGTTGTTGCAGTTGTTGTCATTCAGATATAAGCATACGCGTCCTACGTCGGCCTACTTTAATAATTGTTGACACTTTGTGCGTTGCACTTGTCTATTTGCGTGATGTGTATATATTGGCATTTTTGTTGTTGCTGTTTTTTGCTTTTATTTGCTGCATGTTATTATTGGTGTATTGTAGCCTACGTTGCAAATAGAGGGGCGACACATTGTGTTTCGCCTAGAGTGGTCCTGATTATACTACATACAGTAGGTCTACCTACACACAAATATATATATATATATATGTTTATATCTGTGTGTTAAAAGAGAGGGCAGGAGGTAAAACACTTAAATGGAGGTTTGAGAGTTTTGTATTGAGCGAGAAATGAGGAGGAGCAGAAAATCAGCATATTGAAAGACCGGTCTTTACATGTTTTGTGTGAGCAGAGTTGAAGGTCAGTGCCTCAAAGCAATTTGAGTATCCATTTAAAATGTAAGCTAAATAATACACATAATTTAAAATGAATACATGGTTGCTTGCAGCAAAACCTGTCTCTATGGGTCTACCTCGATTTCAACAACTAAATGGTGAAAATACAGTAGCCTGTTATGCTTTAGTCTCCTCAATGAAAGATGGTATAGGCTGCCTTATTAGCTTTGCCATCTATTATCTATAGTGTGTGCATGTGCAGACAGCTTAACCAATGCATGATTGCAAATTTTATTAAAAACATTCAGTCTCACAGTAAATCTTAAAATATTGCATTTTAAAAGGAAATCATCACTTGCACATTAGAAATAGCTATTTGCAAATTGCAAATGTTACGCTCATTAGGTTTGATGAGTGTTAAAGAAACATATTGGCTAGTAGGCTAATATAATACTGCATCTATTCTGTTGATCGTTATTTCATCTGTTGCTATAGACACTGGGGCTGTGCAGCATCAGCACTGGTATTTCCCTTTAACATACGTCCATGCCACATTCAAGTAAAATGTCATCTTTCAGTTTTGGTTAATGTGCCTCAGGTTGAGTATGATTAACCTAAATATGGAGTCAGTCCTGCGTAATTTGGTCAATCATTACTCCTCAAAATAAACAGATTAAATACTTCATATTTTTTATAGCCATTTAACAGGTTAATTACATTACTTCGAACTAAAGTCTCAACATCTTTTAACATTAATAAATCCAACTTCATGTTTTATTGACCCTACTGCTCCTGTAGTTGTGTTAGGCGGTAAGAACAAGCATTTATATGTACAACAGATAGCCTTTATTCATTGATCTGACATGCTTTTGCCATTTGTTATTGTTTTCCTATAAAATGTAAAATACAGGTATATGGCTCTTCCATGAGTTACTATAGCTACCATATTGCAGCTAACCATCCACACTAAGATGGTGTATGTATTACATATATCAGTATGACATAGGCACTGTCCAAGGTCACACATTTGCACAATACCCTCCTAATATAATACAAGACGTCTCTTATCATGATGACTTTTCAATGCTGCTTCAGTGATGTGGAGGGAGATGGATTGCTTGAAAGGGATGAGAAATGGATGGGTGTGGGTGAGGTGTCAGGGCCTGTCCATTTGTCAGTGTGTGATTGCATCAGTGTGTGTGCATACAGCACATTGGAAGCAGCAATAAAGGTAAACATTAATAGATGTGTATGTGGGCCGTGTGTGTTTCTGCGTCTATGTATGAATGTGACTCGGTTGTGCGTCGCTCTCAGCCTTTGATGACCTCTTGCGTTTTGCTGCTGTGAGCAGAGTGACCCGGCTGTACTCATTAAAACCAATGGAACGGATCATTCCCCGCTAATTGTTTTCCACTGACAAATGACTCCTCTGACTCCCAAAGACTGCTGCAGGGGCCCAGCCTGCCTAGAGCACACTGACTTCACTAATGAGACTGCGTGCGCGCGCACGCGTGTGTATTTGTGCTGCCAGTCACTGTGCACTGGCATGTGTAAAGTCGGAAACACTGCTACATTAGGCTCAACATAAGCCATTAAGGCATTTTTGTCTTGTCAATCATCCTAACACCGAGATATTGTTAACACTGCTTAAAAAGTCTTTATTTACAGTCGAACACATTTCATGCGATGTGGGGACGGCATTAATTTTAGTCAGCTGGTGGTGATATTGCCCTCATTTACACTGTAGGTAAAATATTTCTACTGTGTCAGCTTTAGCGTGGTTGTTATTATAGATCAGGTGAAAATATCTGATACCTGCTTCCCCTAAACCACCCCTCTTCTCTGTCCTCCATTGTGTCTGTGTCACATTTAATCGTTTTGTTTTCAGGTAAACATATACAGGGTCGTCTTTTGTCCAATACATCCTCCGCGAATGACGCTTATAAGCGTCTCCCAGTCTGATGCACCTATCGGCTACATCAATTGTGAGTGCCTCCCAAAACAGCTATAAATCACTGTTGCACAAATAAAACCAGCGCAGCTACAGATACAATTTGGTTAGGTCTAATCATGGTTAGAAGGTCATGTCATGGTTAGAAGAAACCAGCATTGTGTGTGGATGGAAGCGAACAGCAGTGTCAAAGCGATGTGACAACGATGTGGTTAGATTTAGGCACACATGTCGTTTTTCTCTCTTTTCTCTTCTTTGTTCTCTTTTTTCTTTAGCTTTTGGTGTATTTCACTGGTTCTTCCACCATTTTCTCCTCCCCTCATCGCTGCCGCCTCTCTGATTTATACTCCACTCTTTGCATCCTTCCACACACACGTCTCTTTCTCCCTGTTGTCCCTCTCTCTCCTTCCACCTGTTCCATGGTCCACTGGATGACTGTTGACTGTTAGGGGATACCCCTCAGCACCACCACCTCTTCCCCAGCCACACTACCTGGCACTAATCCATCAGAGGGGCACTCAGGCTGTGCACCACTCTCTACCACCCAATCCCTGATACCCGCCAGTGCCCAGTGCTGCAGCAGAGGCCCCAGCTGGGGGACTGCCAAAGCTTGGTCGTTATCAGATGACGGATAGCTTCATATCAGGTGTATAAAGCGGGCAAGCGTTTGCGAGGGCCATCTGGCCGATGATTTGGGGGAAGTTGGGAAGTCGGGTCCGCAAGCAAGGTATAGCACGGTGGGTGATGATGATGGATGGGGCCAGGAGCATCGCTGCCAATCACAGCAACCTTCAGCAGCTATTATACATACATGTTTCAGTTTCAGTTTTTTTCTGTTTCAGTTGAGTTTATTGTCATTCAAACATAAGATATGAAGTAATGGAATTTGTTACCCAGGTCCAGCAGCATACACAATAAATACGTTTGTCATTGCTAAAATAGACCCTCTAGTTATAAATAATAACCTAAAGAATATAATAAATGGAACACATAGTTAAAAACTGAGCAGCATGTTAAAAAAATTGTGCATCAGTAGCCACATGCAGTCGCTGCCGTAAAAATGCAGAGGACAGTGTGGATGAAGTCTGTTTCACAACCACATAAGTATGCAGGCATGGTTAGACTATCTGTACGCACAATCTCTCTAGTGTCACCTTTCTCTCAGTCATCTCTTTAAATCCTTCCTCTTTCTACCTTTTATCTTTCTGATTGCCTTCCTTCTCGATCCGTCTTCTGTCTGTACAGTACATTTGCTGTTATCAATCCAGGCAGAAAAAAGCCAAATCTCATTCTAACATGTGCTGATGTCATTTTAAATTTAATACCTGAGGCTGAGGTTTGAGTATTTCCTCAGTACCTTTACATGAGGTGTGGTGAATGTAGCAGGCTCCCTTTGAAGAAGTCCCATTTTAGTTCAACGGTGTAAGAATAGCAACGATTGGGACACACTGACTTTTTATCCATTAGCTGATAGAGAAGACACAAATTCCTCAACAAGTGAGTCATTGTCATTTTAATTTGGACTGTTCAATTCAATTTGTATATACTTTTGGACTTTTAGTATGTCAATCTGCTAGTATAGCATAATCATAATGCTGTTATCATAGTATCACTAAACAAAAATAGGTCAAATGAATCCAACATAAAAGAAAACATCACTTTGTCAACATTGTTACTTGTGAAATCTTAATGAATGCATTGTTTTCCATGATATTGCTCATGCATCTAAAGGCATTATATGTGTTCTTGTGTGTGATGAGCGCCTGTACAATTTAGCAGTTAATATTACATGCCCTGCTGTGTTTGAGTTGTAGCGTGTATAAAATCCCAAGGATACGTAAAGTATACCTGGCTTCCGAAATTTCCTGAGATGTTTTTCAAAGGTCTCATTGACTGAGTACACTTCCAGTTGTTAAAATATGGTCCCGTCTTGGCAAATGAATTCACTCCATCATCCCTGCTGTAAATTCAGGACTCAACTTTCAGAGGTTCTGCTCACTTTGACAGACTTTCTGCCAGACCAAATGACGAGGAAAGCAACAGAACATTTCTCGCATCTTGTCTGTCTTGTTCTTGTCTGTCAACTTTTTTTCTTTTCCCGACCAGAGGGAACACGGGAGTGGCGAGAAGGGGAGGAGAGGGATGGGGTGTTATGGCAAACAAGCAGGGTTTTTTTCACGTGTTCACATCAAATGCCCATGGAAAACTACAGCACCTCAAAGCATTGTGGGATACCTTTCAGGCCCCAAGAGAGAAGCAATAGCATGCGTATATATCTGCCATTTTGGGATTTGATGTACGCAAAGACAGTACAGTGGGGATATTGCTATTTTGTCTTTTTTCTCTACTTCCACAAAGGAAGCATCCTCTACATCATATTTAAATGTAATATATTCGTTAAGATGACAACCTGTCTGTTTGCTTATTAGACATGGATTTTGTCCTGTAATATACTATGACATAATAAGACATCGTTAACAACAGTATGATTTGAAAGTTATTGTCTTACATGTTTGCATGCTGTCAGGATATTTAGCCAGTCTTCTCTAGAAGTTGGAATGACTCATTAACATTCTCATGGAAGACGGCAAGGTTGTCAGTTTTCGCCCACTTAGTTCCTCTCCTTTGCTACGAGCCAGACGGTAGGTTGAATTCCAAAATACCCCAGTGTGTAAGTAAGATCCCTCTCCAGACACTGCACCTGCATAAGATGCTGCACTGCAGCTGCTATCCCATCATGCAACTCTTTCTCTATTCCTCCCTCCCACAATTCATTTCCATCTCTATCAAAGGAGGTAGGGTTGGGGATTCCGTTTGAGTTAAATTGAATTCATTGCTTTTAATACTTTCGCATTGAGTTGTAAAATATATGTGGTATGTGTCATTTTAAATATTTAAGTATTTTGTGACAGGAGAAATAATTGTATTTGATTCATTTAAGTTTTGGCATGTGTTTTGGTCAAGTCATGCCTTGTGGCAGAAATACTTCAAGTTAAACCAAATACCCCTAAATATTTCCTCAAATTTTAAATTTGAGCCAGTTAACACAACATCCCTCACTCTTTATTGTGTGTGCACATTCTAATCAATCCTCTATTCAATTCCTTGAATCAATGCACAGTAATCATAGGGAACTGGACTGTAGTACATTTGTTGTAAGGTATAGTGCATTTAACTTCTTCTATAGTGCATTTGACTTCTGAGGAGACTTACTACTAGACAGCTAGATATTAAGATAAGTACTTACTTTATTAGGCTTCTCTGCCCACTCTGTCATTGGATCTGCTGCCTTAAGGTTAAATTGACTGTGTTTGTTATATATATATATTTCTTGAAGCTGCACTTTCATATGGCTCTTTGTAGTTTTGCTTATTTAAAGCTAATTTACTTGCACTTACTACTTGTTGTCTGGAGTTTGCACCTTCAGGGTTGAAAGCACTTAATTGGAAGTAGCTATGGATAAATGTGTCAGCTAAATGACATGTAATGTAATGTAATGTACTGTATGTGGTTTATCTGCAACCCAATTGCCAAACAAGAATGGCAGTATTAGACGATGCAAAAAATGTACTTAAGTAACAAAAGTATAAGTACTGAAAACAAAATGGCCCCTGGGAGTGTTTAATTATTCTAGATTATATCACTGGATTATTATTACTGGTGCATTAATATGTACGTAGCATTTTTATTGTTGCAGTTGGTCAAAATGGGTCTTATTTAAACTATTTTATATACAGTTGGATGGTTTAACATTGCTCCCGTTGTTCCTGTAATACATAAATATATACACAAAGACATCACTGCCCATTTTGAAGACTAAAACGCTACAGATATCATAAGAGATCATTAAAGTACATCTACACACTGATGACCCAAAAGTAGAATTGAAACGGCTCAGTATTACCAGGGTTGAACCCAAAAGCACGACTAAAAGAAAAAGGCAGGTTAAGTTAAAAGTTCAGTGTTACTCATGGTCAGAAACAAGCAAAGTCAATACTAGACAGGCAACTAAGGTAAATCAAACTTGGGGAGATCCAGTTGGGGATCAGGCAGGGACTGAAGTCTAGATAGCAGGCAGGTGTTCATGCAGGCACAGAAGATGGCTGAAATGCTAAGTTGAAAGCATATGAGATATATACTGCAAGAGCGGGGGCTCTATGCAGAGCTTTCGCCATAGCCTACGTAAGTGTTCTTTGGTTTATACCTGTGTGCTGGTAACTGTGTCGTTCTAGCGTATCTCTTTAAGACAATAGGGCCAGCATGTGTGTATACTGGGGAGTGTATGGTAGAGCGAGTGAGAGAGTAACAGGGATTAGCTTCGGATCGAGTAGGGACTCATAGTGGGAAAAACAAAGTGTCTCCCCTGTGCTTTCTGACCACGGTCGGAAAGTAGTAGTAGGACCAGTCAACCCTCTCCTTGATTTCATGTTGTTTATGGAGAAGGAGAACCCGGAAATGAGTAGGGGGAAATGCGACGCTACCAAGCCACGCACAAATGAACCAATCACAGTTGTTGTGTTCTGCATCGCTGCGATGTGTAGTTACATTTTTTGAGACGTGCATGTCAGGCTACGCCATAGTGTCCGGCGCAGGGTCGGTATCTTCACGTACCTACGTATGTACCCATGGCGTCGTAACGCAGGACCATAGATTGGGCTTAATGGGGATGTGGGAACAGGTGGGCAGTGTAGGTCAAGTGATGGGGGATACACAGGGGTTATTGCAGGGCAGGAGGAAGTGGCTGAATCTGAACTGACGGGAGAGATAGTATATAGAAAGTGAGCAGATAGAAAACGTGTAAGTAGAATCAGATTGTGACGAACAAACCTCCAAAGCGTCAACAATCTAAAATTGATTTGATTGTGAAGAACAGAAGCATTGTTATTTTTATGCGTACCTTTCTGGCTTCAACTCAACTGTTGATGTCTTTCACTAAGTAAGCTACTTTACTTTTGTTATCTCTCTGCTTATGTTGCTTTTGTAACCAGTGGTGTTGATGATGTTGATGGTAGGCTGCTTGGCCTCAGGCTATGTTGACCCAATGGCAGAATAATTACGGGGGGTCAAATGGCACTTGTTTACTGTCAACACCCAACTTATATTTGTCTTATTCTGGCTTTGTTGTCTCCATGAATGTGTGTGTGGGTGTGTGTGTGTGTGTGTGGGTGGGTGTGTGTGTGTGCGCGTGTGTGTGTGTGTGTGTGTGTACATGTGTGTGACTGTTACAGGTGGCCGCCCAGTAGGTGGGAAAATGCAGGAAGTCTGCTTGTCTGTGTCCACATGTATCAGACGCAGCATGTTTTTCCCTTTCAGAGGCGAGGTATCCTGTGTGTGTGTGTGTGTGTGTGTGTGTGTGTGTGTGTGTGTGTGTGTGTGTGTGTGTGTGTGTGTGTGTGTGTGTGTGTGTGTGTGTGTGTGTGTGTGTGTGTGTGTGTGTGTGTGTGTGTGTGTCGCCGATCACACTGGGCGGCTGACTTCCAGGAACCCCTGCAGCAAAAACAGGCACTGTGTGTTTCCTGATCTCACGCACCGTTATCACAGGACACACACAAACACGCACAGATCATTGCCCTATTCTCTTTTCCCCTTGCAGGTTTCCTCAACGCCTATCCTTGTGCCTCCGGCCGTCAAGATGTTTTGCTGTGATTGCCATGAGAGAACTTGCTCTCCGGGAACAAACCAGAGGACACAAATAGGCGAGGAGTGACGGCATCCTCACATCCCTGCTGTTTTTTTCTTACCACGTTTGGTTGCTGAGTTTGAGTGGGCACATTACCTGTGCACCTTTCTCGTGTCTGATTCAGAGGCCACTTCTTTTCACAGACATGCATTCACCACAATCTTCCCTCCTTCATTTGTTTCATTATGAACCACGTCTCATTTTCTTTTCCTCTCTTCTGATCGTTCAATATTCCCTCCCTCCCTTTCCTTTACTTCCCTTACCTTCTCCCCCTATATCTATTCACACATCCTGTGTAGTCCACTGCCTTTGTCAGAGATAGACAAAGGGACCCAGACTGGAAAATGGAAGTAGAGCACAGAGTCCTTGCTCTGGGCTCGTGAGAATGCCAGAGACTGTATCTATCCATATTCCCTTTGAGAACACAACGCATTCCACCGCTAAAGCAGTGAGACAAGGGAGAGATGAGAGGGAGAGAGAGAGAGCGAAAGATGAAGTGAAATAGAGAAATGCACAATGGCACTCTTGCAAACAATTGCCATTAATGGCATCATCTTTTCCCCACAGAGATTGCGTTGAGGGAACAATGTGCTCCACGTTGATTACATACAGTATGAGACAGACAAAAGTGGAAGACGTTACTTTTCTTGTGATGATGATCCAAAAGCTGGATGAAATATATTACAGTAAAAATGATTGTGTTAGTAAAAACAAGTATTAGTTGTTGTTTTTCAGGTGGAGCCTTTGTATTGCCTGGAAATTACAGCCCATTTAACTAGCAGTAGTAATCTGACATCAGACAAGAGTTCTGACAATTCATAAAGGACATGTCTTGCAATTACAAGTAAAGTTTAGTCATTGTTGCCAACACTACCATATTGATTTGTTTTAGCCAAAAGGCCTACAAGTGTGTGAGCATTGCAGAATAAAATACAGTACAATCTTTTAATTTATGAGATGTTATTGTATGAACAGGCTTTGGTGCATGACTTGTTCAACCATCCAGTTCAAGTGGACCGGTTGTTATCACCGAGTTGTAAACGTAGCTTCTGCTCTGTGCTTTCACTGGCTCTGTGGGCAAGATGACTTCCAGATGGTCCGGGGAAAGTGTTTGCCTTAGGTTACTGCAGGCCAGCCTGCCTGTGCCTTTTTCAGCTGAGGGAAAGATAGAGATACTGTGTGTGTGTGTGTGTGTGTGTGTGTGTGTGTGTGTGTGTGTGTGTGTGTGTGTGTGTGTGTGTGTTTGTGAGAGTGAGTGAGTGAGTGAGTGAGTGAGTGAGTGAGTGAGTGAGTGAGTGAGTGAGTGAGTGTGTGTGTGTGTGTGTGTGTGTGTGTGTGTGTGTGTGTGTGCAGCCAACCAGCTCCTCAATGCACTCAGTTGGCTGGGTCATGTCCATGACACTCCGCTGCTGCAAGTGGTTCTCAAGGCAGGGTCCAAGGATCACTAAGGATCCCTAAGGACACTCCATAGGGTCCCAAGCTAAACTAAAAAACAAATACAAAATTTAAAGGATAGCTTCACATGTTTTCACGTCTGTCTTAAAACAATGCCCACATGTGCATTGAAAGAGTTATTGGTCGCTATATTTGTTGCTCCTGTCCATACTGGCAAGAAAGAGAACCCTTATAAAGTAATTTAAATGTAAGTGATTGAGGGCAGATATAACATTTCTGTGCTAGAATGTCCCATTGTGTGCTCAGGAATGAGGCGCAAATACAACTTCATAGAGATAATCTATCACCCTTATTCTGTGCAAAAATGCATTTGTTTATCTGAATTTAATATGAGGCTTAATCTGTCAGAGTTAGACAAATTAAGTGGCTCTCTTCCAAAGTTGCAGTCTTTTTTTATACAGAATTCCCTAACCGTAGCCAAGTTTCCATCCCCAATTTAAATTTCCAGAAAATCAGCAAAAGATAATGCGAAGTAATGCATGTTTCCATCCATTCCTGTTATTTGAATATTAACAGTTGCGCACATGGAGATAAGAGATATGAGCACATAGCATTATATTTCTGTTTGTTTCATGTATTAATTTAAAGAAAGGTGACTGTCTTCTCACCGCTCCGCACAGATCAGATGTTTTCATTCTTTTCTGTTGCAGTTTACATTATCAAGTGTAAAACAACAGAGTCAGACAGAGTTAAGACACGCAGGGAGATGAGAAGGGTATGTATGGACTTATCTAACTCTGGGGGATACGGTGAATAAGCTAAAGTCCCAATACGTCGGGGTGTTCCTTTAATGTAGGATACCTATGGGCATGCAAGTATTGTTTTAAAACAGACTTGAAAAAAATGTGAACCTATCCTTTAATTCTTGACTAATATGTGATGACACACATTTCCTGCGCCCTTGGGTCAAAAACCTTAGGGGTGATCTCCCTGGGAGCCCTTGACGTGAAGAAGCTTCGGGAGCCGCTGGTACAGTAAAAAACACTTCGACTTGACCTGACTCCGCTTTTTCCAACCTGTTTTAGGACACACAGATGCTGGCTGCTGCCCAGTCGCCGCCTCCTCCTCCTCAGCAGCGCTCCAGTCCCGCCCACCGCCACCTGGCTCTGCTGCGCACCGCCGACTGGAGGCAGAGTGCCGCTACTCCTCTTCCCCACGCCAACGGAGACGCAGAAAACAAGGAGCCCCTTGACCGAGGGTGTGTACATGTTTTTTTCCTCATATTTCAAAACCGATTTCTACAATCTAGACCGACTCGAGGTTTAAAGGATTTCGGAGGAAAGTGCAAAAGACGGATAGAAAATCAGACGGGTGCCCTGCGCACTACTGCATCCTCCCTCTCCACCTCTGTCTCATCTCTCCTCTTTCTCTGCCTCTGCGCTTTTACAAGACTCCCGGCTTCTCCCATCCCGAATATCCCTAGTGACTGATCACTTATTGCAAAGCCTTGAGCTGCCTTTCTTCTTTTGTCGGAGTTTGAACCCCATTTCTGAGCTGCTGGAAGTATACCGCCAGAGCCCCTGAGAGCTGGCTGGACTCTGTAGCTTTCGTCTAACCGATACAAGCGGATCATCGAGGGGACCTGCGCGGAGTCAAAAGGACTGGAAATTATTTAGCCCTCTCACATCAACGTACCGCATGGTGGGAATTTCTGCCTCTTTTCAGTGTAAGTGACCTCTGTCTTTGCTGTAGTGATTATATATTTTTTTAATTACGCCTTGGCTGAGTGTTTTGTGCCCTCATATAGACATATGCCTGACATATGTGCGCCATAGAAAAAAACATGAAATAGCCACAGATTTTGATATTTATGATTTTGCTTCATTTGTTTTAATGTAAAGTAAGCAGAGGCTACGGGGCGCCACAATGACAAAATGTGGGGCGATTTGTATAAAAACACCACATGTAGGCCTATATAGCCAGCAACTACATTCTTTTTTATTTATTTTCATTTTCAGTGTCTGTGATGAACTGCGGTGACAAATCTAGGTAATTTAATCTAGGAACAATAATGCGCGCCTGTGCTGCGCGCAATAGTGTATGTTAGGCTATAGTTACAAACGCATTTCCTTCTAATGGGATAAATAGGCTGAGCAGTGAAAATTGATTTTTGTTTGGATGAACTGAAGTTGAATATCGTCTATAGGCTAAATCCTAACAGCACTAAACTGACGCCCAATTGCTCACAATTAAGAAATATTCCACTAAAACCAGTATTGTGTCTTGAGGATTTGGTTCATTATTGTGTTATCGGAAGAACAATTGGGCTAGCTTTCCATGAATTACTACTGGTTCATTTTGTTTAAATAGTGACACCAACTCGCAGCTGTCCCTCTCTCCATAAGAGCAGATATGAATTCATGAGTTTGAACCCAGGATGCAGAGTTGTTATCGGGCAACAGGCAACTTAAATTCACGGATTAAGTTTAGTGATTCCCCTTTCGAACTGTCAAGACCCCTTTCTAGAAGTGAAGTAGCCTTCACATCCGCTGATGAAAGCATGGACACCCAGACTTATTAGCGTGTGTTTCATATCGGGGCGTACATGTGTCTCCACTCCTCAGCACGGGATAGACAATACTTTGCCTGTGCTGAGAAAATGTAGGTTTTAAAATAAAATATAAACAACACAAGATTAATTCACTGGTTCTAATCCCCTTCTCACTGAATGAATAGAGTAGGCTATTCCTGAATTTGATGACAAAGGTTCTGTAGTTTCTAAAAGAAACACATTGTAATGATTCATTCTGTTCCACGAGATTGTGATTGTTGATGTTTGTGTTGGAAGGATTGTTTGGATGCAGCGACTTTGCCATCCCTCTATGTTTAGTGCAGAGCCACCGAGCCTCTCTCCTCCTCTCCCTCCACTCTCTTTTAGAGAGAGGCTTTGCATTTTAGAGTACATATGCATTTGAAAACATGCTCCGGAGCTTTTGTTCCAACTGTCAAACGCATCTCCTCGAATCCATGTAAAGTTTTCATCTCTAACCGATGCGA
Organism: Sander lucioperca; assembly: GCF_008315115.2. Classification (NCBI taxonomy): domain Eukaryota; kingdom Metazoa; phylum Chordata; class Actinopteri; order Perciformes; family Percidae; genus Sander; species Sander lucioperca. The sequence continues at coordinate 19,061,222 of NC_050188.1, forward strand.
CTTTGTCATCATCACATAACCGAACAGCGCAAAAAAACAAAAAAAAAAAAAAAAACAGATTTCTTTTTTAATGGAGTGGCGTAGGGTTGAAATTAAAGGGTTCAAGCTATATTTTACTCCAGTGAGAATCTGTTCCCCCGACTGGGAAAAGAGCATGCGGGTTAGGGAGGGAGGCTGCTGGGGCTCAACCTGCTGTCGATGCCCGACAGTTCTCACGGCTCGGATTAGAGAGGGAGGAAAATATCTCCTGGAAACCCACAGGGCTTTGGATATTTTTTACGCATGGCGAATAGCCACATGCAAAGCTTTGTAGGCATCCAAGAGGGTGATTGTTAACTCCTCTTGGCGTGACCCACTAAAGATCTTTGCGGAGTTAAATATAGATGCAAAGGAGAATTGTTTATGAGAATTTTGCATTTATATGAGCTGTATGTATGATGTAAATCAACAAGAAAACACAGTATTTTATAATTAGAAAATCTTCTAATGTCTTCTGTGAATCCAAGACACTATATTTCTATTGGGCTGTCATGGTGCTTATGTAGCCTATATATGGTTAATTTAAGTGATCCAAATTGAGATTCAGTGGGCCTATTATCAAGGTTTTTTTTTTATTATCAGTATTATCAGTAAAAGTGGCCTTTTTTAATTGGTTGTTCTGGCGGTCATTTATTTTGTCATCTGTTGTTGTTTTGAGACTTCCATTAAAGTAGTGACTTGACTGAAAAGACCATTACCTGGAGTGTGTGTTTTTACAGAGCGAGAGAGAGAGAGAGAGAGAGAGAGAGAGAGAGAGAGAGAGAGAGAGAGAGAGAGAGAGAGAGAGAGAGAGAGAGAGAGAGAGAGAGTGTAAATGAAAGGTAAACAAAGCTGGTGATGAGGGGAGAGTAAATGATAAGTGCTGTTTGCAGGTTATAACTGTTTGTGTGTGCCTGTGGTTGCACATGTGTGTTTGTGCACTGCTGCATTCACGCGCACGTCCGTGCACACTGTATAAACAGGGTTGTATTAACCTTAGCTGCTAACTCTCTGTGGTCCAGGCTCTGCAGCATCAGCTAGCACTTCCAGGGGCCATCTGCCCAGCCACCAGCCTGCCTCACACCTGTTCTCCCTCCCTCCCTCCCTCCCTCCCTGCTCTCAGGCTATAGGGTCAAATGCATCAGACCGCTGCTCACAGACACAGACGTGGCCTTGCAAAAATGATGGCAGCCATTTTATTCTCGCCTTCACACATACACAAACACTTATATACTCCTGGTTGACGGGTTGAAAAAGATTGTCAACTGCACAGTTACAGAATGTGTACAGACACACATCACTATGGCTTGATTATTTGCTTTCATTGATGATTTTTTTCCTTTTGTGCTTTTTGATTTTAAACACAGCTAATAGCCTTTCTAATGTGTTGCACTCAAACAGCTTATAGATCACAGCCTCAAACAATAAATTACTATTATTTTAGAGGGGAAAAAAGGTTTCCCCTTTAGCACAGCGTCATATTGAGGCTCCAAGTCTTTTAAGCATGACACACGTTTGGATGCGGTCCAGGTTTGCTATACGGTGAATAAGTGTGGATGACTCAACAGAGTTAATATGCCGGCTACATCATGAAGCCCCCCTTGTGTATTTCTGTATTAGCTATAAGCCTACTTTCTCACAGCTACACGTTGATGCAAATATTCTCCCACCATAATTTGAGGGTGCTTAAGGCACAAAATGATCAGCTAGACACATCTTTTGTTTGGCAAGTTGGTTTAGCATGCAAACACAAGTTGTGTCATTTATGGGCTGACTACACTACATGTTATAAATGCTGGATGTTATCAAGAGTTGGACAGTTTTGTTTGTTGTATAATTCAGTACTTGGAATAAGTGAGCTTTCCTGGTGCTTCAGTTGGCTAATATACATTTTCACGTAACTGCAATGTCCTGGAGTTTAATCTGGAAGGTTTGTTGCTATCTCACTCAAGGAAAAACAAGAAAAACTTACAATATTCATCTGTAATTGCATGAATAGTGTATAAAGATAGAGATGACGGAGCACACGAAATAGGCACAGGTTGCATTTGAGGCCATGCAGTCAGGGGGCAAATGTCAGCAGTAGAATTAGATACTGAAACCACTGTTGCGTGCACTCCTTCAAGATGTATAGATCTGTTCTGATTATTCAGAGCCATCTCTCTCTTTCACCAAGTCTCAGGGTGAAATATAGATGGGGTCGGGGTGAGAGTGTGTGTGTGCATGCACCTACATACACACACATCCCCTTGTAGATCGATAAGCCCATTGATGGTTATCAGCGAGAGGGCAGTTCTCTTCACTGCTTATTGAATTTCATCACCCATGAAAGAGCAGCAGCGTTATAAAAGGACTCACATGTATGTGTGTGGTTCTGTGTATGGATTTGTGTGTGTGTGTGTGTGTGTGTGTGTGTGTGTGTGTGTGTGTGTGTGTTGGCTCTTCGACACTCACAAAAGCAAGAGGTCTTTGTTTTATTGTAGTCGTGAGTTGGCCTTTACAGGGCTTATTTAATGTCAAAGTCAACAGTGAGCACTACAAACTGATTTTATTGGCCTTGTTCATGTGTTTACTCCAGATAACATGAGACTTATAGAGCAAGTGAAGAAGAGGCCAATAGAACAGAGTCTTGACAATCATGAAGTTTCATGGACGCAGTTAATTCTTCGTAGGAGGATTTAGGAAACAAATGGGAAATCATATTTATAATAGATCGGTTCCTGTATATGACCAAATCAACTTTTTCCTTTTCTTAACTGTTGTAAAAACAGTAACATAGAGACAGCTGTACTAGCAGTATTGTTAACAACAGACAGATTGGAAATGTAGTTTTTCACTGGCTAACTGTATCTACATTACAGCTCAGGGTTATTGGACTAAAACACACTGATAGACATGTGCAGGACAATACAAACACACACACACACACACACACACACACACACACACTGCTCTCTCAGTCCTTTCTATATAGACTGGGATTGAGTTGCTAATTAACTTCACTTTCTCAAACTGTATCACACACAGGCAGACTGCCACACACGCGGGCACGCACGCATGCACACACACACACACACACACACACACACACACACACACACACACACACAGAATCTCTCTTTTAGGCTTCCTCTCATGATGTCTCAACGCGCGCTCTCTCTCTCTCTCTCTCCCACTGTTTATTTTCCTGCCTCCATCTGGAGTCGGCTGATATTGTAATCGCCCTAATGCACATTGCCTTCCCCTCACACACACACACACACACACACACACACACACACACACACACACACACACACACACAATGTGCCATCCTGACAAGCCGCTTTTCTTATTCCCAAAGATAAGCCGCTGGATGTGTGTCTGTGACTGTTTGTGTGAGCTTAAGTGCACATGCAGGTGTCTATAAAGTGTGTCTAATGAATACAAAGGGACACACAAAAGTGTGTTTCTCCCTGCACTCTGCCAAAGGTAACGATATTGAATAGGCACTTCTTAGTGATGCGGAGCGTCGATAATGTGGCTGAGTGAAGATGTTACCCGTTAACGCTCACCTCTTCAATATTCACCTGTCACCCAATTTGCATTGAAAATGTAGTCAGTTGAAGGGGAAATAATTCAGAAGTGGAAGTGTGTGTGTGTGTTTATATGTGTTTCTGCATGTCTTTTGTGAAGGTTTTCATGAAAAAGAAAAGCGTGTACAACATGTGTGGGCACATGTGGTAAGAGATTACCACGCTGCCATCTCTAATAGCTTTTGTTTTGTGATTCAGGAGAGTTTTAAGATGTTGGAAGGTGGGAGTGTGTGCACACAAATGCTGAGGACAGGCAGGTTTGATTGATGGCGAGTTTGAGCTGTGAAACCGTGCGATTAGGAGCCTTTTTTCTCCCCTAGTTCACGAGAGGACAATTGTTGAAGAATGGACCGGCTTGCTTTGCTGCCAGTCCATAAAACCTGACCATAAAAGTCGTTTTTGTCCCTGTGTGTGTGTATGTGTGCGTGTGAGAAAGAGAGGTGGAGGGGTAGGGGCAGACAGCTCTTAAAACAAACAGGCAGGCAGGCAGAAAATCTGACAAATTGAGAAAGAAAGAGACAAAGAAAGAGGAATAGGAGAAAGAGGGAGAGTGTGTGAGGGAGGGGAGAAACCTCACCTCAGCCCCGTCACGCTTTAGCGCTTTTAATCACATATACCGAGGTTGCTTCCTCCATAAAAATTCTACATTGTTAACGTTGACCTGCATGAACATGTGAAAATAATTGTTTTGTTTTTTTACCCTAGTATCACTGTTTTTTTTTTAACAATATAATTTAGGAACCCTATCCCTGCTTATCAGCTTGGATACCCCTCATATTTGATTTACAGCTTGGTTCTCTCATTAATTTTGATGTATGGATTTGGATGGTACACTTTATGAAAAGGGCAGCCACTGGAGTGGAGGCCCGGCTAGCCTGGTAAAAAGAAGTGTAATTAAAGATCAGCAGACAGGGAGAGAAAGAAAGAGAGAAGCTCAGATCAATAGATGCAGACAGTGGACCCTCTGTCTTTTTTCCCTCAGAGTATTGACGTGTTCAGTCAATTACAGCTAGAGAGAGAAGAAGAAGACAAGAAGGAGAGATGGTGATGTAGGGTGTGTGTTCAAGTATGTGTCTGTTAGGAGCGTCTGCTCACATATTGTGAATGTCTACACCCATATGTGTGGCAGTACATGGGTGTGTGTGTTTTGAGTTGGTGCAAACAACCAATAGACATCTGCGTTTAAGATGTGTTTCTTTAATAATCATAATAAAATACAGTCGACAACTGCAGAGCAGACGGATCCACTGTTGATTTAGGACTTCCAGTTGCTCCAAGGCTTTTATCTACCATCAGCAGACACAACTAAATCATTGTTTCCTCTCTTTGCTGGTTAAAATCACACCACTGCTGCCAAATAATGAGGCCCTTTTCTTTTGTGGTTGAATTTGACTTGCATGATGGGTATAGTAGGAAGAGAGGGCTTCCAGCTGTTGTCAGTTAGTGTCACAGACAAACAGGGAGATGGGACAATGGGACGCCGGCCGCTCGCTCTGTCCGATTGTCTTGTTGTCAAACCGACAGCAGGTGCCTCAAATGATAAACGCAGAATGTCAATTATTTCGAGGAAGGGCCATTTTAGAAATTGGTTCAAAGAGAAAGAGGGTGAGTGGCAGAGGAGACAGTGGGGGTTACATAAAGAAATGGAAGAAGCTGGTCTATTTTCCCAAATGGGGCCAAGTAAAAGCCCCATTTTGTTTAACTTCTAGTGCATCCTGTCCCCAGTATTCCCTCCCCCATGCTCCACCACATCCAACCTTCAATGAATCGTTGCTGGCCACCCCACTAAGTGGTTGTATACTCACAGTCGATATAGTCTTGCGGGGGCAAAATTACAGTCCATTTTATCTCAACAAAAATGATATTTGATGGCATTTCCACCTTCAAAAAAAGAAAAATGTGCTTAGAATAATCACACTCACTGGGCTTTTTTTTTTCTCCAAGAGGATAAAAAATCCTGGTTTTCTGGCTGAAAATGGTGGTTAAGTGAAGAAAGGGGGAGTTGTGAGGATTAGATGTGAGGCTGTAGCTGTGTATCGATGAATAGATAGAGATCTCAAGAGCTGCCTCTCCGTATGTGTGTGTGTGTGTGTGTGTGTGTGTGTGTGTGTGTGTGTGTGTGTGTGTGTGCGCAAGCGCGCCTTAGAACCCTTGGAATTGGAGAAAGACTGTTGTATAAAATCTATCTATCTAGCGATCTATCGATCTATCGATCTATCTATCTATCCATCCATCCATCCATCCATTTATCCATCTATCTATCTATCTATCTATCTATCTATCCATCTATCCATCTATCCATCTATCCATCTATCCATCTGTCCATCTGTCCATCTATCCATCTATCCATCTATCCATCTATCCATCTATCCATCTATCTATCTATCTATCTATCTATCTATCTATCTATCAAACACATCTATACGTCTGCCTTCCTCTGTATATTTAGGGTCTTCTGACCCAGCTGCTCTTATGGATTTGCGATTGACAGCCATTTCATCAAAGCATCTGTTCTTCCCCTCTGTCGTAATCTCACCATATGGACATGTCATCCTCAGCTGCGCGTTTCATAGTAGCATAGATGATGTGTCTCCTTGGTAACCAAACTCCACTTTTAGAAATAAGATATTAATTATGTTTTGGCCCCACATGTGCAGTGTGTTGTGTGTTGTGTTGCAATGTACCTTGACATTTATGGTGTTTCATATCGAGTTAGTCGGTGTGATAGTGGACTGTCAGAAGTTTTATGGCTCCTGCAGTGTTCAGACATGTTTGTCTTCTCTACAAGATAAAGCCATTTGTGGAAGAATCCAAAATTTTCTCGGGATTTAAACAGCTCCAGATTGCGGTAAAACTCTTTAGTCCTGGTAACACTGGGAGAAGGCGCGGAGCAGAGGAGGGAGCAGGGCTCTCACGGAGCAATAAAAACTCAGGAGAGAGCATAAATCCATCTCCCCTTGTAAGGTCCGAATTTTTGCAGATGTTTCAAGATGTTTGGCCCAAGTGACGGTAATTTCTTGCCCATCTGTCTTCTCTCCTCCCCCTATGTCTCTTTATCAACATCTGGTTTTCGGTGCGGCAGAGAAACAAGTATCCTTTATAAGCCAAGGGTTCCCAGTTCCCCCTCTGCTTGTGCTATTAACTTAGCCTCAACTACTGCTCTCTCTCTGTGCACACATACTCACATATGCTAACCATTAGAAAGTCATACCATTCAGAAAATGTAATAACTTTCAGTTAGAGGGGAGATAAAGTATTTTGGCTTTTTTTGTTCTCTCTTCACTTTTTCCATAACTGCAAAGAGTTTAGGGTTCTGGTTTTTATGTCTCCCTGAGAGAGGACAAATTATTGCTTAGTTGTTAGTTTGAGGATGTTTTAGTGAGAGGAAAGCCCCTTCCCCTTAAGCATTTGAGTGGGACCCTTGGGGTTCTGTCTGCACCTCTACTACCCATTTAGTAGTGACGAGCATAGAATCAGAGATGCATCAATTCACTCGCAGAAGGCAGACATGTTTATTTGGGAATGAATGCTCACTAACATTTTGCTGCACACTTTAGCAGTACAGCACAACTAAGATCTTAATTTGCTATTTCCTCTTTGGCAATATTAAATTGTCCAAATAATTCACAGCTGTGCAAGGATTGTGTATTGTGGCGCAGCTGCAACTTTATGTTTGCGAATTAAACCGTCTCACACACAGAGCTGAACTGCACATTGTATGCACACACACACATCTACAAACAGACACACAGGTGTACACTCACCAGATCGCTCTCTCACATGCTCACAGACAGTAAGTAGTTGAATATGCAGACAAAGACATGCAGCTCAGCACCATATGGCAGGGTTGTCAATCTAAAATGAAGTCATGCAGAGCGTGCTTTGAGTGTGCCATGTAAGGTGTACAATGTTCCTGGAGTGTGTTTGATAGGGTGAACAGTGTCATAACAGACCTGTATACACACACATGTTCTGAAGTACAAATTGTTGCTTCTGTTTCTTTTATGCACGAACACAACACACACACACACACACACACACACACACACACACACACACACTCTCATTCCACCACATACCACTTGTCCTGCTTTTTGTCGTTTAGCTGCTTAACAAAAGCATGCTGTGCTCATTGTTACTGTCAATTATGTTCTATTAAATCAGTGTTGTTACTGTAACACAACAAAGTCTCACAATTTTGTGAAATGAACAATAAGACTAAAATGCAGTGCAAATACATTTTGAGACCACATTTCTTACCAGCTCATCAAAGTGACACGTTTCCTTAAACATTAATCTTTGGTTAAGGTCATATGCAACAAAATTCAGGTCAGGCAACTAAAATAAAAGTTAGAATTAGGTTTTATTGTTTTTGCAGCAAAAAACTACTAGGGATAGGCCGATTATCGGCCCTGGACGATTATCGTGCCGTTTTTTGACAGTTTGCAGATTATCTGTATCGGTGTTTTATTTGCCTAAAAGTTATAATTAAAAAGTGCTTCACTTTGGCTCTGCTACAGCTCTGTGTCTGTCTCTCTGCTTCGGTTTCACTCACCACTGAGTCTGACTTAATGTCACGCCCACAACACTATCGGACTGATCTGTTACTGTGTATTACCGGTATGTTGAATGTTTCTAATTCATTAAATAATTGCTTAAAGCATTTAAACAAAGTTTTTTGTTGGAGTTTGTAACATTCCAAAATCTTAATTTTGACTCAAAGACTTTCATTTTCACTGTATATGCATATTGGTTCCAAATATCAGTTATGGGTTTTATTAATTACTAATAATCGGTATCGGTATTGGCCTTGAAAAAACAGTATCGGGCGATCCCTAAACTGTAGCACACACGCTGGCTCTGTATTTAGATATATCAAGTCTTTGGTTTTGCCACTTCAGCCCAAGGCTACAACACACAATTTCAAAAAACATGCACCCACACACAACAGATGACCCTAACTGCCAAAGACGCTAATGCATTAGTCGTGCACTGCCCCGGGCTTATGCCTGATAGGACAATAACAAGACCAATTCACCAGCTGATCAAGGGTGGAGGATACACACACACACACACACACACACACACACACACACTGGTTCAAGCGTGTGTGTGGTTTTTATTCAAAACCCATGTTTGTTTACGATTAGCATATAAAAGGGATTACACTTGTAGCTAAAAAACACAGTTGTTTAAATAATTCAGTGCAACTCACTTGACACACATTTTTCTGTTTTCACAGAACTCTGTTATATATTAACCTGAAATCTTTGAATATTATTTAAGTGGTTTGTACTGATTCAACCACAGTGTTACCCAAAAGCCATGTCTTTACAGGTAATTGTGTGTTGAGATGAGGATTGAGCCTGGTGTCGGCTGCTCTTGTGTCTTGAGTCCTCTGTGTTTGCATGTGTGTGTATGTGTGTGTGTGTGTGTGTGGGTGGGGTGGGGGGGAGGAGCAGAAAGTAGAGGGAGAGAGGTGAGTGGTGACATAGGTGTAGGCTAGCAAGTTGAAACGAAGGAAGAAAGAGATGAGTTGTTTCAAAATAAGATATTGAAGTTCAAAAACTAAACTCATCTATATGGCAAATGTAGCTTTTGTTTGAAATATTGAATAAAGACTTTCAAGTAATGTTCAAGAAATTAGTTTAGTATTAGATAGTCGGGGTCTGCTATTGATTTGACATAATGCTTATTGATTAACACTTCAATGTATTATTGGCACAGGCTGTCAGACTTTAGGTAGGAGCACTCAGTTAGACCAGTGGGAACGATCCAAAATGGGATTTTTGTGTTTTGGAATAAAACCCATCTTATTAAGCAGTGGGAGTGAGGTCTGTGTGTTTGTGGCTCTGATGTAAGCCTGTTTGCCTGTGCCAGTTGGAGAACGAGACCCTGAAAACAGAGAAAGTGGGAAACGGAGAGAAAAGCAAATGGGACACATTTGTGAGTGACTCTAAACCGCTGGAGACTGATGCCAGAGGCCACAGAGTTGAGCGGCAGAGGGAGAGATGGAGATACCGACAGAGAGAAAGAGAAATACCCCGTATAAGATGTTCAACAACACTTATTAGTTTCTAAATTGCTGCGCTTGGATAGAAGCTTCAGCTTTCAGACCTCTAATGTGTTTTTGAGATTCTCTGTCTCTCTTTTTAGACAGCCACTAATGCTAAACTGCCTCTACGCTGGAAGCATTTCAGCATTTGAGGAAAAAAAACTTACAAAATCAAGTCAACGTATATTTAACTAGTCCATGTCAACGAGTTCACACAGCCAGTCTTAACCACAGCTACATGCGAGCCACAGTATACACTATATATAGCTGCTCTACTGTAATAGAAAATTATAGTGCAACTGGGGATTAAGAGGTTGGGGAAAAATGCTGTATTTATGGTATGTGGAAGAAAGCTTGTAAAATGTGACACAGCCTGCAGCTAAAATAACTTCTTGCTTTTCAGATGATTGCCAGTGTGAGGCTGACTTATTTCATGAAAATGGATAGAAAGGCTTACAGTTGTTGTTTTTTAATATGTGAGGAAAGACAAAACAACTGTGCCTGTGCACCATGAGGGGAGCAATTTAAAATGTATTGCTTCTTCTCATTTAAAAATGTGCCATTGTTTTCATTTACATCCGGCTTATTAAATCAAGATCTGGAGTGTTAAAAAAAATTCACAGATCTTAAAATAGTTAATTTACAGAAGGAACGTTTGTTATTTTGTAAATTTCCCTGTGAAATGGCAGCAACAGAAGTGACAATATTTTAAATCTCTACATAATGCACTAGTAATGCCTCTACCACATCCACATTTGTAAGCACAGATGGATGTAGAACCACAAACACACTCTGATATCCCTCCATTCCCTGAAAACCATCAATTGTGATACTGCTGAGTGGTTTTGATTTAGGGAAGGTCGTACAGTCTCTTCTCTGTCTCTCTCTCTCTCTGTGGTGTCTGAGAGCAGACGTAATGGTGCACTTGATGATGGTGCCAGAGGAAGAAGCAGTGTTTTATTTTACCAGCCAGACACATGGCCAGTCTAGTTAAAAGCAAGAGAAGAGAAGAACATAGTTTACTGAGAGAAGCTGGTACTCTGGTTCAGATTTTTTGTCTGGTTCAGAGGTCAATCGTAGTCACATATGTTGATAGAGTTATTGGTCACTGTAATCATTCCTGGCAATAAAGCAGCCCCTTCCTATACTGTAAGAAACGGGATGGAAAATGTTTTTGTGCAAAACTATACTTCTATAGTTGACCTTTCTGATTTCTTGGCCTTTTTCTCTCTTTCCTCTCTGCTGTCTGTCTGTCTGTCTGTCTATTTTCTCTCTCTCTCTGTTATTCCAGCAATACCAGCAGCCTAGAAAGTGCTAAAAAATGATCACTTTAGCACTCACCTTGTACATGTCCTTGTGCATATGTGTGCGTGCATGCGTTTTGTTTGGAGAGCATATCAGTTTGGAGAGCATATATGTTTCACTAGTTGTCATGGAAACAGTGGGGACCGTATATGTGTGTTTCACCCCCAATACCCCCCAAAGTAGAGCAGGGATCGGGTCTGGTCAGGAGGACCAGGGCCACATTCAGATAATTCACTTCTTCTTCTTTCACTTCTTTTTATATTTGTCTCGATGGCTACCTGCCATCAGTAAGTTCAGAGACCACTGCTGCTCTGGTTTGACTCACTGTTTGATGCCCCTGGCAGTGTCTGAAGAAGTCAGATAGGACAGTGGGGTCAGGCCCTAAGCCATTGGTCACACCACCACCCTCCACCCCTCTTCCCTCCTCCATCAACTGTCCTCCATCCGCCTTCAATCCCACAATTGCTGTTCTAACTTTAAGTACCTGAAAGCAAGCAAAAACATCCTGGCTCCGGAGAGAAAGAACCATTAAATGAGTGTAATGCGTGTGTGTGCTTCTGTGTGTGCAAGTTTGTCTTTGCATGGGAACAAGACATTTATCTGTCACATGGAGACACACACGCAAACACTGTCCCTATCACACACATCCTGACCCCGACCAGCCAACCATCCCCACCCTTCTCCTCTCCCTTGCTCCCTGGGTTCCCATCCTCTGGGCTCCTATCCTCTCCCCCCTCCCAGATTCCTTCTGGTTCCTGACCAGCGGGGCTATCTCTGGATGGCCGGTGGTTCCTCTCATTCTGCCGGCCCATTGTGTGGGGAGTTGGGCTGGGCCCTAGGCCCCAGGGGCCGGGAGGGGAGCCAGGAATGGCCTGGTTCCTGTTGCTGTACTAGTTAAAGGAACTGTGGCACCGTTTCCACCAGTCACTCATAACTGTTTTTTTTTGTGGAAAACTGTTACATCCATGTAAGTTGTTTCTCTCGTTTTTGGTGAACTGTGGCTTTGATAAGGAGAATTGGGTAGTTTAATTGGATGCCTTGGGTGTTAAAGTAACTTAATAACACAATTTGTTCCACAGCCGGACAGGACAAATCTGTATTTTACATGCAGAAAATGCAGCCCAAAAAATGAATGGCTTTCCTCTGGGTCAGGATGTAGTAGGAGAGAGACAGGAAATAGTGACAGACTCAGAGGCAGGTATTTACATACAAGACAGACATTTTAAGTGATATTGACTAGATAATGCCACCGTCAAAATACTTTATTGTGCAAAAATGAAGGCACTGGTGTGCAGGGAGCCATCCATCATGCTTTTTAACAACTTTTTAAAGTCTTTAAAAATGACCCTTTTCATTTGCACTAACAAATATGGACAGCAGTATTTTTCTTAGGATCATTTGGTACCTTATAGCCCAACACTGACTTAATCAGCAGCCAAGCAGCAATACCCATCCTCAGTGAAGACAATGATACTCAAATGAGTAGCTCTAAAAGTCACACTTACCCCTCATTATCTTGGTCATTGAGTTGACAATATGATGAAAACACAATTTAGTGCATGCATGTGTGCTTTAAACCTCTGTGTCCTCTGGTTTGAAGGAACACACGCCGGTCATCACACACTCACAGCCACAGCCATTGTACCTTGTGGCAGCTCTAACTATATGAGCTCCGTCCACTCTGTGCCCTGTGAGCTTCTCCCTTTGAGACTACTCGCTCTCCGTGGTGTGTTGCTACACAGGCTAGTGCACTCTGTTAATTATGACTGCCAAGCCAGGCTGTCACAGTGATTCACTATGGAAAGAGAGAGAAAGAAAGAAAGAGAGGGAATGGAGAGAGAGTTGGCAGGTGTACAGATGTATCGTTAGCGCCACCCAGTGATGCAGAGAGAGGAGAAGAGCAACACCTACTCAAGAAAGACTTGAAGGGGAGTTGATTTTGACAAACTGTATGTCATTCTGTCTGTATCGCTACACATTTTTCTTTCCCCTTGTTTTTTGTGCTCAACTACCTCTATCTATTCTTCTCAAATGTCTCCCTTCTGCTTTCCTCTCTTCTCTCCATCTCCTATCTCGCACCTCAATCTTTCAACACCATGACACTCCCGTTTCTTTCCTGCCTGTATTTCTTTTTTCTCTCGCTGTCGCCACTTCTCTTGGTGATGTCAGTTGCGCTGTCTCATGTACTGTTGCGACAAATCAAGAGCTCCATTCATTTGGTGTCATCTGTGTTACAGATAAATGGAAATGTGCTCTCTCTCCTCTCCTCTGTCTCCACTGACAGCCACCTCTCCACTTTATCATCGCAGAGCAGTTCAGATCGGAACTGGGTCAAGTCACTCAGTGCTGGATAAATGGACGGAGGCCGTGAGTAAGGATTTATAGGATATGAGCTGGTTGAGGCCAAGCTGAAAGGAAATGGGATAGTTTCCCAATGTGATCATATGGTTTATTTGCTATAGATCCTTGAGGCACAGTGGGAAGTGCATTGAAATTGCAGTTCCTTAGACTATGTGTAAAAAGGGTTGTTGGATATATTGGAGAGTTTATGGTTTTCAGTGCTCTAGAAATCAAACATCTGTGCGCAAAGACATCAGATCATGTGTCAGTAATCTGCAGCTATTTTGTGCCTTCAGGTGAGGAAGCAAAAATGGTTTCTGCATAACCATTAACAACTAGCAGTTAAGTGAGCGGTTTGGTAGCGAGCAGCTGAAATTGGAAGAATTCAGCAACCCATCCACCCACTCACACACACACACACACACACACACACACACACACACACACATGCACACAGGGCCGCACACATGCATGCACCCACAGCAAAAAAGTAATTTGTTCTACCTCATTAGCATGTATTGTGGCGAGCGGGCGTAACACACTGAAAGGTGAAATGGGTCCGCCATGAATAGCACACCAGTCGGCAGAGGAGAGGAGAGGAAAAGGAGGGGGAGGAGAGCAGGGGGGGAGGGAGGAAGGGAGGAAAGTGTCCAGATGGCTGGGGACCTGCCGCACACACAGGGATTCTCACTCTCGCTTTTTTACTCCGCTGATTGCACCGTTTCGACTACACTTTCATTCACTTGCTCTCTTTCTGCTGCTCCCCCTTTTTTCTCCTTTCCATCACCACACACACACACACACACACACACACGCACACACACACACACACACACACACTCACACTCACACTCACACACACTCAAAGGCCAACCCCATAGTAACCGCCCTTCCTTTAGAGTTGTTGTTCACATGCAGCCATCGTGTTTGTGCATGCACGCACGCACGCACACACGCACGCACGCGCGCACACACACACACACACACACACACACACACACACACACACACACACACACATGCACACACACACACGCACACACACACACACACACACACACACACACACACACACATGCATATGCATATATACTCTCACGGGCAATGTGTGACCAGGAGGCAGAGTGCAATTGAGTGCAGCCCAGTGGAGCACCTGTTGTGGCCCATTGCACTTCTACACAAACTGGACTCCTTCTTTCCTCCTCTCCTCCTTCATGTCTCTTTTATCCACCTTCACCACTTTTCTCTTCTCTTCTCTTTGACTAGGAACGAGGAGAAAGGGAGAGAAAGTCCCAGAGAGGACGAGTACTGACGTTTGCCCTGATGTTCCCTTTCCTTTTCTCTCAGTATTGTGTATCGCTGCCAGAATATGTTTATTTATCTTCCCATCTGTGTGTCTGTATATCAGTCTGCCAGTCTGTCACTGACTCTCTTTCTCTCATCCTTCTTCTCTTGATTCTTTCTCCCCATCCCTCCCCGCCCCTCTCCCTCTCTCTGCTACACTTTTGCCTCTTTTCCTGTGTCTCTCTCAGACTATGTCTTCCCTGTGTGTCTGGTCGAGAATCACTAATGGTCTCCACTGGGGTGTAAACTGTGTGGGGTTCAGTGTATTCTGTAGGCTGTACACACACACACACACACACACACACACACACACACACACACACACACACACACAAAGATACCCACACATCAATTTTAGACAGCAAAGAAGCAAGGGTTAGTGGGCAAAAAAGACAGGAAAGGGAAAAGAGGGAAGGAGGCAGACATGTCTGGGTGTGTGCTGATGTGGTGGACTGTCACAACCCTGTTTTTACATCCTTTTGCATCTCTGCTCTTTTTGCATATAGCTACCTCTCTTGCTTCCCTTCTCCTTTTCTCTCACACACACATCACTCTGTGCCATTAAACCTACACATGCCGAGCAGCCAGAGGCTGGTGTGTGTGTGTGTGTGTGAGAGAGAGAGAGAGAGAGAGAGAGAGAGAGAGAGAGAGAATTTTGTGTGCGTCTCACTCCATCACCCCCACTATTCAAGTCTACCTCATTGACTCATCATTGAGTGGGCCCTCCAAAGCTCTATTGAGTTTATCAAGTCTTCCACAAAACAGTCACTCCCATTTATTTGTCATTGAAGCCAGTTACCCCACCACCCCCCTTACACACAAACATACACACACACACACACACACACACACACACACACACACACATTGGCTGATACACAGAGGATGGCTCCGTCTCACACAAAACAGCCTCAGCGCTCCATTGAAATCCCCTTAGTAAAACGTTTTCTCCTCATCAGCATTGTATGACTATTCAGTTTGTTAACATGCCTATATGAAGAAAGTGTTTTAGTTGCCTGTTTTAAATTTAAGCACATATATTAACCCATATATTGAGAGTGACTCTTTAATAGCCAGAAGAGGAGCTGAAGGGTGGGTGAGGGGGGGTGGGGGGAGGCAGGAGCGGAGACGAGAGAAGGGAGATCTATATTCTGAATGCAGCAAGATTACTTAAAGCCACAGCTTCTTGACAAGTTGACTTGTTTAGTACTTGAATAAAGCAAGCCCTTGATGCTCATTCACAGACACACTGACACACAGAGAGAGTAATTTAACACAGCACGACTCATATCCTATACAATTGTATTAGTAGTATATTTGCAATGCGAGTGCCTCAAATGTATTTGTCCCTTTTTAACAAAAGTGTTCAAATTGCAGGGAATGCCATTATAAACAAACAGGTGAGATTACAGCATTACAAAACATAGACCAATGCAAACAATCATCACTATTCAGCCGCTGAGTTTTGGGAAGCTTTTGTTGCTGTCAGTTAGATTATGTGTTTTGGTGGAGCCTCTCACTAAAGTATTTGTTTGGTTGTCTACGTCTGTTGCTGTTATTACATGTTTATGTTGCGGATGAGATGGTGGAAGTGGGACTGATTCCAGGCAATCTGGGACAGAGGAGTGAGAACAAATGGTTTGAAAAGAGGCTCCAGCATCCTGCAACACCGTGCTTCCACACATATGGAATGATTTCATTGGTGCTGTAAGCCAATAAATCCTTTCAGGCATACTGACTGATCACGTATTTGGTGGTGAGCATGGCAGGCCTTCCTGGCACCAGGGTTGAAAATAATCAATAGCTGATCTCTGATTACAATAACTGGAAGGTGGGATATGAAGTTAAGCTCCCAACTGCTGTTTATTGAATGAACTAAATCCATTGTATCAATGTCTGTTTGCTCAGTATGAGCTTAAAGAGAGAGACTACGTGTACGTGAATGTGAGAAATGTTTAGGGCCGCATGTCTCAAGAGAGCTGGTGGAGCTATTGCTGTTGTCTGCTGGCGCACACACATGCACACACACATTTCACTCTTATCCGTCTCTATCTCATCTCTCTGTCTTATTTTGTTTCTTTATCCCTTTCTCTCTCTCCTCCATTACTGGCATTTTAAGCAGCTCACTAGGGAGCATGAGGCTTGTTGGCTTGCAATAATGTTAAGATGTTTTGTCTCTCATCCTCCACTGTTGTGGGGGCACACACACACACACACACACACACACACACACACACAAAGGGAGGTAAATGCAGTTTAAAGGAGGATCAGTGGAATATCTGTGTCTTTTTTGTGTCTTCTATCTTTCTGAACCTGAGACATGGTGCATTAGATTGTGTGACTGTGGGTGTGCATGCGTGTAGATGCCTGCAGGCTGACAGGGAGTGAAAACCCAGACATATGTTAATCAGATGTTGTGATGATAGCAGAGCAGAAGGAGAGAGGGAGAGAGAGGAATGAAGGGTGAAAAGAAGCGAAGAGCTTTTAAAAGACAGAGCGAGAGAGGGAAGAGAAAAAGGGGGACACAGTAGAGAGAGAATAGAGAAAAATGACAGGATGTGGTGCAGTGATTCATTTTCGAACTGCAAGAACCACTGCTGAGAATCGATCTATTCCATTAGTTTAACTGAATGGACCTACACTATAAGTTTGAGGTCACTGAACAAAAATGAAAAATGTATCCTGTAGGTACTGGATGCATCCATCCATACATGTGGGATTCTATTCTGATTTTAGTATGACATTGCTTCCCTGTTTTAGCATGGTTGCAACATCTGATATCTGTGTCATATAAATGAAACTAGTGTAGGGCCGGGGGGTAATCTAATATTACAGTAAAGCTGCTATGATCATTATTTTTATTTTAACAATGTATGAAATGCTCACTTGGAGTGATGAACCTACAGAGAATTATCACCAACTGTGCAGTTTCCCGTCAGCAGTACGGAGCTTTTTAGCATCTTTCAGCACCTTGTTTTGGTTTTATGGCCCGCAACTTTACTGTTTTGGTTCACTCTCACTGCTCTCATCAATGTTGTTTCCAGCTGCAAGAGGCAGCTGTTTTCAGTGAAAAAACTGCAATACACTGGACACTATCAGCCACAACACCACATGTCAGACAGACAAAGTTAACAGCTAGCTGGTGAACATAGCGGACCATTTAGCTGCTAAATAGCCATAAATTTCCCTCAAGATATAGTGGAGAGCAAGAGCTAAAAAAGAGTAAATATTTTCCTTGGGTGGACACAAACATGACTCTTAATAAATGCTAATGCTGCTCTGTATCTGCTAGATGTGTTAATTAGTGTGCTATATCATATTTATCAGTTGAAAATCAACAATATATCTTTTTTTTAGAATTATTCTACATTATAATATGACATTATTTTGCATATATTTTTCACATCAAAATATAAGTTTGATAAATAAATTCTGAGCTCTAACCTGATCAATACAGAGAGCAAATCTAATGGCAGTACAAAGGCGAGGAAGTAAGTTGCTCCAAAAAACAGAAGAGACAGAGAAATAGAGATAATTAATTAGAAAAAAGGGAAATCCAAGAGGGAGAGAACGGAAGAAGAGAGCTGGAAAGAGGAGAGATGTGGGGCATTTCTTCTCAGGAGAGTTCAGAGGGGGGCCAATGCAGCAGCAGACGGCTGATCCAAATGGATTTTCCTTGTTTGTAATGAGGCTACTTCTTCTGCCACTGCCAGAGCATGTGGTGCTTTTGGGAGGGCTGGATGGAGAAAGTGATGGAGAGTCGTACAGAGATAGTGGAGGATGAGTGGTGAAAATGGGTAGAAGTGGTAAAGACAGAGTAGGAAGAAGGGAGCAGCAGGGGAAGGTGGACGACTGAATGAGAAAGAAGGGTGAGAAAGATCAAGAATAATAAGAGTGGGAAATTGTGCAATCGTAGATCTTTCTGATGGTGTTATGCAGTTGCCAGAGGGAGGTGGGGGTAACGGGGGGGGGGGGGGCCTCTCACTGGCCATAGTGATGGCCAGTGAGAGGGAAAGAAATAAATGGAGCGAAGAATAGGAAGAGAGGGGAGATTTGTGATTAACAATATTGTGTTGTAGAGGAGAAAAGTGATAGCTTGGTGCTATTCCAAAAGTCAAGCTGTTAAACTGTGATGTAGGGATCAAAATATTAACATATGAACATACTCTGCACATGGACTATACGTGTAGTACTTGTGTCTTTCCTTGGCCTTTTTTTCCAAACAGTGGTTCAGAGGGTTTAAATGAGAAACATGAGAGAGAGCTTCACCCAAGGCATAGCTCTGGTAATGACAGTGACCTGTTTTAGCCTTTCTTTGATGTGAATTCCATTGTTCTGAACTCATATTACCTCCACACTTCTCTTCTCCTCCTGCTTTTTATTTTCTCCTCTCAACTTTCTGTTTTCACTCTATTTCTCTCTCTCTTTTGCGCTATTTTGTTCTCATCTTCACTCACTTTTCTCTGAAGAGAAACACAGTGTAATATGACTAAGATGGAGGGATATTCAACCTTACATACACTCCTTTTCATGTTTTTCATCTTTCCCTCTGGTTTTCTATTGGTCGTGTGTGATGTATTCCAGGTTTTATACGTGTGCATGCCCAAACCTTTATTAACTGCATACACACGTGTTTCTATGTGACTAAACCACTTGAGGACACCTCTTATCACCTCTCATCTCATCTGTACATCTGATAGGAAGGAAAGGATGTTTAGAGGAGAGCCTCTGTGGACTCTGCCTGTCCTGTTCAATTCCAGTTAACCTGATAAAGAACTGTCAAGTAATGACGCATCGTAATCTTGTATTCCATAATATAAAAAATACATGTAAAGTGTCAATACACAGGTGGTGACATAATGCAGGAATCTGTGGCTTGGAAAGTCATCCAATAAGATGAGACATGCTGAGAGACTGAAAGGAAGGGAGGAGAGGGACCCAGAGTTTATGAAAGCAAAAAACAAGGGCAGAGAACGAAGCAGAGGGAGAAGTCAGAGGCAGCGCACAGATGGTGAGCTGTCAGCGGCCGGCTGTGCGTGCGTGTGTGTGTGCCTTTCTGTGTGTGTTCATGCCATGCATATGTGTTCATGCTGCATGTATGTGGAGCACATTTCTGCCCTTGCTTTCTTGTGCGCATCCATGTGTGTGTGTGTGTGTGTGTGTGTGTGTGTGTGTGTGTGTGTGTCTGTGTCCTCTGAGCTGAGGAGAGGTACTGTATACGCACAGAGCTGTTCTTCCCAGATGGCACTGGCAAGCAGACACTGCAAGGCTGGCAGAGTTGGCACGGCTACCCAGTGCACAGTTGGCACTGCCAGCCACCATGCTCTCCCCTATGTGCCGGGGCGAGGGTACCTGCTGCTAGCCGCCTGAGCTCATTGACTGACTGACTGGCAGGCTGTCTACCAAGTGACTTATTCAGTTGTTAAAGTTTCTCTGCCTTGGTTTTATCCTAAGAGAGCATTCCTTTACCCTAAATGAATATGAAGAATTCATGGTTCAGAAGCAGCATTTTAAGCGGTTACCTTACAGCTGCATCTAATATAAAAAACACAGAGCCAAAGAATGAAGCAACATCAAATTGCCTGTCACAAGGATTTACATCACACCTTGAGCATTGAAACAACATCAACTGTACGCAGCTGCATTGTAATTACATTCTGTTGATTCTGTTGTTCCAGCAAGAGCTTTCATGTCTTAATTTCATTGTCAAATCATTAAACAGTGATGTGTCTTAACACACTCCTATGATCATGCTGATCTATAGGCCTCTGCTGGCAGGTTGCCAGCAGCACTGGAGGCTTTCCAATTGAACGCCTTGATGTTTTCTCTCTGTGTGTTGAGCAAAACAAGCAGATACATACAAGGTTGAATAGCTACCGAGGATAAAGCACTGTATTAGCGTGTGTGTGTGTGTGTGTGTGTGTGTGTGTGTGTGTGTGTCGATGTGAGTGTGGTAAATGCAGAGGCATGCATACGTCTGTCTGTGTGTGGGCTTTGGTGGTGTGGGAGTGGTGGTGGCAGTGTGTGTATTTGTGTGTGTGGGGAGTGAGGACTTTATACTTCCCATGCCTTAAACAGGAAGTGTAAACTAAGCACAGATGTGTGTGTGTGTGTGTGTGTGTGTGTGTGTGTGTGTGTGTGTGTGTGTGTGTGTGTGTGTGTGTGTGTGTGCGTGTGTGTGAAAGAGTGAGTCTATAAGTGTGTGTTGCCTCTGAGGAAGCAGCTGTGCGAGCACCAGCGTGTGCCAGGTCGAGAACACTTAAGCGAAACCAAGATATTTGTGTGTGTGCACGTGTGTGTGTCTATTCTGGAGCATATGTGTGTGCATGTGTGTGTGTCTGTGTTCTTGTTTGTTTGTATGTATGCAGTGAAGGGGGTTATTTTGGCCACCCATCTGCGATAGGCTATTTCGCTACTGTTCCTGCAGGCACACACACACACACACACACACACACACACACACACACACACACACACACAAACACACACATGCAGTCACACACATAGAGGCATGCAGAGCACTGTGCCAGGCAAGCTGTTCACTAGCTGGCGCTGGCAACGCTCCAGAGAGAGTGGTGGCATCCATCTGTAGCACTGGAGAGCGGTTAGGCTGTGTGTGTCTGAGTCTGTGTGTTTGGGTTTATGCCACAGAAAAACAAAACAATGGGATTGTCGTGATGATGCTATTTGTAGTGTTGGCGGTGGGTGTGGTGACAGAGTTCAGAGTTGTGTTGGCTAAAAAGCTGCTGTTGTTTGACGGACAGTGGGAGGTGGATGTGGGAAGGACAGTGATCTAAAGTGCCTCCTGCAGAAAAAAAGACTGCAACATGTGTGGTAACTTTTGTACAGTAAAGTTTGAGCAAAGTGTTTTGTAGGATTCAGGCAACTTAAGACTTCTAACAGACACACACATTTCAGATAAATTATGGTGTTGTCCCTGATGGAGTCCCTATGTTTATTGTCAAACAGGTAAAAATAAATTAATAATTAGAGTTAAATGTGTTTTTATGAAATATTACATTTACGGATACAATATACAGTATGAATCATACTGTACATATAAGGCTAATCATTTATCTTTTTCATCAAATTCCATTCAAATATACATGTTTTTAAATGGAGCAGATCTGTTTTTAAGCTGGATTTAAGGTTTAAATTGTTGCTTGCAGCACGTTATTTCTAAAACCTGATTTCACCTTCTGTTTTGGTTTTCATCTTATATTCACAGTTTAAAAAAATATTTAAATCAGATACAGATTTAGTTTAAAAAAAAGAATAATGAGTCCCATGTGCAGTACAATACAGTATTATTACTACTGCTCACAGAACTTTTTTATTTATTTTATTTTTTTTCAGCAACTTTGTGGTCGACTCTGTTACGGATGTTCCACAGGTCAGTGTATGTCAAAGCTTTGTTGTGATCTTGTATTCTTGCTTGTTTGTCAGTGGCCTCAGATGGCTGTGGGCTGACAGGGAGGTGAGACAGTGAAAGGTGAAATGATGAAGAGGAAAAAGCTGAGGAGAAAGTGTGTAATGGTTAGATGAAAGGAGACAAAGACACATCGCTGACCTGGAATGGTCGTGGTGGTCCTACATGTGTGTATGTATGTGTGTAGAGAACATCCCTCTGCTACCTCCTCCTCCAGACATACTCTACTCTCAGCCACTCAGAGCCATTAGCAAACCATGGTGACCATATCACACACAAACACGCAGGTACACACACACACACACACACACACACACACACAAGTAAGCCTGGAAATGCCCTGATGCGAGGTCACACCAACCACCACTCTCTGGCTCCCTGCTCACCAGATGTGACTCAAACCCTGTTTTTAAACATCTTCTCCTGCAAGGGAGAGGGAGGGGTGGAGGAGAGGGAGTGTAAAAAAGAAAAGAGAGTAGCAGTTTTCAGGGAAGAGGCGGTGAGAGGTAAAGGTTTTTTTTTCTGTTTTGCAAATCTGGTTCTACTTAGCAGAGCCCTGGAACACATTTCATAAATTGCAGACATATTTTTTCGGAGCGGTTTTGGGGAAGATAGTTAACCGGCAGTAATTTCAAACACATGGCAGCCGTCATGTGATATTTTGAAAACACCAGGGGGACAGGCTGGTTACCCCCCACTCTCCCCCTCCTCCACCAGGAACCCTCCCTTTATGTTAGCCTCTGCCCTCTTTTTTTCTGTGCTCGTCCTCTGCCTCTCACGTTTGATTTCCCCATCTGTCTCTCATAACAGCTTAATGCTATCTCTTGTTTTCAATCCCAGTCTTCAGCATCCTCACCTCCATTTTTCCTATCTCTTCCTTCTTTCCGCATCTGTTTCCCCCTTTCATACATGTCTGTTTTTCCAACTCATCACACACAGTAACTACACTCTCACTTAGCATGCATTGCATATCACTCCATCCATCCACGCCTTCATCCATCCTTCCTCTCCCTCTGTGTCTCTCCACATAGTAAAAGATAACTGTCATGTAAAACACCAGGGCCTTTACTGTCTGTTGAAAATTGATTTTGCTCCTGAAGACAGGGATATGATTCCTTTTAGCATCCACACACACACACACACACACACACACACACACACACACACACACACACAAACACAAACACAAACACACACACACACACACACACACACACACACACACACACACACATGCACAGATTCAAATTGGCTGCAGAGAGAGGGTTCCATGTAGCGTAGGGAGATATAACAGGGAAAATATACAAATTGCCACTTTGGCATGTGTGTGTATCAGTGCATATCAATTTGTTTGTGTTTAGAGATGGAGTGGATGCATCAGTGATTTTAAATTGTGCTTGTGCTACAAGTGTCAATCAGCTCATAGAGGTTGTCCATGTGTGTTCTTGTCCGTTTTCCCCTGACAACAAAAAAGCTTTGTGTGCGTTTATAGACCCACAAAAGCAAGAATACACAGCCTACAATGAGATTCCCATAGTGAGTACTATAAAACAGTGTTATATATGCTGCAACAATATTAATCCTCAGCCACACAACAGATATATTCACGATATCACAAAGGCAAGAAAGGTAACCCGCTGCGTAAAGCTTATGGAAAATAAAGCCATGTGTCGTCAGCATTAGGATGTGTGTTGAGTGTTTTGTGTGAGCCCTTCTCTCTTGGCGTAGAGTCTTGCCTGGGAAAACACCCAGATCCATTTGGGTTCACTTGGCCGGTTGTCAGCATGGCATCAGAAATGAACCAAACTGTACACAGAAAGCAATTTCCAATAGGCTGGCTTCCATCAAATGGCCAAGCAGAGCTCACCAAGGCTTACATCTGATTTATATCGCTCTGTTTTTCCCCAAAAAGCAACATTTATATCATTATTTTGACATAATGTTGTTAATGGCAATGGCAGGCCAGCTTTATATAAATAAACAATGCTTTTGATAGAGTTTTCTAAACATGTTGAGCCTGCTTGGCTATGCTGTGGAAAAATGTCTGATGGCAATATGTTTCTAGCTCAGCTATAATAATGGTTTCGCTCTCTCCCACACTGTACATATCCTCATGTTTTCTTTACCTTTACCTCTCCCTGACCCACTTCTTTCCCACCCTCTTTCTGTATTTTTCCTGCCACCCATTCCCACTCCCTGTCTTTATTTTACAAGACCCTGTAGTTCAATTTTGCCTGGCAACAAGATGGGGCAGGAATCGGTTCAATTTGAGAGAGGACACGTATCGGGCACTGTGAATCATTTTTATTGTTCCTTAACACTTGCTTCCCCTCTCTTTCTCTGTCCCTCTGCAAGAGAGACTTTGTTTCAACAGATGGGTGAAACAGACATTACTATAAACCTATTTTTTGAAAAAGAGCGAAGGACTTCTAATGTTATATGCCACATATGTTTTATTGTCCAGCGTGTGTGTAGTCAGAGGTGTTTTGCAGGATTTGTGTGTTTAGTTTATGTATTTTTGTGCATATGTGCATGAGTGTGCATGTTAATGTTTGTGTGATGGAACAGATGGTGTTCAGACCTTTGTGTGCGATTGAGAAATCTCCGTATGTCTTTGCTGGCTTGACGAAGTGTAAACACACAATGTTACACTGAGAGAATAATACAGATATGGTGGGAGATGCTAAAGGCTGTCAACACTGATCAGGAACAAATATGTATCATACCATCACTCTTTCGCTCAATTGTGTACATATAGCCTCCTATTTATGATATTAGGGCAAGGTAGAGTAGCAATTAGCTGAAATGAATACAAAGTACACGCGCAAACAGAGTTGTGTTGTTTTGCTTGACATTTGTGCATGCATCTTTGCAGCTGTGTGTCTGTGTATGTGTTTGTGTGTTTGTGGGCATTGCATCCATACATCTTCTTGACAAGCGGGTGGAGTTTGATGGGACATGCTCTGCATACTGCTCCATCTGGCTGCCGATGACTGTGAGTGTGTGTGTGTGTGTGTGTGTGTGTGTGTGTGTGTGCGTGCGTGCGTGCGTGCGTGCGTGCGTGCGTGCGTGCGTGCGTGCACATGGTCCAGAGGAGAGAGATGATGGAAAGAGAAGAGAGGTTACTACACTTGCATAACTATAGATTTCTCTTGTTTGTCTGCGCACTCCGTCTGAATCTTAATCGTCCCCCACCTGTCCCTCAACTGTGTTCTTTAACACATCCGTCCTCTCATTCTTTCTACCTTTATTTCTCTCTTGTGTGTGTCCCCTGCTCCCTCTCTCCACATCTGTACCCAACACACAGAGCAATCACTCCAAGCCACTATCACACCATCGCTCTATCGCTTCATCTATTCCATTACTTATCTGTCCCGCTCCCTCTCTTCACACATTATTGTGTACTGTGTATGTGTGTGCATGGGTATAACACACCCAGAAGCACCATTTTGCACAGACATTGGCCGTTGTGGACATCAGTGCTCAATTCAAATGCTTCCTTTGGCTTCAGTGCCTCACGGTTTTCACTTGTGCTGAAGGTATTATGCCTGTCGAGATTACATGTTTGCTCGTGTGTGTGCAGTGCATAAGCGGGTCAGTCTATATGCATTTTTTCATTTAAGCCCATAATGATGATATCTTATGTCTGACTAATATAATATTGTGCTCACACAGGCACCAGTGCACCATAAATAGTTTATGTCACAGCCGCCAACTCTCGAAAATTCACCCAGCGTGATTGAAATCCATTGTCATTTTGAAGAATGGGATTTGCCTGTGTGAAGTACTCTCGAGTGGCATATTACTGCCACTGTTATCACATCATTTTCTGGGTCTCCAACTGTACGATCCCATTGCACACATACACTCACGCAAACACGTACACACAGTGGCAATTCTAGCTCATGAAGTGTGTAATGGAGATCGTTTGTCTCCTGATGATAGACTTTGAAGCCGTTGTAGCCTCTATGATTAATCTAAAATATCAAGGTTAGGCAATGGTGTCCCTGTTTCACAAGGTGATTTGAATACGAAATGACCTCATGGCTTTGTGTGCGATGATGAAATGCATATGGTTTTGATATAACATTGTAATTTTTTTGCCCTGAGTTGTGGGTTAGCAATGTCCTCTGTAACATATTGAAGTGCTTCTCTTCCTTCTAGATATCGTTCATTGCAACAACCTTGTTTTAGGCGAGTGATGTAACTTGGATGTAACTTTAGAAACGGCGTGTATCACAAGTCAGCGGGGGGATAAAATCTCCTTTCTTTGAGCTCGGCTGAAAGAGGGTACGAGCAAGAGGGAGAAAAGCGAAGAAAGAAAGAGAGATTTTGCAAACATTGAGGATCACGTAATCATGGACGATGCAAACGGGTGATGTAAGTGTGAGGACATCCTTGTGAGTGGCAGATGGTTGTCCAGGGTTCTGCCTCATTTCTAGGATCGGTCTGTGAATCAGGGAATGTTTTTTTAAAGAGATTAAAGAAGTTACAAAAAAGTGCAATTCAACCTATTGCTTTGTTCTGTTGTGTTTCAACAGGGAGACTGAGAGCATGTTTGGAGAGATATGGGCTGTATTACTTTACAAAAAGTACAGTAAAGCTTTTTTGAAAAAGTGATTCCCAACCTGGAGCTGATTGATCACAAGATGACTAACAAAAAATATTTCAGTTACAAAGAATTGTTTATTTTTTGTGACTTGTCTCAAGTCTTTGCTCTTTTTCTTGTGAAATACAGATAACTTTTACCCCTTCAGTCATCTTAAAACAATCTGAGAAAGGAACATCACTCTTTAATTGAACTGCTCAGAGCTCAAAGACATTTGTGACAATGCAATAGGCATGGATATAAAGTTTCACATGCCAAAAAAAAAATTTGTTTATACCAAAAGATTTCTCACTACACAGCATTGTAACGTCACTTCTGCTATTAGTGTATTCCCAACTTTATATAGACAAAGCAAATAAAACCTCATCCCTCCTGGGAGCTTATCAGTCAGATATCAGTATAATTACCTCTGACACATACAATATGATAGCTGGGTAACAATATACCTGAAACATTTAATGAGGCATCACCACAGCCCTGATATTCTTATGGGTTTAAGTCTCATTCACGCCACCCATACTGCAAATATTTGTGCTAAGAGCTCCTTTATGATACTCTAGATAAAACCACGTAGCAGGTGGCTGTTGTGAGACATTAATCATTGTCATCTGTAAGCATGATCATCACTAGGTTTGGCACATCTGCCTGCAGAGATTGCACGAGTGAATCAACACACATTTGAGAGGCTCTTCTGTTCTTTTATAGCTAATTGCTGCCTCTTCAACAACCGTCCTCATCCTCTTCAATCCATTAATTCCTGGACAACAGCACTTCTGAGAAGTCGTAAAGTGAGTTAGGCAAAGTCAAAGCACTCATCGCCCCTTTCCATTAAAGCTCCGCACATCAATACCTGTCCAGTCCTGGAATACCACACTTTGGCCGGCCACAGATCTGCCGCTTCACCTACAATATTCAACTGGCGGGGCAGTAACAGGGCTAATAAATGAACAGTAGATGTGCATTAAGTTCAGCCATTAACTTTTAACAGATGTATTAGGCTGGAGGAGACGCCCGACTTTGTTTTCAAGGTTGTTTAAGGTTGCGTGTTCAGGTGGTGCATTTTGAATTGAATTATGCATGAGTTAGCGAGCACTTGCTATTGTTCTGCCTCACTCTATTGCTGTAATAAAATGAGGGCTTGTCTGACTGTCGTCTGCAAGTATTTCTCTATTTTAAAATATACATGCCACATTTGCTCATAAAAATGGATAGCACACGTCGTCGTATGACGTGAGTTGTTTTCAATAATGTGCTTCAGTTGTAAGATGTATTTTTTTTTATTTTCCCAAAGACTGAGTAAATTACCTTGCAAAGGCAGTATTGCTATTGATTCAAGTGGCATAGTAAGTGCCAAGTGAATGGTTGGCTGCAGCCCTTGTTGGTTAGTATAAAGCCATTGATTTTTATTCTGCTTATATGCTTTGCAGTGCTCTCAATCAAATCAGGAACAGAGAAGATGCTCTTTGTGTGTGTGTGTGTGTGTGTGTGTGTGTGTGTGTGTGTGTGTGTGTGTGTGTGTGTGTGTGTGTGCGCGCGCGCCTGTGTGCCTGTGTGCGTGCGTGCGAGTACACACGCTCTCTCTCTAGCGTGTGTGCTAGAGAGAGAGAGAGAGAGAGAGAGAAGGAGAGAGCATGTTATTGCCTGGATGCATGTATTTGTTGTGTACACGGATTTCACACTAATTCACTCTATATCTTTCATCTTATCCCCTAAGGGGCTGCAGAGTTTCAAATGCTTTCAGGGTTTATGTTTCTCTCATCTCCACCCGACCACTGTCATCCAATCATAACACTGACCCAGGTGTTAATCCCCAATTACAAGCCTGTAACCAAACTCATCTTTTTATGCTGCCGCAGGGCCCACAGAGCCATGCAGGAGTTAAGGTAGATCTTGAATCTGGACTATTGTGCTTTATTTCCCTCTTTATGTGTTTTACATTGTGCTTCCTGTTGACTTTTCAAGTCAAAGATTTTAGGAAAAGCATTTTTCTGTTCCTGCCCCAATGACTAATGCTCCATCTCTCTCATAAAACACCCCACATTGCTGTAAATTGAAAAAAAATATATATTGTATACTTTGCATTCTGGGGAGTGCTGGAGGTCAGTATCTGCTTTAAATTACATTGTAGGGATGCAAGTAATTTACATCATCTACCTATCTAGTAGTCACAAATATTAGGGTCAGTATGAGATGATATGGATCCTAATTTGACGTCCTACTATCTAGCAATAGATCAAGTGAACCTGGCCAAAAAATTACTACACAATTAGAAAACCCAATATACAGGACTATGGAAAGCATGAGCTCAAAGATCCAGTGAAACAGGATAAGTACAACCATGTGTGATATGGTAACTTCTTTCTATTTCACTTAGGCTCATTATACATGTAAGGTCTTTGTGTTTGACTGGAAAATGATGAATTACCTTGGGTCCTGTCACTCGGTCGTCTTTTTTAATGACCTTGTATTTTCATAGATCATATTTTAGGCAGGCATACAGGATATGATAGCTGGCAGCTAGAGGTAAGACTATATGTTTCCACTAGCTTTTCTGCTATATCCTGAGTTTATAAAATAAATAGTCAGGTCCAGACTTTCTTTTACTGTGTGGAGTAGTAAACCTTTCTCAGTCTGTCCAGGTCGGGAGGATGGAGAGAAAGTGTGTGTGTGTGTGTGTGTGTGTGTGTGTGTGTGTGTGTGTGTGTGTGTGTGGTGTTAGCAGAAATGCAGCACAGTGAATAGACAGTCAAAGTTTGGACAGTCGCACTGTTCTCTTTGTCTTCTCTTCGCATTGACTCTTCGTTCACCTCCAGTCCTCTTTTCTCTGCTTTCCTAATCACTTGACTTTTTTCCACTAATCTTTACTCTATATCTATTCATGCTGCTCTGTGCAATTTATCCCCTTTTCTCTGCAATTCATTCCAATCCTCCTTTGCCGAGCTCAAACTTGTGTTATAGTCAATACCTCAGTCAATATTATTTCCTTAAATAATTTCATTTCTACAGTATAATTTACCGTTTTGAGTGAAAAACTTAAAAGTCCCATATTGTAAAAAAAAGTGATATGGTTAGTAGGGAGATGTGTGACCTTTGTCTTGGGAAGTGATGATCCACTACTCTTCTTTTCCTGTCCTTTGACAGTAGCTGACTCTATGGGTTGGAATCTGTTTGCCTTGATAATCTTTGGAATCTTCTGGAGACTATTTAACAAGAAGAGAATATCTTGATAACAGTGTATTGCTGCTACCTATATACGTCAGTGTGCCTGCGAGGAGCTCTAAGAATGGCAGCATCAGTCAGTAAGTTAGTTCAAATCATTTCAGTGTGATTGGACATAAGGAGCAGCAGCTAGGAGCTAGTATGGCTTCTAGACTCTTGTTTGATTCTTGGAAAACTGTTTAAAGTAAACATGTTGCTGGTCAGTATGTATTTATACCTTGTATATTTCTTGTGATTGTTTCTTTCATTTACATCATGTTCCCTCTGCTTATTTGAAATGGAGCTATGGAGTCCTCTCTATTTAGAAATTCAGTGACATCTCCATCTCTCACTTGCCTGCCTGCTAAAGCTGAGCTAGCGTGACTAAAATACTTAGTCACAGTGAACCTCGGCAGCAGTGAGCCAGAGTGCTACTGAGGCTTGGGCCTAGCTAACAGGCTTAGGCTATCCTGTCTCTCTCACATCAGTATTTCTTATTCATTTCACCTAAACTTAATAATCCAAACAGTCGTCACAGAGGAAAACTACTATTTATACAGTATGTAGTGTATACATTTTATACACAGACACTGTGGGGAAATATGCAAATGAACATGTACATGCAAAATATAAGACATAAGTATAGAGTGCATATTCATCATGCAAAAACACACACACACACACACACACACACACACACACACACACACACACACTAGGGTCTTGAGAAAAACGTGGGACAGAGACCACCCTGTTTCCCTTACCACACTGATTACACTGTGTGTGCCTTTACCGTGCATGTCTTGTGTGTATCTGAGTCAAAACACATGCATCCACTCCATGATTACAGCTACGTGTTCCCAATGTCACAGATAGTTCTTTTGTTTCTCTTGCAGCTCCTCCCTTCCCTCCTCTCATTCTCTCCTTTCTCTTCTCTCCCTCCACCCCCTTCCTCTCTACCTTTTTTGTTGTTGCAATCTCAATCCTTCACAATGTGCCACACAGAGACAGTTGATAACAGTCTGTTTACTCTGTGTTACTTCTATTGCTAAGGGGAAGTTGTGTATCTTATCTTGCACAATATGGGCTCAGCCCTCACTGCCAGTGCAAGACTCTGATAATGTCTTGTTGTTGCTCTCATGCATTTGATATGGCCAGTTATTTGCTGAGCACAAAGCAACTGCATGAGGTGAAAACAGGCATGTCATCAAAGAATTTTCTTTTTTTTGTGATTAAGGTTTTATCTCTAAAATTTCTTATGAGTAGTGTGAGTATGATCCGACTGGTTTTCTGTATCTGTTGTGCTTGAATTTCTTAAATTAGTTCATTGACTAGTTGGTTTTCTGCCATGCTTCAGTCCTGAACAGATGTGAATATAGTATCCAGAGAAACAAGCACGCACACGTGTGTGTGTGTGTGTGTGTGTGTGTGTGTGTGTGTGTGTGTAATGAGCACTGCAGTCGTGTGCAGGGGGGGGGGGGGGGGGGGGGAATGCTATGTCGCCGTTCTGTACAGCGGGCATGCAGGATGGCACAGATGGCGGTAGAGTGAGACCCGTACTCGCTGCAGATTTATGCTCCTCTCTCGGGTGTCTGTCTGTGTGTCTGTGAGTCTCCCCTTTCTCCCCCTCTCATTCATCATCTGACAGTCTAAGCATATGCATCAGTGTCATTGTGACCAGACACATGATGTGGTGAGCCATCTATTTCCAGAACAAGTTTGGTGTGGTACACCTCGTCGGTGCTTTGTTCATTAAATTAAATCCTGCTGCTGTGTATGTGCAAATTATGATATAGTTCCTCTCTATGCGCACAGATGTGGAATGTGTTGCCCTGAGCTGTTGTTTATTTCCTTTGTTAAAATATCAGCATGTTATATTTGGTTATATGTGGTTATTATAATCTTTTGCTTTGTTTGCCTTCAGATCGCACTGGGAAGCGCTCCACCATGCCCGACTCACCTGCGGACGTCAAGACACAGTCCAGGTTGACCCCCCCTACCATGCCGCCCCCACCCAGCACGCAAGGAGCACCCCGAAACAGCTCCTACACCCCCACCACATGTGAGTAAAGCTAGGTTTATAGTTCTGAGTTAAGGGTTAGGGGTGTCACAACGGAGGTATACATCATCTACGCCAGTGGTCCGGGGACCCCTAAGGGGGGCGGCAAAGATCACAGGGGGGGCGCAAGTCTTTATCTGGTTTGAGGTTGAGGTAAAAAAAAAAATATTTGCACGTTAAACAAATTATGATAATACACTAGAATATATAATGTATACAAAAGTCTGTATAAAAACTATGTATTTTTGTTCTCGCTTAAAATTGTAGTCAGGCTACTTAGTAGGCCAAACCTCCGGGACCTCTTAACCTGGGACCCTTGCTGTCATCAGGTCAGCTGCTAGCTGCTATCATCCTCACTTTTCCTGCCGCCACGGCATCACTATTTTATGAACGAAACATGGCGGAGAAACGTATAAGTGCTGATAACTCCTCTGTATCAAAAAAGAAAGTAAGGGAAAGTTACCTCAACTTCGGTTTCGGAAGGGGGGGCTCAGCGTTTCTTAGACATAAGTAGGGGGGGCGCCAAGGAAAAAAGGTTGGGAACCACTGATCTACGCCATAGGGTCTTCAAAGATCTAACAACACTCATGTTGTGACATATTTGACATTTTAACAGTTATGTTGTCTCCTACTAGTTTCCAATGTACCGTATCAGTGCAGATACTGACTTTATTAGGGGGATCTGGTATTGGCCATGACATAACCGACCTTCATTGAATGCTGTTTCTTTGTAAATGTCATCATAAAATTTCCAGAATGAGTTACATTGTAGTCACTCACATCAGATTTCCAACTCAGTTCTCAGTGCCACAGCATCCCTGGTCTCATGTTCAGAGTTCCATCTAATGTGGTCTACACATTTTAAATCAGGGAAATGAAAGCACTGGTATTGGATTGGTACTCAGTATCGGCAGATAGGCTGATACGTTGTATTGCAGTTGATATCTGGCGAGAAAAAGTTGGGTTAGTGCATCCCTACATACAATACTTTGGTGGTTGTTTCAACAGGTGCAATGTGATGCTGAACTATAAATTAATTCTTAGGTGATGGCGGGATGGCTGTACATCAGACCGTAGAAGGATAATTCCATCTTAAGTCACCCATGGAAAATAAACACAGCAACTTTTTAAAACAGAGCAGATATACATGCGCTTACGCTTGGGAAGACAGCTGCATTATGCATAAGTGAAATCCAAAAATCTCAATTTTTTAAATGACCTTATAAAGACCTTTATAACAAGTTGTATTGCGCCTTCCCAAATTTCAGTCATTCCAGACAAGTTCTCCAGCAATGCTTGCAAACCGTTAGAGCTTTGCCACAACGTGCACATAGCCTGTGATGAGAAAATTACACCCTAGTATTCACTTAGAAGTGCATACTTAACCACTTGCATGAAGAGCACTAGAATCTAAGAATCAAAGGCCTTCAAAATGCTCAGAGCATTCAAGTCTGCGTTAGTAGTGCTGGTTCTCTGCAACAGAGTCATTATTTTGTTCTCTTTTAATCACTTATTCTCCCATTTCTTCCTTTCTGGTATTTACTTACTCCCTTTCTCTCTACAGTATATCTGCCTGTTTCTCTGTTGCAAATGCTCACACTCCACAATTAACATCAGGGCTTCCGTGCGATGAGGGAGGAAAGGCCCAGCTCTCTCATTACGCATGCCGAAGGTTTTAACAAAGCAGTATGCTTTGATTTCCACCCAACATAATTGTTACCACATGCAGTTTGAGTATCTCGTCTCTCTGCTCTCTTTACAGTGGCGGCTTTGGACGGCAGCCAGAGGGGGAGTGAGTGGATCGCTAGTCAAAACCTAATCTCATTAGAGGGAAAGCTTTATGCCGCCTTGTATCTCTTTGTACACCAACTCCCCCAACACAAAGAGACAGACAGACACACACACACACACACACACACACACTTCTCCCGTGCTCTGGCGTGACGGGGGGTCACACTGTCCCTGCTTGTTTAGACTGCAGGGAGGGAGGCAAAGGGAGAAGGGGGTGCAGAGAGGCAACATGTCTCCAAATGCAGAAATATGTTTTTTATGAGAGGATGCCGCAAAGGATCAAACAAGCTGCGAGGATTAGAAACAAATGTTGAGGATTGTGAATGTTTTCAGGGGAATGTAAATCATTCCAAATCAGTGGTTTGGTCTCAGTGAAGCTGACGTATGTTATTTTCTTTGTTGGTGTTTGTTAAAGGCACAGTCAGGGATTTAAGGTTATTTGTGGTGATTTGCAGTTAGCAAGGGTGAATGCAGTGTTACTTTTGCACTATGTTGAAAAAGTCATAGTATTTTTATGAAATATTTCTCATTTTGCTCTCCTTACTCTGAAAACTATTCTTTATGTCCTTGTCTCACGCAGTAACCAATGGCAGCAGCCACTCTCCTACAGCGCTTAACGGCGCTCCATCTCCCCCAAACGGCTACAGCAATGGTCCTAGCTCCTCCTCCTCCTCCTCGCTGGCCAACCAGCAGCTGCCGCCGGCCTGCGGCGCCCGGCAGCTCAGCAAGCTCAAGCGCTTTCTCACAACTCTACAGCAGTTTGGCAATGACATCTCACCTGAAATCGGCGAGCGGGTCCGCACATTAGTGCTGGGACTAGTGGTGAGTGGCTTCTGTGTATGTGAGCTTTAGTTCAAAGGGCTCATAGGGTGAAAGTTGATACCGGGCCTTAAGTTAGCAGGAATAAGTGAATCCATTAGTAGGTTATTTGAGAATAATTCTTTGCATTTGTTCAGCATGTCTGAAGTACCAGATGGAATGAGTTTACTAAATCAAACAGTTTAAGTAATCTCAGGTTAGTTGTCAGTCAGAGAGATGAATACTTAAAATACTTTGAAATACTTATCGCTGATTATGAAAACCTCAGGGGTAGTTTTTTTAAAAGTTTTTTTATTTTCTTATGTCAGAAACCTCACTCATCTGGTCCTTCAGGCGTAAGTGTAAAATAAACAGAAAGATTTGCGAACTTTTGCCTCCAGGATTGACATCCATCAGTACTTTGCAGCCCATTATTCAGTGTAACACAATACCTGACAAAACAATGGCAGTATGTTGTCCTCTGTGACAGAGGATAACATCAGACCAGGACACTATCGTCTTTAGGCACCTGATCCACTTTGGATTTTTTTGTTTTACACTTCATAAATTAAAATACAACACGCGACAACATAGAAAACCATAGGCCTGGGGCAATAAAGATTCAACTTGTTACTTTAACATCTAAATAATGTTATCACTCAGGATGTGCAGGGGTCTGACAACCTAACATGTTGCAATATTAAAAACTAATTGATTTATTTAGCTAAACCAATAGATATATAGGATAATAGGAACTGCAACTAAATGATGATTGTAGCTTTGGATGCACAATTTAAAGCATTACTGATAATCACAACTTCTAACCCAAATTAAGATCCAGTGCATAAAGTGGATAAAAACAGCATGTTAGAATTTGTATTAATTTCATAATTATACAGTATATAAACAACACGTATGCAAAGAATAACAAAAATGAAACTGTTTTTTTCTTCACCAGACATGAGAATGAATATACTGCAAAATACAAATCAAGCCTGCAAACATCAAACTACATTTATCCAACAGAGATTTGATAAAACAGATGTGTTCCTCCAGCTTAGCTGACATGGTTATATAAAGGCAATATAAAATACATGTGCAAATCTAAAGATTTACCACATCTATGGGATCTGAGAAGATTTGACTTAACGAGCAGGGGGATACAGAAATAGTGACTGAATGTTGTGCAGAAAGGAGGAGGCGGAGGAGATGGAGGGAGGAATTTTTTTAATTAGCCTCACAGAGCATAGCCTCCTTTTGGCTTCACTATGTTTATTATTCTCACCGTCTGCAAATGCACATGCCTCTCCTGTGTCGTTTTACCTTGCATACCTCCCCCCCCTCCATATTTCTCTGTCTCTCCCCCTCTCTTCCTCTCTCGCTCACTGTCTCTCTGTACCTCCCCTTGCCTTATTGAAAAGAGTGACACCGTTAATTAGCTAGTTGTGTGTTGGGGAGAGGGAGAGAGGGAGACTCAGGAGGTTTCACTAGCTGTCAAGAACAGCCCCTATGCAATCTGGGTGAACAGATGTAAGGCTGAATGTAACAAAATTCAGGTCTGGGAAATAAACACAGAGAGTGTGGGGAGGAAAAATCATATCTGCTGCTTTTTATAATGTTCTCCGTCTCGCATTGTTTTGTTCTTGTTTGTATTTTTGCTTGTTATATAGCAGATTCTTCTCCCATGTGTACACTCATCTCTTTCTTCTCTCTTTCTTACTCTTTCTGTCTGCTCTGAATCGCTGGAATATAGTTCATGTTGAAAATTAAAAATAGTGTCAGTCACCACTGTCTTGTCAGCCATTAATGTGAGTTACAGGCAACCAAAGAAGGAGAGACTTTGTTTGGGTTGACAAACTGAAATGTATAACCTACTTTGGACCCCCCACTGCTCCAAACATACACCCCTTCTGTTTTAAACAATACAGAGAACACACAAATAATAGGAAAATAAGAAATGCAATAAGAAATGTATTGGTTTAAAATGCATGATTTGGTAATGTTTAGGTCCTATAACATTTCAGTATTTTGAGCTTCCAGTCAGATAGCACTACGTCATAGCGTAATTGATTGGATGTAGTTGGTTTTAGTTTGTGAAGTTAGAGACGTTGGAAGCAACACAGTTTTTTGACCGTGCGTACCATGTATCATTTTGTGTTTTATAAGTAAACATTCAAAAATACGACCGTTTGGTTTGTTAGGGTTTCAAATACTGGTTGTAGTTAGACTGACTTCAAAAGGTGGCGCGGAAGAATTAGAAGCAACTAGGTGCCACTACAAATACCCTCTGACTCTAAATATACTACACTCTCTCTGTCCTGCACATTTTCCTGGTCCATAACGTATTTTGATCACCTTGGTCTTATCTGGTCTCTGAAAATTGCCAGACAGTTATTCGGTTGGCACTGATGGAGCGATGTAGCACAGACGTGGAGCATTATGGCACAAGTGTGTAATGTACTGTGTTGATAAGGACAGGGATGCCATGCATGTGTGCAACATAAGCATATGTGCAAACAATCAAATGAGTGAAAAAGAAAAAGAACCACATTGTGTATCGTATGTATGTATTTTATTGGACATACACATAGGACACACATTATGGAATACACTCCAAATATGAGCACAGCTTTCTTCATGTCACAGTTGTCTTTAAAATATGCAATTTTTCACTTTCTATTCATAATAACAAATAAGCAGACCTGAGCTGATGTGAAAATAGACTGAAATGTAAAAAAAAAAAAAAAAAATATTCAACTGCACAAATGTTTAGTTAAAGTGATTGGTTTTTAAATCAGCCAATAACTCAAAAGGAGCATATTTGGTAAAAAATAAAATAATAATTAGGCACATTTCTTCCTCATGCAGCATATTTTTGATGATGTGACTCCTGCATGTGTATTTGTTTTGTTAATTGAAGCGATGTGCGTCTTTGTTTTCTGTGGCTCTTTTCACTGCGGCCTGCCCATATGCTTCCTATTACAAAACTCAAAACATTCACTCCAGGTCAGGATGTAGCTTAGCTTCCAATAAGTAATATTATCACTTAATGCCTTCCACATGGATTCATGTGTTTTCTCTCTGTCTCTCTCTCTCCTCTAGAATTCCACACTAACCATCGAAGAATTTCACTCCAAGCTCCAAGAAGCCACCAACTTCCCTCTGCGACCTTTTGTCATACCTTTCCTGAAGGTAGATATTTAAATATGCAGTTACTACAGTTCAGTTTGTCTGTCGTATTGAGCAAACCTAGAAAACATTAAGC
The DNA here is from genome assembly GCF_008315115.2 of Sander lucioperca. Lineage (NCBI taxonomy): Eukaryota > Metazoa > Chordata > Actinopteri > Perciformes > Percidae > Sander > Sander lucioperca. Next base: position 19,099,008 of record NC_050188.1, read on the forward strand.
CAGCCCAGATCCAGATGTGCATACTTATGTTTGTGATATTTCTACCTATTTTTGGTATTTCTTGTTGTCTCTCAATTGTACCTAATCTGTTTCCTTCTTCCTTCTCACTCAGTTTCTCTGCAATTTCACAAAATAGTCGCTCTCGTTCTGTCACATAATTTTTTTCTTTCTCTTGCTCAATCTGTCTGTTTCATTCCTTCTCCAAATGAAACAGTGCATAAGTCATGTTCAACTATAATTTTTCTGTACAATGTTTGAACTGCAAGAAGTTGTTTTTTTTGTTAGACACTTGCTTAACGTGTGCTGGAACAGAGCACAATGTGTGTGCTTGTGGCTCGATGACAACGTCCCCTTTCACGTGCTCCTTTCCAGCCTCCTCCACCACTTTCTCTAAGGCTTGTTTTATCAACGATTCTTCGTCCCACTAAGCTACATTTCCAGCGAGTATTTGCCATTTTCAGCCATTAGCATGGTATATTACGCGAGGAAGGAGCACTCTTTTAAGCATCCAGTCGTGCCCTTGCTTCAGCCCATTTGTCGCCGGTCGCCTTTTTTTTCAGTCACAATGGCACAGCTCACATCTCTTTATTCCAGTCTGGGAGATAAAAATGAAGAGGGATGGTGGATTTTCTGTTTGTATCTATGTGGCCATTTATGTGCATTTGGGTTGTTTGTGTCAGATAGGTGCATATTCTGAATGTCTGCAGGATTTGAGGAGCTAAAGCAGTCTGGAGGTGAGACTGGCGGTGGTGGTATGATTTGTTTTGGTAGTCAAAGATGACAAATGGGACTGGGGGTCTATATTGAGAGATGCACTGTGCAGCAGCAGCAGCAGTTCAGATTGTGTTATGGGGTCTAGGTGAAGCTGAGATCAATATCACTGTGGTACTGAGAGATGGAGAGCAGGTAGGGGCATGACATTTAACACAGAGCTCATTTGTTTCTATTACAGGCTCTGTTTTGTTTTCTCACTTTCTTTTCCCTGTCAATCCTCTTCTCAATTCCTTCGCCTAGCTCTTGCTCTTTATCTTTTATCCATTCCTTATCTAGCCCTCCCTACCCTGCTCTATGTGTTTGTGTCTGACTGACTGACAGGCATGAGGTAAATGTTAAGTCGGTTCTCCCTGAGCACAATATCATCTCACTTTACGCTGTCTGTATGCACGTGCATGGTTGCATTTGCAGATGATGTGTGCATGTGTAAACTGACATTCACAAGCCTATATTAACCACTGAGGTCCTGCGTTGATGTGGTATTGGTCCCACTAGTATCGCTGTTACTGTTAACGACAGAAACAGGGACTTTGTGTCCTCCTTGTCTCCTTCCTCACATCACTCCCTTATTCTTAGTTTTTCTTCATTTGTTCTGCTTTGAATGTGCTGTCTCTGTTTACTGTTCCCTTATCTATCCATCCTCCAGTCCCTCCTTCCCTACTCCTTTCCTCGCCAGATGGTTAGTGTATCACTGGGATGGCTGCGGAATCAAAGATGCAACTCTTTTTTTTTTTTTTCGTCGCTCCCTCTCTGCCTCTCTACCTCCCCAGTCTAATTTTAGTGTCTTCCCACTGCGGAGCCTTTAATGCCAGCTACCATATGGTAGCAGAGAGCAGTTGGAGGTGTAGGGGAGCTTTTATAGGTGCGTTGAAGCACAGCTGCAACAATGCACGTCAGGGCTCCGAGTTTTTCATTATGCTAATGTTAGACCAAGCCAACCCGTCCAACCACCCCACCCCCACCCCCACCCAAACCCTTTCCCCTTCTCTTAATACTAAACCGCAAATTGGTTGGGACTCTTTACTGGAAGGAGGCAATCATAAACCACACAGCACCAGTGACGTGATATGTTGGCGGGACGCCCGCCACACGAGACAACAGGCTTACAGAGTAACAATGTTTCTGTTTTCAAGTTAAAAGTGAGCTTATTTTAAGTCTGTCAAGTGTTTTGTTTTTCTTGTGTCATGCTGAAGTGAGAGGAGTGCTGTGTGGCAGAGGAATAAACACATTTGCCTAAAGAGAGAGAAAGACGTGCTGGTAAATAATTGAAATAGGACAATATAGACGTGCAGAAACTAAGTCTCCTAGATTCTCCTCTAACTGCAAATTACACAGAAACAGAAAGTTGATGGAGTGCAGCATATCCTGAACGTGGCAGATTCTGAATAGTTTTTTTGGCACCGTTTGACAAAATGACAGATCCAGTATTTTCACAATAAATCATCCCGGCGGATTTTAGCTGTGGCTGCTGAACACTACTTGAAATTTTCCTTTTATGCAAGTGCAGATGTTGGTTACCATAACTGCACAGAAGCAAATTGCCATACTTTGTCTTATGAAAAATGATCCAGTGTCTTCAGTGGTCTGCATTTCTTGATTCAGTCCTTTTTGTTAATGCATCCCACATCTCTGGCAATTAGGATGACCTCCAATTAATGAAAGATGAGTTCAGCGGGGTCAAAGCAATCTATTTCATGCTCTTTTTTTCAGAGGGTAATTACGATCATAAACTATCAACGGACCATTAACTCGGGCAGGTAAAGCGAAGGCCAGCGCTTGGTATTTCTTTTACTACCAGCCAATTACTGGAGAGGGATTTTCTTATTATGAAACATAAATCCCACCAAACAAATCATGGTTGTGTTTTGCAAGTATTATTTCTGTATGCAGTTGGCAAAGATGGGATGGAATGGTCAAAGAAACGGAAGCAAATTTGTGAGCTTATGTATGAAGGGAAGAAAGAAAGAGTAAATAAAAGTTCATAGATTATAAAACTAGAAAAAAGGAAAGGAAAAAAACAAAGCCATAGACTGAGAGAGAGAGAGAGAGATTATGTTATTCAGGATAAAATATAGATTAACAGAGATGGCCTCTCCAAAAGCTCTTGTGATGTACCTCGTCAAAATAGCCCCCACTCTTATTCTGAACCTGCCTGACGCAACACTTTCATCTTCTTGCTTCAAAACGCACCCCATCAGATGTCTTTGAAGTCAGTGCGCACATACCTGCATGACCCTGTAACTCCACGCAAGAAAGCAGTCCCCCTTGTTATGTCAAAGAGATTGAAAATAGCTGCTGTTTCTTAAAAATAAAAAAATGTAAAAGTATACACCACAGAGAAACTCTTTGGGTGTTAATGCACTCTGGGTCACAGGAAGGGGTTGGTTCCGTGGTAATGAGCAAACAGGGCACAGATGACGTGGAAGAAATGGATCTCAAATAGATGTTTTTGGAATGAAAATACTGGGGGGAAACTTTTATTATACCATCATATTTTTATGTGCTTTAGGAGCTTTATATGTTTTTTTTTTCAGATCAAAGAGATGCATCAATCTGGTTGAATTTATCTTTGTTGTAATAGCAACAACATTATAATTTGCACAAGGCAAAGTAGAACTTGTATATTCCAAGTGCATTTTTCCTCTTTTAAGAGCTTAAGCTGACTTTGATTACCCTTAAAGCAATACAGACACAACTGAATTAGCATCGTTTCGTGCAGTTCTGAATCTTAATAATTATTGTTTTCCCTACAAGATATATCTGTTGAAGACATTGTAGTAAAAACAGCTCAGCTCAATCTGACAGATTATTCTCATTGTTTCCCAAATTAGCCGAAAAGGAAGCAGAGAGCATTTTAGAGAGAGGATTGAGTGACTGAGCGAGTGAGTTTTGTTCCCCATTTGTTGAAAGACAAAAAGGCAGATGTGATATTTCTATTTTTGCTTCTCTGTAAGAATTCAGTGTTGTCTAAAACATACGGTGCAATTGTTACATTCCCTCTAGTAATACACTGATGTTTCCTTCTGTAGGCCAACCTGCCGCTCCTTCAGAGGGAGCTGCTGCACTGTGCAAGGCTGGCGAAGCAGAACCCAGCTCAATACTTGGCCCAGCATGAGCAGCTGCTCCTGGACACCAGCACTACCTCCCCAGTGGACTCCTCTGAACTCCTGCTGGACGTCAACGAGAATGGCAAGAGAAGGACGCCAGACAGGTTGGTGAATCAGGAAGTCAGAACATGATTTTGTTAGTATGGGACTGATTTGGTTTATACATTTAGCAGCTCCAAACATTAAAGCAGCTCAGGCTTTTTCCTCTATTATGTGATCTCATGCATGAATCCCTTTGAGTCTGCCTGCATCATACCTATGAACTCAAACAACACTCCATAGACACAAGCTGAGCCAATGCAAGGCAATAGTGTGATGTGTTAATGTATGTATGGGAAGTGTCTGTCAGTGTGCCACCGGCCTCATGACGTGCTCCGTTGGACATCTCAGCTCCCCGGCTCCTGCTCTTAATGGGCCAGAACTGAGGAGAGGAGGAGATGGGAAAAGTAGACCTGGCTACACACAAACACACATACACATACACACACACACACACACACACACACACACACACACACATACACATACACACACACACACACACACACACACACACACACACACACACACACACATACATCCTGAGGACAGAAAAGGGAAGGAAGACAGCTGTGCCTTAATGAAAACTGAGAATGTGTCAATGAATGTATGTGTATAGTGTGTAAATATGTATTCTGTATAGGTTATCATTTTCTTCCATGCTTGATTAGTGTGTGTGTCTGTCTGTGTGTGTGTGTGTGTGTGTGTGTGTGTGTGTGTGTGTGTGTGTGTGTGTGTGTGTTTCTCTGCACTCCCCATCCCAGCCAAATCATTATATCCATTTGTTGTCACAGACTTTGGTAACGACTCAATGTTCTCTGCTCTAATGAACAAGCAGTGAGACATGCCATCCAGGAACACACAGCCCTGTAAAACTCTATAGTCCTCTCTCCAACAGTCTTCCCCCAAAGCAGCAGAAACGGAAACAAGCACAAAACCCGCCAGCCCAACAGCGAGAGTGTGTGCATGTTTAAGACCGCGGCTTATTCCCAGCACAATAAAGTACATTTTATTTGGTAGAGCTGCTATACCACTAAAAAAGTAACATCAGAATCTAAATATAGATTTGTATGCATTTTCTGCCAGAATGGCTTTACAAAGGGATTTCACTAATCAGATTAATAACTGAGATTAACAAGCCTTTAATAAATGCAATTAGCTATGCTTAGACTGATGCAAATATTCTTTCATTAAACATTAATAAGCATTTTTTTAATTGCTTGAACATAAGTTTGTGAATATTTGTGTTTGTGCATTGTTTTGAGTTTGTGCGTGTGCTTCAAGTGCAATGTGTGCTAGGTCTTTTGAAATAAAAAGTAATTCTCCAGGGATCCAACATTTTTAAATACAAGCAGAAGGGGAGAGGAAAATGTACTTTTTTTTTTTGCTGAGGGACAAAAATGCCAAAGCGATATTAATAATTCTCACCTTTCTTTTCCCCCAGCAGTCGGATAGGCAGACTTTTTCTGTAATACCTGCATATTTGCAGCCCGTCTGGTACATAGGGGAGTGAGCTAGGAGAAAAGGAGTGGTGTAAATGTGAGAGAGAGAGAGAGAGAGAGAGAGAGAGAGAGAGAGAGGGAGAGAGAGAGAGAGAGAGAGAGAGAGAGAGCGAGAGAGAATATATGGAAAGAGAGAAAAAGTAAGTACGCATCTGTATTCAGTGAAATAATGTGGTCTGTGTGAATTTGTGTGTGCATGATTCTCTATCCAGTGTAAAGGTGTGAGAGGTTCACGTAGGTGCACCTATGTACGTGTGTGTGTGTGTGTGTGTGTGTGCGTGCGTGTGCTTGTGCATGCGTGCCTAGGGAGATGAACTGATAACACTTACAGATGAGGCTCTAGCACCAATACGGCTGGCTAAGCACCTCTGGTTTCTGCTTACCTCTGCTCTGCGTTCCCACTTATTGGAGCCCTGTGTCGGAATATTGGGATTTGAATGGGAATCCTAATTACAGACAACAATGCACCATCAACACAACCTGATTAATACTGTACCATGGTGTGCAGGATCCTGACCAGGATTATCGCAGTGCAATATTCATATGAGAAAAAAAAAAAACATACATATTGTGTTTACAGTAATTATCTGACAGAGCCGGTATTTTAATAATAGCTTGGAGAGCAGATTTTGTGGTACCTTTATGGTAATGACTTGCATAGTAAATACAGTATAAGTCAGCATATTTTCACAGCATTAATTCTGTCAATCAGAATTAATGCTAGTGAAGGCATAGGTCTTTCTTAAAGGTGCACTATGCATTCCTGCATGGTTTCAGCGCGATTTAATTTTTGTCTTAAATCAAAGGCATCTCTCCTTGATCCACTAGCTGCCTGCCCCCTGAATACACTGTGAAAAAGCCCGGTCTCGGGAGACAACACAGGGGTCGTAAACGTAAAAAAATACACTAGAGGCACAGGATAGGCACCAAAATACAACAAACACGTTCCAGCCAATCACCTATAAGATGGTTGGGGGTGGGGGTGGGGGTTAGTGACAGTTAGTCAGTCATGACAGTTACGGAAACATGGGGGGAGGGGCCAGCTTGCTCTGTTTTGTTTTGAATTTCATTGGAACGTCAACAGAAGTAACGTCAAGCAGGAACGCATAGTGCACCTTTAAGCAGAGGTAAAATAAAATCAAATTTACTGCTAAATAAATAAAAGTATTCAAATGCCAGGACATTGGTATGTGCATGTAAATTGGGCCCATATATGTATCTACAGTAGGTAAAGTGTGCACACATCCGTGCATTGCATAGGTGACTGTGAATGTGTGTGCATGTGTGTACTCCAGTGCCTGTAGATATAAACACTGTTGCAGCAGGGAAGCTGGGGAGATAAGAGTGTGGTTGAGGGGGAGAGAAGAATGGATGGATGAGTCGAGGGAGGCAGAGAGAGGCGGACGGATGGAGGGAAAGAGCATATGGAGAGCTGTGGATGAGCATTAGGAGCCCATAAAAACAGCTCATTAAGAAGTTCAATCTGTTCACAGAGAGAGAGAGATGGGGAGGAAGAGGAGAGAGAGAGGAAAGTGGAGGATTGCAGATAGTGGGGGGAGGTTGGCAAGATTTAACCGTGAACTGACAATGCTGAGAACACATACACAGACACACATGTGCAAGCAGGCACACACACAAACGCACCTGGCCATATTAATCTTCAGAAGCAGCCTTACAAAATTTCACCTGATCCCTTGAAAGCTACTTTAGTGAATATATATGTATGTGTGTGTGTGTGTGTGTGTGTGTGTGTGTGTGTGTGTGTGTGTGTGTGTGTGTGTGCGCGCGTGCGTGCATGTGTGCGCGCGCGCGCATGTGTGCGCGCGTGTAATTTGTGTGAGCATACGCTTTAGTTGCGTGTGTACGCGTATGTTTGAATGGACATGTTTTCCATGAAAGAATTCCAGGATGAAATAGCCTTCCACAGCAGTTCTTTTGTCTGTTACCAGGGCAACTCAAGCGTTCAGTATACAGCACGAAGGTGGGGAAGAGAGTTGTGATGATATGTTTCAAGTTTGGCTTTTGTATGTATTAACTGTAACAACATCACACAGTTTTTTTCTCCTGTGTCATCTACATTGTCCTTTTAATTCCCTTTCCTTTTTCTACTCATCCATTGGGCCTCAAGAGGTCTTTTAATATTTGACAGGCTTTCACTGTAACAAGAATAGTTCAAGTCTGTTATCAACAGCAAAACTTTCAGCCATATTTGGTTTTATATTAAATCTTATTTTACTTGGAATAAGTGAGAAGTGTTGCCAGTAGGTTGAAATAAGTGTCACTGATTTCAGGATTCATCCTAAAGAGTCCATTAAAAACATCCACTGGAAGACAAACCTACTAACAACATAGAGTGCTGCATGCAGTGACAATGAAATACTCAAAATGTGTATCTTTCTTTCTTTCTCCACCCAGAACCAAAGAGAACGGCTTCGAGCGAGATGGCGCCGTGCACCAGGATGTTCACCCTAGCAAGCGGCCCTGCACCATAAGCCCCGCCCAGCGCTTCAGCCCATCCAATGGGCTCTCCTACCAACCCAACGGCCTGCCCCACCCAGGCCCGCTCCCTCCACAGCACTACAGGCTTGATGACATGGCCATCGCCCATCACTACCGGGACACCTACAGACACCCCGCCTCTAATCATCGGGAAATCCGGGAGAGAGCCAGGCCTATTGGTGAGGACATGGGGAAGGATGGAGGTTGCATATTAGTGTGTGTGCGTGGCACTGTGTCCAAACTTTTGGATTTTGAGACACAAACCAACTCCACTACATGGCACACTGTCAAAGCTTTAATTCTGTCGTAGTACCAAGAGAAACATAGAGGAGGATTGTATATACAAAAGTTAAAAGTTACAAAAGTTACATCATTTTTACATAATTTCTCAGGCGTCTCAGTTCTTTATATACCACTGAGATCCGTATCCGTTTTAATAATACTGATAATCAGTCAGTGTCCACTTCAGCCTGGTGGATGCTTTTTGGTACAGCAGACTTACAAACAGTCTCTCTGACCACAAGGCCGTTCTGCTGCCCCAGAGATGTCGAGGCCACCACAACCTGATGGCTGACTGAACTAATGCACTGTGAGATGTATGAGTGCACAACAGAAGCACATTTAGGCACAGTGACGTGGTATTAGAGACATTTTTCTGCCTTGATGAAGCTGTAATGACGACTTTGGCTCAGTTCTAAAAATAGGAGAGACATTTACCATGTCTCGCCTTGTGATGGATGTTTAGTGGACTAGAAACTCAGTCATTTTGAGTCCTGCCCTCAGGGTGGGAGAGAGATATGGAGACAGCAAAGGAAAGAGGGAGTGAGGGAGGAGGAGAATGAAACTGATAGAGAGAAAGTTTTAACCAGGGACCAAATGAAGGATAGATCAAAGGGAGTGATGGCGTAATGTTACATTGATCCTCTTTGTTTATCTTTCTATCTGTCTGTCTGTCTTTCTATCTTTTCTTTCTTTCTTACAGGTATGCATACAGGGACCAGGCAGGAGGAAGTGATTGACCACAGGCTGACAGACAGAGAGTGGGCTGAGGAGTGGAAGCACCTTGACCATGTAAGAAAAGTAATAACATTTTTTATTACTATACCTTAAGTAACAGAGATTATTTAATTCTTTGATCCAGTGATATTAAATAGTTATATATCACAGTTATAGTGTACTGTAAGTCTTAAGTCTCTTGTTAAACTGTTAGGAGAAAATGTATGTTGGTTGACTGCTGTACACGTTTTGTGTGCTATTTATAGAAAATAGTCTCTGTGAGATCATTGTAAGAAAGGTCTGACATTACAAGCATATCAAGACTAATAGTCAGGGTTTTTATATAGAATGGAGACATGCATGTTTGCATGTAAATATATTTGCCTGCAGTGTATCAAACATATAATGTAAATATTGCTAAATTGTTGCTTGTATGTTCACCTTCAGTGTTTTTAATCCAGTCCCATACATGAAACATGAGAGAACATCTAATGTCATATTTGTGATGCTGTTTCACCTCACAGTTGTTGGTATGCAGTGAAAATTGAATCAGTCAATCACAAATATACTATTAAGTAAAGGGGTAAAGTAAGATGTCAAGTGGAGAGATGTGACAAGGGACCTTTCAAGGGTGAGAGTGTCTCCAAAATATACGCCTAGTGTTTCACTACCAAACTTCACAATACAGATAAATATATTATTAATGCGCTAACTAAAATAACATCACAGATGTTGGCTTTAATTTAGAATATCACCCGCCGCCAATAACCTTGCTTAATTTAAATCGATCCCTCTATGTCTATGTGTAAACTCAGCGCCTTGTCCGCTCCCTGTCACCCCCAGCTGCTGAACTGTATCATGGACATGGTGGAGAAGACAAGGCGCTCACTGACAGTATTGCGGCGGTGCCAGGAGGCCGACCGCGAGGAGCTCAACTACTGGATCCGGCGATACAGCGACGCTGAAGAGCTGAAGAAGGGCGCCACTAGTGGGCAGTCAAGGCAGCAGAGCCCAGCAGCGCAGGAAAATGCAACACCAGGTAAGGTTCCATTAAGTTTAATGAGTTATGTCAATGTTTTCATTTCATTGTAAGACATGTCTTCACTGGAATTTCCACTAACGTCTTTCTTTGTGTTTATATATTTTAATATACATGAAATATTAATCCCACCAGCTGTCCTTTTTTAGCTCTCTTAAATATCTTAAATAAATAGTTTTATTTAATTAAGGAAGCCCTATAATCACTTATTAATAGCTGATCTCAAATCTTCAATTGTTACTTAGCTGGTTTGCCTCCTACATGAAAGTGATGGTATTTATTTTTTATTTTCTCAAACAGTTCTATGTCCAGAAAGGCTGATAGTTAGGCCGGCTGCACACTGGCTGCGTGGCGTGAGCGTGTTAGCTGCGTGGCGTATCCGTTTTTATTTCGGCTCCAGCTGCGCTGAAAACGCGTGCATGCTAGAAATAGGACCGACGCCTATTTTTCACGCAACACGTAAACATGTTGGAAGCGTTTCCAGGCAAAATAGAATACAAAAAGCTGTTTATATGTCATTTTGGCACGAATACATTTAATAAATGACATTTTGATGTTTGAAAGTCTCTAGGTTTTGACATAAATGCAGATATAAATGTAATTTAAAAGATTCTCAAATATTGCACCTGTCAATACAGAACGAAATATTCTGTAGCCTGTTTTGCTGTCAATACTGCCGATGTTGTCTTTGCTGTAATCAAATCAGTATATATTTATGTTTAACACGGTATTTCATTTTATCAATGGGAAACATACATGTGTACAGACAAGGCTAGCAGCAGCAGCGCCGCGTCAGACACGTTTCTGGTGTGCAAAGACAGAAAACGCCACGCAGCCGCCACACAACTGACACGCAACAGAAACGCAACAGAAACACTACGCTCACGTCATGCAGCCAGTGTGCAGCCGACCTTAAAGTGGCGTTCCCCAGGGTTCAATTCTAGGTCCTCTACTGTTAAGTTTGTACATGCTGCCAACAGGCCATATCATCTATGTTATCACGATTATACCAATGACAGTCGTCAGTCAGTCAGTTGTATATACTCCTGTCCCCTGTAAACTGAGTCATTTTACATCTCACCAGTTTATTGCATCAGTGACGAATAAACTGGATGTTTTGTTTTATTCCTTAAACCTTTTTACAGAAACATCAGGTTAAACAACAGGTTTTTTTGTGCTGTGTCATGCAAAACATTGGTTGATCTCTGATTACCATGGCTGTGTGTCTTGTGTCTCCCCAGAAATTCACAGGGAGCTGCTGCACCGGCCCGTGTCTGGCTACGTCCCTGAAGAGATCTGGAAGAAAGCTGGTGAGCAGCACCTCCATGCCTGCCATTATCACACACACAAACACTTTCTCTTTCCCTTTATCTCTCTGCAGTTTTTAAGACATTTTGCTTTGTAAAAAATAAGTCCATCTTTTTCACCTAGATGGCTCAGGGCTGGAAGTTGATGAGAGGCACTCCTTTAAAGCCCATTCTCCCCTCTAGTCCCAATGTAGTCTGCTGTGTGCAACATCCTCCCCTGCTAGACTTGAACTAATGTGGCTTAGAAAATCATTTATATTAGGAAGTTAAAAAAATAAGAGTTTCACCACCACACAATGCACACTCCAAATATGATGTCATGTCATAAAACGATTTTATTGCACCAGTGAAATAAGGAACATAAGTAGCTTTAACAGCTGGTCCGGTGGTTATGCTGTTAAAAGTACAGTAGCAAGACTTGGTATCTTCTTGCATTTGGCACTTTTGTAATCCCCTTAGCGACAGACATTGCAGCTATTCTATTTAACGAAAGTGTTGTAGAGAGAAATTTGTAGAGCCAGTTAAGATCAGGCATTGAAACAAATTTGATGCTTTAACAGCTTTCATTAGATGCCATAAAAATGTTAGCATACACAAGCAGCATTCTTTAAACTCATGAGCGCTGCTGCAATCACCATTATCGCTGTCCTGAAAAACTGAAAGAATTTTCCACTGAGGGTTCAATGCTCGAGGAATCCACTTTGTATTCAGCGTCAGTGATACAGTATATGTGCTTTTTAAACCCCTTGGAGAAAATAAATTGTCCCCTTGCTTGACCAAGCATGATGTGCAGATACTCAGAACAAGTAATATGCATTTAAATTGAATTGAGTATCACCATCGGGACTCTGCCTGCTCTCCAGTACTCTCCTCCCCTCAACAGCTTTGATCGATCCTCCATCTAAGGCATTTGGTGTGTAATCACAATTCCATGCACAAGGCATATATCACACGGCACCAGGGCAATTTCCATGACTTCAGGCAGCACAGTAGGTTAAAGACAAAACCACCCTGGTTTGAAAATGTAGCTCAATTGCGATGGAGAGAAAAGTCTTTAGAAAAGCACACATTCTGTCTGATATTGAAAACAGATTTACATTTGTAATACAAGCGTAATGTGTACAATTGGAATTAAGTAAAGTGAAGCATATTTGTTAGACATAAAGCTTTTTTTTCTGTAGGATAAATAGTGCCCGCTATTTTTCATTCTCTCTGCATTCTTCAGTCTCATATGTTGTGGCTGAGGAGAGGCTGATTTAAATGTGACCCAGGGAGGATTGCAAAATAGGTTTTTTAACACAATGGAGTGCGGTGGTGAATACATCTGTTTGAAATGGGCAAAATGTTTACAGTTGGTGATAAATATTCAAGCACCTTGCACGATCTCCTACCGGCTTCCCACTTCCCCTCACCACATGGCCTTGTGGGATCACAATGGAAATGCATAATTTAAATATAAATTGCCTGATTTGCATAGACAATTAGTCAAGTTACAGGCTTGATGGGAGCAAACAAAAAGCCCTCCTTTTGCTTTAACGTTTGGTTGGCATTCCAGCGCTTAACACCCATGCAGCAATGTTATTCATGACACAAAACAAGTATAAAATAACACATTGCTCCATCTCAAAAGCACGTTTTCTGGCTGATTACCTGGGAATAATTAGCTCATGGGCATATTTTTCAAATTAAAAGAAAAAATACAGATTTTGTTTTCTCATCTTTAAAGAAGATCCTTTCAACATTTGAAATGAAAACATCCCACATTGACCCATTAGAGGATCTCCTTTAACTGAGTTAACGTGCCACAGTCACTGTTACTTTCTAAATGCCTCAATGATTAAACAAAAACAATTGATGTGTCACGTGTTAATGTACCCACTATCATATATTTACCACATTTAAAAAATGTATGTCTGGTTAAATTTGGTGTATGCCAGAGTGCATGCAGCTGATTTAGGAATAACAAAAGCTAAATGTGAATTCATTCTCATCATCTCCAGAACTACAAAGCATGTCTTTTCTCAGATTTTGTCCTCACATAAAAATGAGTTAAGGCATCAGTTTTATGGTTATGGTTTCTGTCTTCCAGATGTGTTAGAGGTTTAGAACAGCTTTTACCATAAATCGTTTTGAAGGGCACAATCTGTACCACTGCTGTCTTATGAAACTTGTCAGTTGTTTCAGAAAAATGTAATTCAACTGTTTACATTCAAAAAACATATGAATACAAAAAATTTATCCTGGACAAAAGTAAAAACCTCAGTGAATTCTTACATTTAGCAGTGTTCTAATAAACTCCCAACGACAGGATGATACAATGCACACTACGTTGCAGGTACTGGAGGCTTGACTTCCTCTGTCTCCACACTCTTTCCAGAAGAGGCTGTGAATGAGGTGAAGAGACAGGCCGTGTCAGAGCTACAAAAGGCTGTGTCAGAGGCCGAGCGTAAGGCTCACGAGATGATCAGTAGCGAGCGGGCCAAAATGGAGCGCACTGTAGCCGAGGCCAAGCGACAGGCTGCCGAGGACGCACTCTCCATAATCAACCAACAGGAGGACTCCAGCGAGGTAGGAGCATGCACTTCAAAACATCGAAAGGTGTACCCTCCATCTTTCAAACACATCATGAAAACTGTCATCACCATCCTCTTGTTTGGTAGTTTCTTTGTTGTCACTTTGACTACACCTTAGTTGCCAGCTGTTCTAGTGACTCCCAAATGACACGAATGATAGGATCTTCTCTACAAAGAAGCTTTCTGTTGTGTTGTGTTTTATTTTATCGTATTATTAAAAGCAAATCATTGTGCACTTTCTTTCAAATATCAAAGAGATTGCTGATCATTTACAGCTTTAAAAGTGTTCCTGCAAATAGAAGGCATTTTATAGTCAGGAGGGAGAGCAAAGTAAAGCAAGACGAGGTCAACCAAGCATCTATTACCCTTTCTTCACTCCTTCCTCTTTTTCTTTCCGACAGAGTAGCTAGCATGTTTAGAAAGGTGTTACCAATTCAGCTGAGAGGAAATAAGGGAAGCAGCTTTCATTTGCTAATCACCATTAGAGACCTTGACGTTTAATTAGTTAAGTGAGAGAGAAATATGGCTCACATCTGTCATTAATTGTAGGAGTGATGTTTATGAGAGAGAAGTGCCCCAAAGGAAAACTTTCAGAAGCTGTTTGTAACCTTGTTCTTGTGTTTCCTGTGGATATGCAGCCGCCCTGACATGCTCTCCCTGCGGTTTCCGATATATATCAGAGGCCCTAAGTGTAATCAGAGATGGGTTTTTGATCTGCCTGTGGTTTGTTTTGAGCTTAAGTGTTGTAAAAGGAGAGGCTAGTCCTGTTAATGTGCAGACTGGTGCACTGATATCTGTTGCTAGATCTCTGTTGGTGGCATTTTGCTGTCACTAACATATGGTTGTTGTTTTGTGTGAATAAAGGCATAAAATAAAACAAACAAGGGGTCCTAACTACCGTTTTATTGATCATCAGAAGTTCATCAGCTGAACTGTCCATTTGTCTGGTTATAAATCCTTCTCCTGTATTCTTTTTGTGTGAGTTAACTTTGTCTCTATCTGATTGGCAGAGCTGCTGGAACTGTGGCCGCAAAGCCAGTGAGACGTGCAGTGGCTGCAACACGGCACGCTACTGCGGCTCCTTCTGCCAGCATAAGGACTGGGAGAAGCACCACCATGTCTGTGGTCAGACCCTCCAGGCCCAGCAGCAGCAGCAGCAGGCCAGCCAGCAGCAGGGAGGAGTCCCAGGGTCAGAGACCCCTGCTCCGATCAGCTCCTCCGCCTGCACCCCGAGCAGCGGGACTGGGAGTCCGGCTGCTACCCCGCCTGCTGCTACTCCTCGCTCCTCCACTCCCAGCACCCCGTCCTCCTCTGCCCTGGATGGCACACCGCGCTAAGAGACTCACACGGAGGATAGAGGCAAAGGACACCCCTTAATCCCACAAACAGCATGACTGTCTACATTGCCTTGCAGAGATACTAAGCTAACGTGGCTAACAGAGAGAGATGGCAATGCTTCTGTCTATCTTGCAGCATAGTCATAGAAGGAGGAGGAGGTCCATAATCAGGTCATATTGACTTGCCATGACTTTAAAGAAACACAAAGATATTCTTTGTTCTGAATGAATGAATTTAAATATTGACATCCTTTTATTGTTACACTTGCTATTCTTGTTGTCCGTTTGTCGTCGTGCCTGTTGCTGTTAATGTTGTTGTCATTGTAGCTTATCTTATTGTTTCCTGTAAATATTAAGAGACTGAGCAGAGATAGCCGTGAACTTGAGACAAGTATATCTGACCTCCCCTTTTTTTAAATGTTTTTTTTCCATCCTTGAATTAATGCTTATTTCCTTCCTTTACCTAAGACATTAATCTCATTTCACCAAACAGCATACCAAGGGAACATAACTAGCTAGCAGAACGAGTAAAGTCATCAATACTATTTGTCAAGAAAGATATTTGATTTAAATACCCTGACAGACAAACCAATGGATGGATGGAAAAAAACGTTTGCTGCCTGGAGAGAGGAGAGGGATGGACTAAATCTCTGGCCAACAGACAGCACGAAATGGGCAGATGTGCAGCAGATTGCAAGCAGAGCCAGCTGTTCAACCAGTGTTACTTCCCTCTCACTTGTGATAATATCCAGGTCAGTGGGCTGGGAAATACAAATCCGTCTCCCTGAAGGATGTAAAAGGAAGAATTCTTGGAAAAGTTACAAAACTTTGCCCACTGCACATGTGGAGGTTGCACTGACTACAATTCGCACATGCATGCTCGGTGGGTCACAGAAGCTCTCAAACAGGAAGTGAAGTCATCGTCCCACCGGCGAGACTGTCAAGTCACCACAACAGCAGCCGCTAAGCCACGCAGAGCTAGAAAGTGTTGAGAACTCAGTAGGATGCTCATTCTGCGCCCCAGACGCTCCCCTCCTGTCTCAACTCTGAAAAACATTTTCATCTTTCTTCGTGTTCTCATTCTTTTTCTGTAGATGTCATGGTGTTTAAGACTTCTGTCCTGTGGTGTCACCAATGGTTATTTATTGTATATGTGTTGGACAATTGTGACAATGCATAGTACTTCAACCGGTCACAACTCTATGTCGTTCATAACTCTCTCTCTCTCTCTCTCTCTCTCTCTCTCTCTCTCTCTCTAGCAAAAAGAGATAAAAAAAGAAGTGTTATCTTATTTCTAAGCTGCTTTTCTATTCTGTGTAAGTGGTAGATCCCTCGTAGTTCTATAAGTTTTACTTTCCTTCGTCCTCAAGAAAAGACACAAGCTATATCTCAGAGCTGCTACTTGAGTCCGACCCAGATCTTTTCTGAGAACTAGCATGTTGCGCGGAATGCTAACTTAAATGTTTTGTACAAGGGACATACATAAATGTATTTGCACTGTCACAGAGGTTATTTCAGCATGCTTCTTTTCAGCATACTTGTGTTGTCGGTATAGAGCCAAAACTCATCAACCATTTTGTATGTAGTTAATAGAATAATCTGTTTTCACATTTTGTTGGGATGGGGAGGGAGTTGGAAAAATGTAAAATCATCAAAGACTTTTTTTTTTCTCAACATAACAAAAGCGGCCATAACAACTTTTCTTTTAATAGTTACAGACAGTGCATGCACATTACTGAACGTTTGTTAAATATTTGTTATTTTTTAGAAAAACTCAAAAACAACCAAAAAAAAGTTAAAAAATACAAAAAAAATATTCTAACAAACTAACTTTCCAAATGCAGAGGTGTAGACTACGATTGACAGCTTTAACACTGCAAAGCACCAGGTAACACACAGTATTAACACAAGAGATAAACAAAACAAAAAAAAAACACCAAAAACAGCCAAAGACTGACACCAAGGACCAAAATCCTGATTTAACGATTTTCAAAAGAGGTTTGTTCACACATATATTTGGTTGTTTATTTCACACATTTATGGAACAAAACTAACTTCAGTGTCATAAAAGTCATTTATTTTAATCCTTTCTGGAAACGAATGGCACTCATCTTATATAGTGAAATGAGCAGGTGTGAATTCAACGCAATGAACATTTTCACAGCAGTGTTACATTTTAATGGAGCAATAATTACTAATGAACACTGATGACTTCTATGGCCATTTTGGAAGAAAAACTTTGAGATATTTTTTTTTTATCTTGTTAGTACATTTTCGCATTACACAAATGCCAGACTAAGTGTCCATTTCAGCTTTAAGCAGTTAAGTTCTTTATTCTTAAAAGAGGTGAATGTGAGACTGGGCTTTCACACCAAGGCCATTTACAGTTGTTTTTTTTATTTATTTATTTCAAAGTATGTCATTTTTGCTGTTGGGATAGATAATCAGTCGCAGCTTTGTTGTAAACCTTCAATATAAATCAAACAAACCTCTCATTCGCAGTAAGAGAGCACTTATCCTGACGACGCACACAAAGGCTCTACACCCCAAACACCTTGGTGCTACACAGAAGCGCGTTACAAATTCTGACCTCAAGGAACAAGTAGAGGCCCACAAGGGTTCTGGGCTGTTTGCTCACCTCTGTACTTCCTCATCTCTCCCTTCTTGTCTAAAAACAATACACACCTGCATTCTTGACTCTAAAGGGTTAAACAATCCAAAAAGGTGTCTGACACCCTACTAGCGACTCCTCAGAAGCTGTGAAGACAGCCAAGCTGTTTTAACACTAGTGTATTTGAAAGTATACAATAAATAACGTGTGTTCATCACTGCAGGGCAAAACCTGGGTTTTAAAATAAAGGAGAAAAAAAAAAACGAAGACAGACATTATCGCTCAATGGTTCTTTAAGAAGCTCCATTTTTTTCTTTCTTCCCTCCTGTATGTGTGTTTTGCTACAAATTCCTCTGTGGCAAACAAGTCTCACTCTACCTCTTACAGCACGATAAGAGCATCAGTCACAGCGCTGATACTGGTCTAGTCTAAACCAAATGGGCACAAGAGAACAGGAAAATAAAAAACCCAAAGTTGAAGCTCATACAGCTGCAAAACCATATCATTACTTGGTAACAATGCAGACCTCATAAATAAATGAAACATAAATGAATAGAAATGAGAGAAAAAAAAAACCTGAAAAAAAAAAACTTTTGTTATGTTCCTTTATGCCTGTGGCGTTTTTAGAGTACATCAAGAGTTTCAATAGTTTGAACAGATTTAAAAACATTGTGCTAATTTTAAAGAAACGTGTTGTCGATTCCTATTTCGATGATACAAGCTGGGGTCACAGATAAGTAATGTTGTTTCTCTCTCGCTCTTTCTCCTCTCCTGTTTTCCCTCCACCTTTTTCTCCTCTTTTCTTCTCTGTTGTGAAGATATCCTAAAGCGCTTGTCGACTTGTCAGCGGGGGTAAATTCAAAAGAGGGGATATACAAAAGTCAAAAGCTTGTAAAAAAAAAAAAAAAAAAAACTAAAATGAAAAAAAATGAAGGCTATGAATTTAGGCATGCCTGTTTTTCACAATAGGGGAAAATGTTATTTAAATTTCCTACTTATCAAGAAACGTGGAAATGTGTGGGGCCAACAGTGAACAACGAAGGCCGTAGCATTAATCTGGGGGAGGGAGTTGAGCTTCAGGGGTGGGAGTTTTTATTTTTTATTTTAATTTTGGGTTCTCGAGAAAAGATTTTGTGAAAAAAGAGCTCAAATGATTTGAAGTTGTTGTGCAATACTTAATTGAGACATGAAAACCACAGGTTAGTGGTAGGCTGACACTGGGCGGTCTCTCCATCGCCTAGAGTCAGTGTCCTCTAGAGAGCTTTCCAGTCTACTATGTCAGAACTGTGGTTTCTTGTTTGTTTTTTTCTTCTTTTTGTTGATTTTTTTTTTTTTTTCTTTTTTGGGCTGTAAACTATGGTCTGTCAGTCTGTGAAACTTTGCAGTATAATTCTGGTATTGTTGTTCTCTTAACAGTGTAATAAATATGTTAATACCTGCCTTGGAGACTTCATTACATTACAGCAGCAGTATCCAAGCTCAGCAACACAATCCAGATAAACACCAGCATTTCTCATATTAAATGGGGCACTCCAATGATTTCACAGTTGATGTTCAGTTAAAGGAGAATTCCGGTCGATTCCAACCCGTAGCTCTGTTGTTTGTAAATCAGGAGTACTGTCAGTAGCGAGAAAAACGAAACCAATCGGTGCTGCCTACACCGAGTTATCCTCCTGCTAGCGTTAGCACCCAACAGGCTTAAACAGGGCTTAAACAGGGCAAGTTTTAAACGTGTTTTTAGCCTCTAAACATGCTCGAAATGTCATTACAAGTGCTTAGCTATGTGCAGTTATTCCTTCCAAGGGAACACAGCGAATTTGACTGCAGTAGATGTGACAGAAAGCCATAAAAGTTGTGTTAATCCATACCTCTGTTTAATTCCTGGTTTATGGTGAAGCCCACACTAATGCCGATCTCATACAATCCAATATTACAAAATGCATTTTTTCCACAAAAAAACGATTTGCCGAGGTTCTTTCCATAGTAACGCGTATGTATCAACAAGCTGTAACCTGACACCACAGTGGAGCAAGCAGAGCTGCAGTTCAAGAGTTCAACAGCTAGGTAACCTAGCAACGGCAGCAGGGGGAGGAGCTCACAGAGCTGACAGACGGAGCTTGGAGTAGATCAGGACTAATATGAGAAAATGGTTCCAGTTTGTGCCTTTCCAAATTGCGGCAACCAAATGAAGAGATATTTGAGTTTGAGCTTTCACCGTCTACCCCTCCGCAACCGGGAGATTTTACAGTTGTGTGTAGCATGATTATGTATAAAACCACACACTGCACTGTAGGCCTACATACTTTACATTGATTGTGTCTAGATTGTGATATTGTAATTTCCTTTTTGTTGTTGAAGTAAAGACACAAAAGCACAAATGTAATGTGTACTGTTATATCATAAAACCACTGATAACAGACAGGTGCAGCAATATATTATAGAACTGTACAATGTACTTATTCTTACAATTTATTTATTCTTACAATTTACTTTACTTGTACAATATACATATTCTTACTTTTTCCTAATAGAACTGTGCAATTGCTTTGTTTATTCCTAGTAATGGCAATACCAAGTATTACTAGAACTCATATTATTAGACTCAGAAAATGTCCTCTGCCTCTTTGAATCCCGTGTAACTTCCAGTGGGGGAGGGGTACTCGTGTCTGATCACTGCTATAACACAGGTAGGCAAAGTTCTTCTGGTGCCACGGCCAAGGAGCTCTCCTCTCAGAACCCACTCCAGAATCACCCGGTAGGCCACGAGTCTGCATTGGCTGGGGGGGGGAAGGGTGAGCTTTGGTTATTTCACTAAAGAAGTGATGCATTTACTTATAATAAATAATAATACATTTCATTTATAGAGGGCTTTTCATCGTACTCAAAGACACTTTACAGTAAAAACCAGCACATATAGCACATTAAAAACAGATAAGCAATAAAACCAACACATACAACAAGCATATTTAGAAGCAATTAAAAACAATAAAAACAGTAAGCAGGTGAGAAATGTAAGATTATTGTATGTGGAAAGCTAATCTGAAGAGGTGTGTTTTGATTAGTGTTTTGAATGTGTATTTACAACAAATGTACATGTACCTAAGCTAGGACAGAGTCACGACAGCCTGTTGTACTCACTCATTAGCCAGCTGGCCATCAGGTCCGTCCGGTTTAGGCTGCTTCTTCCAATTTACTTTCAGGACAAAAAAAAAAACGCTTCCAGAACATCCTTATAGATCAGATGGGGAAACCTCTGGCACTACAGGCTGTAGGTGGTGCCAGAGGAGCCAGATTTTTTTTTTTAAATTACCAGCTTCATATAGATCTACTGGAACCATAGACTGTTAATATTAATGGACAGAGCATGTGTGACGTCACCCATTGGTTTGTGGAGATCTCCTATGAGTCGTCGAGTTTGCTGTTATGGGCGTATGGCGGGTTCATGCCACCTCGGAATGACAGGGACCGCCCCCGTGATTACGTTGTTTTTCCGACTACCAGCGTTCACATGGTTAGGATGGTCGGGATGCGTGTTCTTCTTCTTCTGTTATATTGGCATTTGGCATAACAACTTGTTGCATGACTGCCACCAACTGTTGGCCGTAGCCTAGAGCATCAGGTGTGTGAAAACCTGGTGAAAACATGGATGCCACAATAATTTGCTGCTGTTTTCTTATGCGAGCATACAAACAGCACATCGTCAGGTGTTTGTGTTATCTGCAGGACAACGAACGGGAAAGGACACGGATAATGTGTTGTTGTTTTTTTTATACATAGGCCTATCTATGAATAATTTGAAACATGTTATGTCTGTGTATGTTTCTCAGCAGAGGCGTTTGTCCACAATAAATAAGTTTATTGTTATTGAAATATGTTCAGTGAACCAAAGTCGCCTACATCAAACGTCAGTTGTCAACAAAGCGTCACCAACTGGGAAACTCGGTTAGCAAAATCTGGCCTGAGTTTCCCACCTCTGATTCCGACAGGAAGGGACGTGAATGATGACGTTTTCACTCGGAAAAACGTTTTTCCGATGTCCATGAACGCACGGACAGCCATCCTGGTTGCGGATGTGACGATTTTAGATGAGAGGGAGGAGCCACGTTACATTACACACTTTCACTGGCAATCACATCATAGCTACGCCCTAAAACACCCCCTGTTTTATCGTTGATTTTATAATCAATGAGACCATAATTCAAAACATGAACAGCATTCTGTGTTGCAGAAGACTTAAAACTAGCGATTGAGACCATAAACTCATTATGAAAATGTTTACTGTCACTTTCTCATAGACTTCTACAGAAACCGAACTCCTTTTGCAACCGCACATGTCGCCCTTCAGATAGAATGCAGGTTTAAGGCACTTCCACATTTTCAGCACTTCGCCGAACTGGATGCATTGTCCATTAATATTTAAGTAAGTAAGTAAGTAAACTTTATTTATATAGCACCTATCACAGACAGAGTCACAAAGTGCTTTACATGCAGCAAGATTAACAATTTAAAAAAAATAATATAAAATAAACATACAAACATAAAAACAATGATATCTCATTCAAGTGAAAGCTTGTCGGAATAGGAGTGTCTTTAGCTGTTTTGTAAAATAAACGATAGAATCGGTCACACGCAGCGAAAGGGGCAGGGCATTCCATAGTTTGGGAGCAACTGCCCGAAAGGAGCGGTCTCCCCGAGTTTTAAGGCGGGTTTTTGGGACCATCAGGAGATTTTGACCTGAGGAACGAAGCGTGCGGAAAGAGGAGTAAGGGGTCAACAAATCAGCGATGTATTTCGGCGTCTGTCCATGTAGTGCTCTAAAAGTTAACACTAGAATTTTATAGTCAATTCTGTATTTTACTGGAAGCCAGTGGAGAGTAAACAAAATCGGGGTGATGTGTGCCCTTCTGTTTGTTCCTGTTAAAAGCCTGGCTGCTGCATTTTGCACCAATTGAAGGCGGCTCAACGAAGATTTATTAAAACAAGTAAAAAGAGAATTACAGTAATCTAACCGTGACGAAATAAAAGCATGAATGATCATCTCCATGGTAGCTTTGGGAAGTATTTTTCTCAATTTAGAGATATTTCTCAAATGATAAAAACAATTTCTGACCAACTGTCTAGAATGACCATCCAAAGACATCGATTGGTCGAACAAAACACCAAGGTTTCTTAGGCTCAGCTGGAAGGAGGAGTCCAGGGAACAGAGGTGTAGTTTGATTTGGGGTAGTATATGTTCTGGAGCAATGATCAATGTTTCAGTCTTTACAGTCAATGACTGGAACATAGGGTCAGTTTCAGCAAATATGACAGAAAGTTAGTTGTATAAGTCTTACCTACTGCATCTTTAATTTTACTTAGCCTAAGTATAGCCAACTTTTACCTCAAGTAATATACTTTGCTACATTTAAAGTTTCTTCCCTCACAGTAAAAAGAAAAGTCACATGGAAAAAAGTCTGATGAACTGTGTGAGAAAGGAACAAAAGAAAGGGAATAAATCAGCTGCAGAAGAATATCAGGGTAAACCAATCAGAGGCAGATTAGGGCAGGTCATGCCTTCGCCTGTCCCTCAGGACCATCCATTCAAGCATCCATCGACGGGGTGCGAGAGGTGCGGAGCAGCGCTCGGACTCGCACCCGGGCGGGACTAGAACTGTCAACAGTATAAACAATGCACAACTATGCATTTAAACGAAGGATCACGTGCATGGATTATGGTTACTATTATTGCATCTCGTTCAACATAGTTACAAAAAGATTGCATCTACCTTAATAATCACTGATTTAATGCACCACCCGGCGCGCACGCTAAGTTAATCAAATCGAACACATCTAAGATGTGGCGCGTCATCAACAGGTGCACGCTGTGTCTGGCTAATAGCTAAATGCTAACATGCTCATAGTGGACCCTGCAGTGGTGACTTCTTCGTTCATTGAGGAATTTTTACCTTCACTGAGGTGTGTGAAGACTTTCTGCTGTTTGTGACAGAGACACTAAGTGGACTGGTTAGGCCTATATTATGCACTGAGAATGAATGAGCAGTGAAGTTGAACCTAGAGCAGATTATTAATGGACTTCGTAGTGTTCCAGTTACGTTCACACAGGTGAGTACACAAACACTCACTAAACCATACCGTGTCATTTCGGAGACCGCTCGGTTCGGCCTTCGTGGAATTTGAAGGATGCAGCCGAGGTAGACTTCGAAGGCTGCGACCTCTGAAAGCTGCAGTCGCTACTGAACTCATTCTCCAGATAAGATGAGAACGTCCACAACCATTGTAACCTGGCAACGTAGCGTTGTGTGTGCGCGCTACATGATGTGTAAAAACTGCAGCTCTCTTTTTGCTTCATTATGTGTGGCTGCAGTCGCAGCGGAGTTTATATTGTTTATACACCTCCTGTTGTTGCTTTGGTGATGTTTTATTCTACTGTTGCTTGTATAACAATTGTCATGCTGTTTACTTTATGTAGCTTAGTATTGCGTTTTATGGTTACACTCGCCGTACATAGTGTCAATAGCTCTTTTAAGTTATCAATTTAAAATGTAACTATCTTGTTCCAGTTCGAATTGATTCAGCTGGTGCTGTAGAGTGGACATCCAAGCAGTAAGAAGTGGGAAATCTGTTGACGGTCTGCTGAAGGCTGTAGCATGACTGCTAAGTACATACACAGCTTCTTCATTTTTCCACATTGCTGGCTATTTTACCTGATTCCTGACCTTGGACTTCACTGTCTTTATTTAGGAGCTCAGTGTCCTTATACTTTTCCAATGGCTTGTTCATCCTTTAGCTAGAGACACAGTTCGAGACAAGGTTGTATCTATGAAATAACCTCAGTTTGAAAAATGGAAGTAATTTTGACCCAAAAAGCCCAAGATGACGTCCTCAAATGTCTTGTTTTGTCCAAAACTCAAAGATTTTCAGTTTACTGTCACAGAGGAGAGAAGAGACTAGAACATGTTCACATTTAACAAGCTGGAATCAGAGAAATCTTGTTTTTTTTTTAATAAAAAAATGACTCAAACGATTAATCGAATGAATCGATTCATCGTTGCACCTCCAGTAAAAAGAGTGAAGGACTTATTAATTATATTCTATTATTATTTTTCTGTGGGATGGAAGGTAGCGATGGAAATCATTTGAGAGTTCAAGTCATCAGACAACTTAAGATTTTTGTATGAATATAGAGTTGGTCGAGTGAGAATAAAAATATTGTGCACTGAAAACATAGCACTATATCACTATATCCATGAAATGTTGGTTTATTTACTTTAAACAATGGACTTCAACTGACATTAGGGAACTTTTTTTTGCATTTTCAGGAAATGCGAAAATGTTTTTTCCTCATTTCTGTATTATTAACCGACAAGTTGGATTTATTGGGGCTGTCAGAAAAATACAAATTTCCCATTTGACTTCAATGTTGATGTGAACTGGTCAGGTACAGTAATTAAATACGCAATAATACAGTTACACATGTCAGGGAGGGTGTCTTCAAATTTCATGATCCTGTCTGACTGGCTGTAAAACTATTCTATTGCCCATTTTGTAAGTTATATCGTCTTAAAATATCCTCTCCATCTGCAAGTGGGCTCTTAACTGAACAAAGATCAGTCGCCATACTTCACATGAATGAGTTGAGGTAGCTAAGAAAACTAAATGATTGATTTTGATGGTGCATGACAGTCTCAGGTGGCCAAGTGTGGGGGCTTGCTGAGCTCAGGTTATTTGAAAGACAAAACACAATAATAACAACCAGCTAGAGCCTATGTATGCCCTTTTTAAGTAGTAATATCTTTTCACGATATGTTTTGGAGATGTATGATAGCTTACTAATATAGGAAACAAATCAGCCTACTGTGAATGTATCCTTTTTTCCAGTTTCATCTTAAACACTTGATTATACAGCCAGTGCAACAACCTTACCCTGCGCCTTATAGCGTAACTCTCGCCAAAATGCAACCTAGGGTCCTTTTGTGAATGTACCCGAGTCAAACTTTCGTTTAAAAGCATATTTAGGACGGAAGCGCCACTTTTAAGACGTACCGTATTTTCGTTTTTTGGTCAAATGGCCTTTTGAATGGGAGTAATGGGGGCACTTTTATGCTAGCCTCAAAATAGCTATTTTTAAAACACTAAGAAGGCTCGAAACAACATGAAAATTTGCTCCAAGTATCACCAGGGGCTCTACACATGAACTTGAGCATTGAGAACATTGTTTGTGTACCCAGAGTTTACTAAAAAGAGAGGTTTTGAACAACTCACCATAGCTCTTGTTGTTTCCAGCTGCTACCACCTCGGTAGTCAAAATGAGTCGATATCAAAACAAGTAGCCACAGATTTAGTATACCCTTGTGCACCGGTGTAGTTAAGGTGTAGAGCCCCTGGTGCTACTTGGAGCAAAGTTTCATGTTGTTTCGAGCCTTCTTAGTCTTTTAAAAATAGCTATTTTGAGGCTAGCATAAAAGTGCCCCTAGCACTCCCATTCAAAAGACCATTTGACCGAAAATCAAAAATACGGTACATCTTAAAAGTGCCGCTTCCGTCCTAAATATGCTTTTTAACGAAAGTTTGACACGGGTATATTCACAAAAAGACCCTAGGTTGCATTTTGGCGAGTGACGCTTTAAGCATGGTGACAGGGCTTAAAGGAACTGTTAAAATTAAGCAGTGATATACATTACAACAAAGCTGTTTAGCCTTTGATAGAGCTATTTATATGCCACTTTGTCACCAGTACAATTAACCTCCAAACTAAAACCTAACTAACCTCAGTTTTTTGCCTGACAAGATTGTGTTGGACCTTAAATAGCTGGGATCAGCTGCTCTCTTCCTAAATGAATGACAGTGAAGCCATAAAGCAGCTTGTGAGTTCTGGAAGCTCTGCTTTTTTATGACCCCCCCCCAATCTTTATCTCTGTGTTAAACCACTTTGGAGTTGATAAAGCTCAGGGATGAGTTGGACTGCTGGGATATTCCTGCCACATTCTTCTACATAAAGTTCATTGTTACCAGAGCTCTTTTCTTCTTCCCCTCATCTCCCTGTCTCCCCCCCCCCCCCTGTCTTTTCTCACTCTCTCTTATCAAGCCAGGCAGAAGCAGACAGCGACTTGAATTAAGCCCTGGTCGGGGTGTGGGGGGCTGCTTGGAGCCGATAACAATACAAAATGGATTTTCTCAAACAGAGAAAAACAGCTGTCTCCATTATTTGAATGCTTCACCTTTCCCCGCTCCATTAATTGGCTCTTTGATCACAGGC
This sequence comes from Sander lucioperca, assembly GCF_008315115.2. Lineage (NCBI taxonomy): Eukaryota > Metazoa > Chordata > Actinopteri > Perciformes > Percidae > Sander > Sander lucioperca. Next base: position 19,126,048 of record NC_050188.1, read on the forward strand.
AGAGGTGCACAGTGACTGATAAGGAATAGGTTATTAGTAAAGTAGCCTGGAGGACCGAGAGGCGGCCGGCCGTGCCGGGCTGCAGGAGATGAGATAAAGGCGTGGTAATGCCGGCGTGAGAGAGTGCCGGTGAGTGATAGGGCCGTGCCGGCTGGCCCTCACGCTCCAGCTTTGGCTCACGGGCGACAGGAAAAAGAGCAGCAGCAGGACGAAGTGTGATATAGCAGCTAATGCAGGATTGTGATTCAGCTTTTGGAGCGTATGATTTGATTCCATAACGACATGCTCCTTTAAGTGGTAGATCTCTCTCTCTCTCCCTTCTACTCTGCCCCTTCCTCTAAAATCAAACTGTTTGACAGTAAATTCCCCCTGCGCTTTTCATATTGGCCTGATATGTGGTTAATGTTAGGCCTATGATAGCCTGCGAGGAGAAGAACTAGAAGGAGGGGGGAAATGACACTAGCCTATCTAGGGCCTTTAAAAAGATGGGTGGCTCCTTTGATGTTGCACAGAGCTAAATTCACTGCATTAAATCTGATGGAATTTTCACTATAAGCCTGTTTATGTATTTTCTCACATCCGTGGACAAGGGGCAATTTGCCACACTTCTCAGCGGAGGAAAGGCATCTTCAAGAAGTCACTATCTTGTAATCCTCTCTCTCTCTTCTCTCCTCTCTCTCTCTCTTCAAGAAATAGGACTGGAGGGAACAAGCAGGATATTTGTGTGTTGTAAAGCGTTGTAAGAAAAGAGGGGAAGTGTTGATATTAAATTACCGAACACAAGGTTATCTAGTTCCTGCACATGGCTAGGCTGCCCTGGGCCAAGGGTAATCTGCTAATAGCGTTCACACCGAATGACATTATTAAGGAACTGGGCCCATGTGTCAGGCCTCTCTCTCTCTCTCTCTCTCTCTCTCTCTCTCTCTCTCTCTCTCTCTCTCTCTCTCTCTCTCTCTCTCTCTCTCTCTCTCTCTCTCTCTCTCTCTCTCAGACACACAAGGAACAGTAGAGGGGGAAAGTAAAATAGCAAAAGAGACTGGGGCAGAGATGGATGAGGAGAGCTGGAGAAAGAGATAGGAGTGGAGGAACCAGACTGAGAGAGAGACAGAAAGAATAAGGGCAAGCATGAGGAAGTCAGGGGTAAAGGATATAAGGTTGAAATGCTTTCTTTTTATCAGTGGCATTTGTTTAGAAATGCCCTGCAAATATCAAAGTTCAAAATGATTTATGACTCCACGAAAGCATATGACAAAACACTTGTATGTAGGGAATTGTGACCCACTAAACCACTTTGAGGAAGGTCATGCATCAGGGGTAGTTTGTTAGTCCAACAGAAGTGGTACCATGCAATAACAGACAAAAGTCAGACACCAACTTGCAGTTACACCACGAACACTTGCTGTGTGAGGAACGCCCTAACCTTACGTCTCCTCAGCAGTGCAGTACAGTGCATTCTGCTGTGGCATTTACAGGCCAAGGACAAAAGCTCTTGCAGCTATCAATGTCAAGTAATGGCCTCCATACAGTGCCCAGCAGGTGAGTGGGGAGAACAAAATCACTACGCTTCCTTAAGCCCCTGGGGGATAGTGTAAACCTACCAAGAGGATTCAACAGAAAAAGAAATGTATCATCTATTTTTTTTTTTACACTCCCTCCCTTTCTCTCTCTCTCCCCTCCCACCTCCTTAAATCTCACCCTTAGCCATGGCAGCATCCTGTAATCCACCATGCAGTTGTTCTAGTTGAAACAGCCACAGTTGTTTCACACAAATGGTAACGCACATTGAAGTATACACAGTCACAGACACACATGCTTGTTCAATGTGGGTGGGTGTGGGGGGGGCTGGAAATTAAGATGTGCCACGTGTATGTATGGACGTTAAACATACTGTTAAATGGAACCATTTTTTTCATCTATCATTTTTAACATTACCAATGGGGAAACTTTCTCTGATATTGTATCAGAGAATCTCCTGTACGAAGCAAACAATAAATCTTGCTCTACAAAGTTAAGGAGGATGACAATCCATCATTTCATCATTAAAAATAGCTGTGCAATCATTTTAAAATAGAAAATGTTGCCCTTTTGGGGTGCTGAAGGACCACCTTTGACATTTTCAAATTTCCCATCAAACTATGGCAGAGAGTGTGTGTGTGTGTGTGTGTGTGTGTGTGTGTGTGTGTGTGTGTGTGTGTTTAAGTGCTGAAGTGAACATCTTGCTAGGACACAAGTCAGGAGGCCTCTTCCCATGCAGGTAGCCAGTAGAGAGGAGGTGATTGATGGCTAATGAGGGCTGAATGAGGAGCCGAGGCCAAACACACTGTATACTGCCTACTGTGGCTTTACCGCATGATGGATGGCACACTGAGACACAAGGCCCACACATACACATGATACTCCTCAAAGTCTATGTGTGTACATGCTTATATGTTTGGTATGTAAAGAGTGGATGTAAGACGTACATATTGATATGGAATGGTTTATTTGGTATTTCTGTAATTGCTTTATATGTGTATAAGTGAGTGTCCTTCATGTACCAGGTAATACACTTTATCTGACTGTATACCACTGACATTAGCTGGTTTCCATTTATCACTACACTCCATACAGTAACTTTGGAAGTGGTTATCTCATGTAGTATTTTCTCTCTCAAGCCATTCTGTTCCACTCTAAACCCACTGAGCCAAATCACATCCAAAAACAGTTTACCATGACGCACAGTGGGACATCACACTCCATCAGTCATCTTGAACCCCACTGTTTCCTGTTCAGTGGATCCCTCCCATACATTCAAACACCATGCAACCTTCTCCTATAGACGCTGCATGAAGCCTCATATAAACCCCACAACATATGGATAGTTGGGAAATTGTATTTTATCTTCCAGGTTAGTTTGATCTGTGATAAATTGGTCCGCACATTAGAGCCTAACCTTGACTGCGATGTTTGTGCATGCAAGAAAACAGACAGACCTTAAACATACAAGTGATTAGGGCTGCAACTACTAATTATTTTCATCACTGTTTTTTTAATTAATCAGTTAAAATGGTGAACAATGCCTGTCACAATTTCCCAAAGTCCAAATTGATGCCTTTGAATGTCTTATTTTTGTCCAACCAACAGCCCAAAAGATAAAGCTATTCTGTTTATGATGACATACAGCAGAAAAAAGTAGCAACTTTTAAATGGAAGATTTATTTAAAAAATTAAGCAGTTATTATTGTTTATCAAAATTGTTACCGATCAATTTTCTAATTGTTTCAGCTCCAAAAGTTATTTGTTAGTTTATCTCACGTGATTATGACACAGTATAATGACTGAATGAAATAAGACAAAATACACAAACATTTATATATAAATGGATAACGCATGTGGCTTCTATACATTAATCAATAAATGTCATTGTATTTTAGAACTTTTTAGTCTTTCTGTCTGCATTCTGAGCAGTAATAAATAAACCTGTAACATGATACACAAGGAATGGTAGTGTGTTTCCCTGGAATAACTCATTTTGGAGGCACATAGAGTTCTTAAACATCACAAAGCAGGTAATTTTTTCTTCACTCAAAACTTCTCCAGTTTGCTGCCACACTGCTTTCTCCTGGCACACTCGGGTAAATCTACTCCTGTTTTATAAAGGGACAATAGAGAGCACATATTAAAGTTTGTGTAAAAAAGAAAAAGTCACTGTGACCAAGCGTGCCTGATAAAACTGGGCTTGCCACCACAGCAACACAATAGATTACTACTGCTGTCCGGACAGACAAGGTGACGCCATAAGCACCCGGAGCGCTCCTGAGGAAATGTACAGCTTATTCCTGAGCATCCTTTACACCGTCTGGCCCCACCTCCATCCACCCATCCCTGGTCCTTTGTCACCCCCATACCCAGCACCCTCCTCCCCCCCCGGCTAACCCAGCTGTTGTGCACCTGGATGCTGGCCTGGGAGAGGGATAGGAATGCATGCCATCCATCTCTCGTGTGTGTGTGTGTGTGTGTGGCAAAGAGATGTGGGGGGGGAGTTGCGTTGTCGATAATGCTAAATTATAAAGCTTTGGGTTGGTGCTGCTATAAAGGCCCTGCATTTAATGGAGGTCTTTAATCCTAAATAAATGTCATGAGTTGGGGACGTCATGACTATCAAGGGTGTGCTAAAATAGAATCTGCTAATGCATGCAAAGAAGTCAGTATTCACCTCCAGTCTGAGAGTGGGAGGGATGATTCGGCCAAAATCCACAAGATGGTCAAAAGAAGTTTGGTATGCTAAATAAGCCCTAAAGGTCGCTGAGGCTTTACCAATACACAAAGTTAGTGAACATGAAACATGTCATCTTCAATGTATAGACTGAATCACCGTGACGTTGCACTAACGCAAAAATCACTTCCGGGTGGACAAATAGCAGTTGATTTTGAATTGCTGAGATATGTGAAATCGGCAAACTTGTTTATTTCTCATTTTCAGCCGTAACTGTAACATTTAAATATATACATTATAGTTAGACTTGGAGGTCCAACCTATCCGATGTTTCTGTTTTGCTTATTTTCTGAACTGTTGCTTTGCTCACGTCTTTGATAAACCAAATCTAGTATTATGAACCGCAACATGTCATTTTCTTTGGTCTGTGGCCCAACAGGTTAGTTAGGTCTCCAACCTAATGTTAGTGAAAGTTTTGACATATGAAAGCAAACATGCATTTTAGATAAATGAGGTGAGAGTAGATCCAGTTGTTCCTCGTCCCCGTTTGCTCAGTGCCGTTAAATTGTATATATGCAGGGGTTTTCTGGAAGTTATTGTAAAAAAAACATTGTGATTGGGTCTACAATGCAGTAGTTACTTGGGTTGATGATTGAATATGTGTCTCTTAGTGTTACTATGAACATTTTAGACACTGATGACAATATAATGTTGATGCGTTTGTTGATGTAAAACATAGATAAGCACAATTCAACACTTTTAAGCACATTTGTATCAGATTGTGTGCAAGGCCTTCAAGAGTCCTGTTGCTTATATATATATATATATATATATATATATATATATATATATATATACATACACACACACACACACACACACACGTAAGCATTGTTTAACCCCACAGAACCTTATTTCAAATTATATATAAGAGTACCTCTAATTTTTTAGTTTTAAGTTTGCCTTATTAGTTTCCTGCTGTCTTAAGGAGAAATGCATTAACAGTACCTACATTATTGAGTTCTAAATATTTCTCCAGTGTGCTATTTTACTTGTTATGTTTGTCCTAGTTGTCAGAAATAAAGTTTTCATATTAATGAGATGAAGAAAGCATGACAGGACCAATGGGATATTTATCACTTCATGAGGTTGTCCCTGTGGACAATATAAAATTAATTTATTCCAATGCTATGTATTAATAAAAGCGTTTATATGTAATAGAAGCACCGCAGGCACATCAAGCCATCATCTTGATTAAAAGCTGTTCTATTGTTGAAGGGTTTGTTTGTGAAATCAATTTTTCATTCTAAATGTCACATTTTCCAGAATTTTGCAATGCATTTTGGCTGAGATATTTTGCTGAAATATACATGGGACTTCTTTGCTGTCCCATGGCACACAAATTTGATTAGTGTGAGAGGGAAGGAAGATGGATGAAGATTGTCCGGGGTTGGTTGTCTGGAGACCAGGGGGAGGTTGCAACATTGTTCTATATCTGCGTGAAATGTCTCAGATCGGAAATGGCAGCTCCCTTATGGATTCAAATCCAGACACATCCTGCATACTAATGAGCAAACTGAACACAGACCGAGACATACAGAGAAGATGTGTGCATGTCGCAGCAACAGACATTTATACATGTGGAAACAAACCTAAAGTAAGCCTAAACTTAGTGTTAGTCAAGGGCGTGACTTTGGGTTCAACATTGGGGGGGTTGAGATCTCCACTTTTGAGCAATATTGAAATTTTCACCATCAAACAAATCATTTCATGCATTCTGTTGAATTCTTATGCAACAATTTGTGCCTTTTCTGCATCAAGTGCATTTGTTAATAGTTTTTTGGGATGGGGTGCACTGGCCAGTTTTCATTATAAAACTGGCCTATGGTGTTAGTCATGTGTTTGCAACTTAATGTAGTAAGTCCTAAGTGTTTTTATCCTGAGTTCTGCAGAATTAATGGGGAATCAGATCATGGCTAGCTACAATTTTTTGTACATTAGATAATTTCTAGAGGTGATATGAACTGTTTGTGTCATGCTGTGAAATGAAATGACAGCACTCTTGAAGGTCCAAGACAAGTTTGTCTGTGGAGACAAATGAATGGATCAATTATGTCTCAACTATGTCTTGTATTATGTCGAGCTCATACATCAAGGCGTGTTGCTGAGTTTGTTTTGTAGAGTCTACTTTTTGCCCTGCATTGGTCAAAACATGCTTAATGCAGCATTCAGGACATGAATGGTTTATGTACTACTGAACTCTGTCTAACTACAGGGTTTTCAACCATACTGTTACTATTAGCAAGTCAAACCAACCCTAACTCTACAGTTTATTGACCGAAGCTTTGAGTCCTGGTCACTTCTATAGATGATTAGTGACCTTATTCACTTTTTGATGTGTCCTATTATGTTGTGCGAGTGCTTAGTGTACAAAAAGGGATCACTCTGACATAAATATAAGACCAAGGGGAAATTAGAGTTCTATTTTCTCTTTTGAAAGGGAGCTACGTACAGTATTGTAAGGAAACCTCTTTATCAGCAACCAAAGACACGGGTTAATACAGTATAAGCCTAATTTGCCTGTGGAACTTTACTTAGAACTCCACAGCTTCTCCAGTCGCTCAGTTACTCTTTGAACCACTCGGCCAGCTAAGAATTGCTTTGTTAGCCTGCGACTTTTAATCAGACCCACAAAATATCCTAGCCAAGTCAAAGAACTTCTGCCTCCCACACACACAATATACTGCTCTCATGGTTTTATCATAATTTAAGATCATTTCAGTATACAACAGAGATGCACCGATTACAACTTTCTAGGTCGATTCCGATTTTCATTGAGTTAGGCCAGCCGATACCGATTTTAGCCGATTCCGATTTCATTTTTTCTAACCACTTTACAGCACACACAAATATTTATTTTCTGTCTTTTCTTTGATAGAACATTTTGCACAGAACATAGAACATTTTTTGAACAGATAATGGATCACTATAAAAATAGAACTAAACTTAGCACAAAAAGTAAGGAAATTTGTGTTTAGTAGATTATTTCTCTGTGGTAACAATGCTTTGTGGCAATAAATCTTATACCGTTGGAAAGCCTGTTTAGTTCCCTTTCAAATGGTGCCCCATTTGTAAGGAACATGCATTTGTGGGATGAGCAGCAGAGCTGAGTATGTGGGTTGTGCCCATGAAAAATTTGTCAAATCTTCTCTGCCAATGCCAAACAGCTTATTCTGCCATTGACTCGTTTGGTGTTTGGTGGATTGGATGATTGAAGTTCGAAGAAACAAGACATTTTTAACAATTTATTCATTTCACAAACGGGAGCCTCAGTAGCGGGAGAAAGAACCATACACAGCCACAACAGCCTGGCACCTCCTCCTCATGCTGGTCACCAGCCTGGTCACACACTGCTGTGGGATGGCATCCCATTCTTCAACCAGCATTTGTCGCAAGTCAGCCAACGTGGTTGTGTTGGTCACTCTGGCACGAACAGCACGCCCAAGCTGATCCCACAAGTGTTCAGTGGGGTTGAGGTCAGGACTGCTGGCAGGCGGTCCGTGTACTTGGTGGCCAACGGATTTTCGTTTTGAAAGGGAAAAAAACAAAAACGAAAAACGGCCAGTTTCCCAATTACCATTAGTAAATAGGAAAACAAAAAACGGAAAACAACCCATTATTCGTTTTTTGTTTTGATATTAAAAAACGGAAAACGAAAAACAATCTCGTTATCCGATTGTCTTTGATGTATTTGTAGATGGAACTCGGAAATTAAAATACGTGTGTATAAGTCGTATTCCTTAATTTTGCATTGGTATTTTTTTCGTGACCCGGAAGTTACTCCCGCCACGCCAAGACCCGCCCTTCAATAGCATTTATTGGCCAGTACCGCCTGTAAGATCCGTTCTGTGGATGCGCATAATTACGTAGTAGAAAACTAACACTGTCCCTGTGCGATTTGTAACTGTCGGTACACGATCCGTTCTGCCTGCACGATAGACTGTGTATATAAGTAACATGTGTCAACACTTTATGACCAAATATTACAACTTTTTTATTAAATCTTTTTTTATTAAATCTTTATTATACAATAGTCATAGCTACAAACATTCGAAACTTGTCACTGATCCAAAACCGTGTAGCGACATCGTTGTTGTGTTGTTTACGTTAATGTTTTTACCTAATACTTCGTCTTGACTAATAACCATAGACTGTCTATTATTAATGCGATGAAGTGTAAACGTACATAAGTGTCCTTTTGAAGATGGGATGACAGCTCTCCCAGCCACCACTGCTGTATACCACTATAGTAGCTACATGCTAACGGCAGTAAACACTATAGTAACTACATGCTAACGGTCATCTTAGCTGGCAATGTTGTTAAATTCTCCCCAATTCCGGGTCACATTCCTGCTGAAACATGTCCGATTGTGTAGTGTTTGGTCTGCGATTTTTGACGTTAGAAAGTGCTGCTTCGTTCCACTACAATCTAACGTTAGCATACTCATAGCTAACTATTGTAGCTGCATGCTAACGCGACATAGCGGAGCATATATAGCTAGCTATGTACGTATATAGCAGGACTTTGTACCGTAAAAAATCACCAATAAAGGCTTCTAAACCAAATACTAAACAAATACAAATACAGTAAAGTGACCGGAATTAGGGGTGAAATGTCCAGCATTGAGCTACATAATAGTTTGCTAGGAGTTAGCTGGTCTCTCACAGAGATCTCATTTGTAGCCCTGTTTTTACCTGATACTTTCATAAAAGTACAAACACAGTGAGAGGTATACACATGCTTAAACTTTATTTAAAACATGGTTAACCTGAAGCAGGACGGAGTCATGACTTATAACACCAAAGCAAGGCTTCTAGCTCAGGCTAGCTAGCGTTAGCAAATTACCTTCAAAGTTGCAAAGAAATGACGAAACGTAAAATTTGAAGCCTTTATTTAATTTGCTACATGGTGTTGTACTGGATGGCCGGACGACCCTCCGTATATCATTAACAGATACTTTAGGCAACTCCAGCAAACACCTTGTAAACTTCATCTTTGCCATCATAACGGTCTACTGTCACTGTCTAATGTTTTCTTCCGGTAACCGGGAATGTCCAAACATCCTTACGCCAATGCGTGCATAGAACTGTGAAGTTTGCCGGTGTTCGCGCAAGCGTAGAACTGATCAGGCAGTGCACAGAACGGATTTTACAGGCGGTACGGATCGGGTACTGACAAAGGAATAAGATTTATACACAGATTTTAATTTCCCAGTTCCATCTACAAATACATCAAAGAAAATCGGATAACGAGATTGTTTTTCGTTTTCCGTTTTTTAATATCAAAACAAAAAACGAATAATGGGTTGTTTTCCGTTTTTTGTTTTCCTATTTACTAATGGTAATTGGGAAACTGGCCATTTTTCGTTTTTGTTTTTTTCCTTTCAAAACGAAAATCCGTTGGCCACCAAGTACACGGACCGCAGGCCATTCCATCCTCTCCACTCCCACATTCTGGAGGTAGTCTCTGTGGGGACAAGCATTGCCATCTTGGAGGGTAGAGTTCGGTCCCAGACTGTGGAGATATGGGATTGCCACTGGTTGCAGAATCAGGCACCTGATTGTCAGCACCTGGGGGTACCAGAAGCTCAAAACAAGAGTCAATAGCAACAGCAAAGAAAAGCTGTTTGGCATTGTCAGAGACGATTTGGCAAATCTTTCATGGGTGCAACCCACATACTCAGTGCTGCTGCTCATCCCACAAATGCATGTTCCTTACAAATGGGGCACCATTTGAAAGGGAACTAAACAGGCTTTCCAACGGTATAAGATTTATTGCCAAAAAGCATTGTTACCACAGAGAAATAATCTACCAAACACAAATTTCCTTACTTTTTGTGCTACGTTTATATAAGTTACTCCTGGTGTGGGAAATTCACACACATCTAAAGAGCAATGTTAGAACCATTTCCCTCTTTTCACATCCAATATCCAACAAAAAAAATGTGATTTGGGTTTTTGGTGTCATCCCTCCACTCCCTACTTTTTCCTTGCAGGTGTTGCATATTGCAAATTTGTTATCTTCTGCACACACACTGAAGAATTTCCAAACAGCTGACATGTTGCAGGTTAATTCACGAGGTTCCCTACATGTGCAACAATAGCGCGGACATGCGCTTCACACCACGAGCGGGTACGCGCGACACACGGTGGAAAAGTTGAGAGAAAGGAAAAAGAGACTGTGCTGTCGCGTCCGTGTGCGTGCGTCCTTGAGAACTGTAACTCGTATAACTTATGTTGTCAGTTAATTGTAGCATTGACCGGCATGAAATCGGTATATGTCAGACTGACCTGCCGGTCGCCGATCATGGCCGAGCACATGAAAACCGGCCAATTCCGGTCACCGGCCAGCTTTAACTTTCCTGCAAATGGTAATATCTAGAGAATGAGATAGATTAGATCCCAGTGAATCCTGGCTCCAACTCATTTCTTTAATGGGGTTAAATAGCTACTGGCAGACCATCATGTAACTTTTGCCTCCATCATACCATCCCACTCTCTCTCTCTCTCTCTTTCCTCTGACATCTTGGATTCATCTTTTCTTGCAGCTCATCCTTCTCACCCGTTCTCTCTCCTGCATCATCTTGTATTCATCATTTCATCTGTTTTCATCTCTGCTATTACTCTTTGTCAAGTGACATCTTGCGTTTAGAAGTCCATCATTTTACTATTCTAACATGTTGGACCAATCTATCCTTCGTCAGTTCATTGCTCTCTCACTGTCTGTCTCGCTGTCTCTCTTTCAAATCTACAACAAATGTTTGACCAAGCTGTTACACAATGTATTATTCAGCGCTGAGTGTGAGCCGCCGTCATCAGACATGTATGTCTGACATGATGCATTGTTTAATTATAAAGATGCTGAATAAATATTTACAGATGGCCGATCCGTCTTCTCGCGGCTTGGCTCACAAGTGTGATTTATGAACCGTTAGTTAATACGGTAGAAATGGCTGTCATTGTTTCTGTATGGAGGCTGGATATTATACACTGCATGTATGTATTACAACCAGCTATATGGTGTTTCAGGTCTCAGACACTGCTGACATAATACATGCAATTGGCTGCTACTGTGAGTCTAGATGGAATTTGTTCTGAGTTTAAACAGGTTCTTGAGACTGTATCAGCCTGAAGAGGTATCGCCGTGGTATTAGCTTCAAAACCTGTCAGGTCTTGTCAGATATGATATTGGCAAGGGTAAAGAGAGAATGGAATATATTAAAGCTTTAAAACTCTGCCCTGAAATAACCCCACTTGACCTAGTGCGTGGATTCCGTTTTACCTTCCCCGAACTGAACTTTACTAATATAATATCCAAAGGGTCACTTTATCCCTGGCTCACTATTTAAAATGACCTTGTTGGTGAAGTAAGAGCAATTTGTTAAATCTAGACACATTTTAAAATAAAAAATGTCAACATCAGCTGAAGAATGCTCTACGTTCATTAAAAATATCCTTCGATTCATTTTAAATTAATGCAAACAAAAAAATTGTTTTCCAATTTAGGGTTGATGAATAATATTATACCTGACCTAATTCAAACTGGAGGGAATTGGATCCTGAATCAAGCCAATGCCAGAGAGTCAGCCTAATCGTGTTTGGGCTGAGATTCAAAGCTCTAAATTATAAACCCATGGTTTCAAAGCACCTTCGTGGGCGGCTGTGTGGAAATGGAGGAGCTGCTAGTTATGATGAACTACTGGTACACAAATACTATGCCTTTGCATACAGTATGCTTGGAGAACTTTCATATGATGAAAAAAAACGTGACTTGTAGCTAAACTCACTTTTACGCAGTGACTTACTTTACTCAGTGAAGCAGGTGAGTGAATGTGCACTGTAAAAAAAAAAAAAAAATAATAATGCTCAAGCAGCTTTGAAAGATTAAATTTGCATAGAAATGTACAGCATGACGAAAACCTTAATCCACATTAGATCCTCTTTCACACAGTATAGCATAGTTATCCACTTGAAGCTCAGTTGTTAAAAGATTGTTTCAGATAGCCTATATTTTCAGAAAAGCGTAATTTCTTTGTTTGTAATATCTCTTTAAACTGTAGGCCAAAGTTTCAATAAGTAGTTTAACTTACATGCCAACCTATTTATTTAAGCACCAAAACTCAAGTCCCATAAACTCTCGAAAATTCATCCCAATGTAGCTTCAGACTTTATGAGTGACATTTATGTGAGCTCTGAGGTGGAGCGAGTTGTATATCGCTGTGTCGTGCATGACTTCTACCTCGGCCGCTGGGAGAGAAGTACAGTAAAAACACATTAAGCTTTTCACTTTGAAACTCACTGGAGGGCTGTAATATCTCCTAATGCTCTCCTTTTTATGGAACACGACAGAGTGTCTGTGTGTGCACGGCATGTTTATAAAGTATGTGCGAGACGGTCCACTTGCATGAGTATCTGTGTGTGTTCTCGTGTGTTGGTGTACTTGCCTGCCTGCTGGTGCTCCACAGCCATCTGGTATCTGGTCAGTCTAGTGAGTCTCTGGAGGGCACCTGGCGAGCAGCTTGCTCACCTGGCTTTGCTAGCCCCTGCCAACCACCACACCTGGCTTGGCCAACACACAGGGAAAAGGGAACAGATTGCAGAGTGCAGCCAAAAGCACTGTTACATTGCAGCATGAAGTAATGCAGTGATACATGATATATTTGCACTGTTATGGATGCTACAAAGAGTGTAATATTTTTAAGGCACTACATTAGAAAGCACAAAATGGGCGCCTAGGTAACTCACCTGATAGAGCGTGCACCCTTATATAGAGGTTCACTCCTTGATGCAGCAGCCAGGGGTTCAACAACGACCTGCGGCCCTTTGCTGCATGTCATTCCCCCTCTCTCTCTCCCCTTTCATTTCTCCATCTGTCCTATAAAAATAAAGGCCTAATATGCCCAAAAAAATAATCTTAAAAAAAAAGAAAGCACAAAATGTTGATTTTACCAGACAAACGCCCTGATCATTCTCTCAACTCTCAACATACTAATATAAGATTCCATAATGTTGACTTCTACTACATCTGTCCCAACAGTTTGTGCCAGTCTGTGCCAACCCATCCATTTAGCATATGATGGCACTACCTTCCTGCAGGTTGTCCTCTGCTATCAATTACACTCTCCTCTCCCTGCAAGAAAGATGCTCTTTGTCCCGTCGCGCGCACACACACACACACACACACACACACACACACACACACGCGTGCGCGCACACCACAGACGCAGAGGGACAGACACCTGCAGAGTGTTTGTCACCTCTTCTGTTGGCATCTGTGACCGCACGGCATTGTGGGAGAGACGGCCATCTGGTGTCGGCAAGGCTGGTTTGGAAGGGGGCAAGCGGGCGCGATGCATCATGCTGCTCTTTTCTGTTGGTCTGAGCTGTGTGAAGTGTTGTGCCGTTATGTTTTTGTTGTGTTCACTCCTATTGGCGTTACTCAGGTAAAATATTATAGCAACAGGAAAAAGGTAAACTAAATTTTGCATTTGATAAGCTACAAATGCAACTGCGCCTCAATGTTAAAAGTAATTGTAGCTTCTCTTGAGGGCACTACTTTTTTATGTGCTAATTAAACAAAAGCAACGTCCCATACAGATTAATTTGGATTCATTAAAACCGCATGCAAACGGTTGCCTTTTGACAAATTGAACACTCTCCTAATTATCTTGGAAATGTTTACCTCTCTTCACAGGGAGACAGCAGATGAATGCTTGATTGACGTGACAGTGGCTGCAAAGTTTCTTCAATTATCCTGGCAAGGTTACGATAGCTGCCTCTTGAGTCACAGCAGGTCCTTGTCATTCTGAACAGAGAAATAATAATAAACTCTTTACCTACGCTGCTGTAACCTATGAATTTTAAGTTGATTGAGATTGTATATAAAAGATGGAGAGGGAGTTAGACCCATTAAAAATGATTGTGGTATTTAAAACGTGGAGTGAGCTGAGGGCAGCTTTCACTTCGTTTATGTCGATCTGTCAGTTAGTCCACCAATTTGGTCCAGAGACTGAAATATCTCAACAGCTGTCTGAAAAACTGCCATGAAATGTTGTACAGCCATTCATGGTCCCCAGAGGAGGAATCCTGCTGACTTTAGTGATCCCCTGACCTGTCCACCATGAGGGTGACATTTTTGTGCGATTCTTAATCAGCCTCAACTGTACCTTGTGTTATGTGCTAATTAGGAAATGTTTGCATGCTAAACACGCAGGACTTAGTTTGTGAACATTATATATGCTAAACATCAGCATGTTGTCATTGTGAGCATGTTAGCTTGCTGATGTTAGCATTTAGCTCAGAACTGCAAAGATTAATCAATTAGTCAGTCCCTCCAGGATTTCACGGCCTTTTTTTGAGATTGTTGCGGCCCAAAATGCCTGATTTTGCGGGAGCTTTTGTAAAAAATTGCGATAAAAGTTGCGATGTCTTTTGTATGTTTGTTGCAATGAAGTTGCAGGATTTTTTTTTGTATAGTTCTTTAAAAATAAAAAGGAAACTTGTTTTGGGGAGAATAAAACTACTCTGGGCTGAGTTTTCTTAGTAACCTTACCAAAAAGGCTCAGGATGCTGCTAATGTTGGTATAATATGAAAATGGCTGGTGTATTTAAGACAAAAAATTATAATTTATTGAATTAATCAAATATGAACATATCTGTCAGTGGCTTGTTGATCTTTACATGGGCTGGGACACACACATGGTTTGATAAAGTACTTATTGGACTTTAAGTTATCATTGCACTTACAATACTAAGAGTAGCTGTTCTCAGTTTAGGTCATCGTGTCGTCTTATCTCCGGTTTTTCCTGCATCCACCGTGTGTGTGTGTGTGTGTGTGTTTGTGTGTGTGCGCGCGTCAGTAGCGGGGGGAACTGTAGCAGCCCCCGCCCTCTGCAGGACTGTCTGAAATGTTTTGCTCGGTCTTTCGCTGTACGTTTTGTTGGTAAATGGGAGATGTTCGAGTCTCGTCTTCATATCGCAAACAAGCTCTCTCTCACTCCCGCTTGGTCAGTGGCACTCAGTCACATTATACTGATGTAAAGTCTGGCACGTGGGACTGCTGGGATTGGTTGAAGTCGCGGTGAAACTCCGGTTATTGGTCAAATTTGCGGAAAAGTTGCAGTGATTGGTCAAAATTGCTGGGTCGCACCAAAGTCACAGTGATTGGTTGAATTGGCGCAATCGCAACATCGCGAAATCCTGGAGGGACTGATTAGTTGTCAACCATCGGCGGAGCGGGGGGGTGGCTAATTGGGCTTAAGCCCCGAATGTTTTGTCAAAAGCCCCGAATCTTTTAGGTTTTTTAAAATAACTTCAACTTTGTTTCATTTCCTCTCTCAGTCTTTCTGACTGGAGCGGCAAAAAATGAAACAAAAGCTCTATTACCGTGCGCGGTGGCGCATCACTCAGCTTGTTTGCCAACTGCCAATAAAAACTAACGAAGAAGAATATAAATCTTCTTCTTCGTCGTTGACTTGTCATCAGGGGCTGGCGGGCTGTTGTCATGTTGTATGCTTCATCGGTGTCGCGAGCTTACTGGCTAACCGGCTGAAGTTATGGATATTGTCGGTACACGATCCGTTCTGCCTGCACGATCCGTTCTGCACATGCGCAAAATGTTCGCGCATGCGCGGTTGTACGAGGATTTACGACACTGCACAATCTGTTCCACGCTTCCGGTCGACAGCCAAGCTAACGTTAGTTTCGCTAACAGCTAATTCGGCTAACCGCTAGCTGACAGCTAAATAACGTTAACTCAACTGCCGTTAGCCTCCACAGGCAACCTAACGTTAGTTTAGCTAACAGCTAATTCGGCTAACTGCTAGCTGAGACAGCATGTAATAACTTTAAAAGACCCTCAAAATAAAACTTGAAAATAAACGTTGACATATATAACAAACACCTAACATATATAACAGCTGTTACGTCAGTTCTACTTTACTTGTGCTCATTTAAAATACAATCACTCAATACTTGTCTTTATTGTTATTACTGTGAAGTCTTAATTTAGCTGTAGCCTGCTTTTCCCATTACGTTTGAGTTAACGTTATTTTAGACTGAATCTAGCTGTCAGCTAGCGGTTAGCCGAATTAGCTGTTAGCTAAACTAACGTTAGCTTCCCGGTGGAGGCTAGCCATAGGCTAGCGTGGAACAGATCGTGCAGGTCGTATGGATACGTAAAACAGTATTATCTTGCGCATGTGCAGAACGGATCGTGCAGGCAGAACGGATCGTGTACCGACAGATATAACAAAGTTTTTTATACGGAACAGGAACACTAGTAACCATAGTAACAGACCTCAACGGCCGGAGAGATTCAGGAGCAGCGTCAGACGAACCGCGGACAAGCGCTGCAGGTTTGTGAATCCGCTGTTGTAACTCTTGAGTTAAGTGACTGTATTGCTGGCTAGCTAGCGAGTTAACATTATTAGTTGTTATTAAGAGAAATTAGTTGCTAATAGAGATGGGCGGATGATTTGTCTGATGATTTGTCATGTACGCAGGGGGGTGGGGGGGGGGACACTCGTAAAACCGAAACACACAGCTTGTATCAAATGCTAAGTTATCTCGGCATGTTTTACAGCTAATCTCGGCACATTAGTGGGATAAGAAGAGAGACTAATTGAGAAATATAGTGAAGATCAGAAAGACATGAGAGTTTATTTCCTCCTCCTGATGACAACAATTCCAAGTACAGATGCATCAATATCACTGGAAAAGTGTTTTTTTTCCCCCCCATACTTTAATTTAAAAAGTAAATCTTTAATATATTCTGCATTCATTACATAAAAAGTAAAATATTTCAAGCCTTTTATTGTTTTAATCTTGATGATAAGGGCTTACAGCTCATGTAAATCAAAACTCAATTTTTTTCCCCCACCCCTCATATAGTCCATATGCATATCCATTTATGCCACACAACATGCAATCAGTATATCCACCTTATTTTTCAACTTTGAAGCTAAGTAAGCTATTTTCTGTGAATGTGAGAGACTTCCGGTTCATAGGGAAATAACGAGATGAATAACAAAGTGCTATTAATGATAAAAATATTTGTGCTACAAACTAGTGTTTACAATTATGACAAATTCAATACATCAAAATAATAGGGTAGGGTAGAAAAATACCAGTTTCCAATATCAAGAAGCATAACAAGCTTTTTTGTACAGCTAGAAATAACTGTAAGCAGATGACATCGGACGCCAGACACATTCCATTTACAAATGTCCGTGCCACTCTTCCGTGAATAATAAGGTGGATACCATAGGCCAAAAAATGTCCCCTAAAAAGGTGTTAGGTTAGGTTTGTTTGTTTGATTGTTAGTTGTATGTTTTGCCTCTAATTGATTTGTGCTTATCATTTCTTGCAGGATTATCAGAAGTGCTGCCGCTCTTCTTCCTCTCGACACCATCACTACCCTCCTCACCTGGCCTCCATCCTCACCTGGCCTCCATCCTCACCTGGCCTCCATCCTCACCTGGCCTCCATCCTCACCTGGCCTTCATCCTCACCTGGCCTTCATCCTCACCTGTACTGCTTTCTTTCTAAATTTCTATTTTACCTGTTAAGGATAATTTTTGTATAAATTGAAATGCATGAATGAATAAATTATTGTTATTGTTTTATTATATTACATTATTAATACTTGTGTATTGTTTAAAAATACACGATAAACCTTGTTGTGCAGTTAAAGCTTCAATTGTTCTTTTTTCCATTTCATGGATTCTGATGTAGCAAATTTATCAGCTAAGCACAAACTAAACAGAACTGAACTCTTAAGATTAATAATGATGTTTACACCAAATTCCAATTTTACCTATGTAGGCTAACTTTAAAATAGTCAGATAATGGTTGCCTCTTTTTAGTTGCCAGGGGTGAAAATGAGCCATCCTTAACATTGTTGGTGTTTTGGATTCACTACAGCTGGAGAACAATTAAATACAAAATAGGTTGTAGGCTCTACTGGGTGATTTTTTTATTTTTTACTGAGTAACTATCATCATTTTCCCAGAAAGTGTATAGAATTTTAGGCATTCTATTATCTCAAACAGCCTGAAAAATAGTGCATTTAGCTGACGTAATTGGGAAAAAAATCTCCACCGGGGGAGCATGCCCCCGGACCCCCTTAGGTTTGGGCTAAGCCCCGAATGTTTATATCGTCTGGCTCCGCCCCTGTTGTCAACTATTAAATTAATTGCCAACTATTTTGATAATCGATTAATCAGTTTAAGTTATTTTTTATGAAAAAAGGTAAAAATCATCTGATTCCAGCCTCTTCAATGTGGATATTTTCCAGTTTCTTCACTCCTCTGTGACAGTAAATTTCTTTGAGTTGTGGAAATTCTTTCACCATTTTCTGACATTGTATAGACAAAAAAACTAATCGATTAATCGACAATGAAAATAATCATTAGTTGCAGGCCTATTTTAGCTCAACGCAAAGCTGCTAGTGTAGCTGTAGACTACAGACTACAAGAGTTATATTCTCAACTATGTATGAACGCAACGAGTGTCTGTCCACATTCATTGTGCTGAAGAAATTCCTTTGTGTCAATGTCTGTTTACAAAAGCAGGTGTGCTTGATATAATGTAGTAAACATATTGGCCAGAGCTGAGCAACAGAGGACTTTTTTATATACTGGTAAGTATTGACTGTCACAACCTAGGAATATATGCGGCATCTTACTATAACAACACAGACAAATACGTGGTTAAAATATGCACGTTCTAGTTTTAGTTTTGTCACTGGAGGCAACAGCTACTTTGTGAACTGTGCGAAGTTGGAGGAAAAACATTTGCTTAACAAAAAATGAAGCATTAATAAACATGGAACTTTAGAGCAGTGGTTCCCAACCTTTTTTCCTTGGCGCCCCCCCTACTTATGTCTAAGAAAAGCTGAGCCCCCCTCCGAAACCGAAGTTGAGGTAACTCTCGAGATAGAGCCTTACTTTCTTTTTTGATACAGAGAAGTTATCAGCACTTTTACGTTTCTCCGCCTTGTTTCATTCATAAAATAGTGATGCCGTGGCGGGATGATAGCAGCTAGCAGCTGACCTGATGACAGCAAGGGTCCCAGGTTAAGAGGTCCCGGAGGTTTGGCCTACTAAGTAGCCTGCCTACAATTTTAAGCGAGAACAAAATATATAGTTTTTATACAGACTTTTGTATACATTATATATTCTAGTGTATTATCATAAATTAACATGCAAATATTTTTTTTTACCTCAACCTCAAATCAGACTTGCGCACCCCCTGTGATCTTTGCCGCCCCCCTGAGGGGTCCCCGGACCCCAGGTTGGGAACCACTGCTTTAGAGGATGTGGTCTTTATCTGGAGGAATTGCTACAGAACAAAGAACAAACAATGACAGCATGACTCTGAGTAGAATGAGTAGAGTTGGATTGAGAGAACAGAGATATTAACCCACGTATTCCTGAAGGACGTTCACTTGTGCAGGACGCTCATTTGGCTGGTTGGTTGGGTTGTGGGTCTGCTCATCCAGCCGGCCTGCACATCGCAGACAGATGTTCGACCAGCCAAGCCTGCAGCGCCACAGGCAGTGTGTGTTCTAGAAAAACCCGGAGACCAGATGCTGCTACCTGGTGTCCCACCCGCCCACTGCTCCGCTATACTGGGCATGCTCCAGTGGCCATCATTTGACCTCAAACTGGGTTTTGAGATTGTGCGCCGTCAATCATACTGATGATGGAGTAGAGTGGAGCAGGAACTGAAAGACTTCTTAGGGTCGACTCAGCAGGTTCGCCACTGTGTATCTGACAGGCTGAATTCATATGCCAGGTTGTTTTGAATAATAAATCAAATATAGTAGCTATAAGAAAGTATGACATACTCTCATGCATGTGAGTCAGAGGATTTGCATTTTTACAATAGAGAAGTCAACTACAGTGTAAGGAGTAATATCAAAATCTAATAGAAATGAATATCACACAAATAATTATTTTAAGATGAAAGCATCAAAACACACATGTGACATCAAAAGATTAAATGCAGTGTCTATCTCTTCCTGGCTGATTTTTATCCAGTTTTGTTCCCCTAATATATAAACGTTTTCTCCCAAACAAGCAGAAACACAGATTATTCATCCCTCTCCGCGGTCCCTGTCATTCCCCAACCCGAGAAAGGATTCAAAGACATTCAAGATTAAAGATTTATTTGTTCTTTTGAAGTTTCAGCACTGTTTTTGTCTTATTTTTTCGTCAAATGCAGCGTGGTAATGGTGTTTTTGCAGTGTGGTTGGTGCTGACCTAGAACTGCCAGAGAGGTTGCTGGCCTGACGGCCAGGCTCTTGTCTCAAAACTCCCCCTAATGAGGGATGGCTCAGTAATGGCATCGCTTCCTTGTAACCTCAAAGGACAGACAGTTTACTTGCTTGTATTCCAACTGTTATTTATATATTATATTGGGGTGTGAAAAAGAAAAGAAAAAAGACTAGGAGGAAGCAGAGTTATTAGACTGGTACATCTGGGTGACTGTTTTGTAGAATTTTTTCATAGTCTACCATGCTTCAAATCTATCTTTTCTAGATTATTTTCCCCATCTTTTAATCTATATCAAGGATGTTCTTTTGGTCAATGTGTTGATGAAGAGACGGTGCTGTTATTGTCTTGTACATCTGGTGTCTTTGTCATCTCTTTTTCTATTGATATGCATCAATGGGTGCAAGCAAACTTTCACCTTTTTTCACATTTGGTTGCACGTTTTAGATTTAATAGTCACACATGAGTTACAATGCTCTGATTTTATGCTTAGATTTCAATTTGAATTCCAATAACACCTCATTGTTCTTGCTTTTATTAGCTGCTTTATCTCTTAGATTCATCAGGCATATCTCAGTGTGCTGTGCATCAGTGCATCTCTCTCCTCATCTGCTCCAGAGAATCATACTGCCCCCTAGTGCCCACAGCCATTAGTAACACAACAGAATTGATTGTGTAGCCATCAACCAGACAATACCTTGGTACTCTGCCAGTGGCTCGATACCAAGATCTGTCACGGGCAGCGATGCACGACAATAGATTCTACTGATTGGAGTGGTGCACACTCCTGGCTATGACACTGGACTACCGCTCGCTATCGAATGGCTGTTTTTCTCTCTCTCTCCAGTCAAAAGCCCCCTAATTCAGCGATCAATGTACTCATTTTAATAGCACCACTGCTGTTGCCCCGAGGAGAGGAGAAATCAGGGTGGGCCAGTGTCAAATAATTTTTTTGAGGGGAAGACTGCAATTTAGGCTTTGATGGATCTCTGAAAATGACTATACATGGAACGCGTTGCACAGACTTGTTTAAACGTAATACTATAAAAATGTTGATTCATAGACAACCACAGATATCCATGCAAATGATAAATTAAGCCTTAACGTGTAGTACTAAGATCTGATGATACAGAGAGTAGAATATAAAATCAAAGAGACAGTCAGAAGGACAGAGATAAGGCACCTTTTGTCCTTCAGCAGCAAACACAGACATTTTCATCATATCCATTACAATAAAAGCTTTCATCCAGCATCCTATGTTCTGTTTTTAGCTAACCTATCACTTTCTAGCTCCAACATGCAATGTGAGCTCAAGCAGCCATCGGCTCCTCTAAAGACATCCTATAACTAAGTGCTCCAAATGACAAGACAGACAAAATACCCTCAAACGATACAAGACTGCAGAAAGCGGTTTAACAAAGGAGGTATGTAATAAACACAAGGTGCCTTCTCTCCAATATATCATCCTGAGTGAATTTGCCAATGGTAAATGAGAATGTATGCACCCGCTACTTTGTCATTCTTTACTTTTTTTCACCCCCATGAGGTAGCCATGCCATGCGAGACAGATATTTACACCAAAGGCAATATCCCCTCGCAGTAATTATATCAGAGTGAGAGAATGGCTCATTAACATATGCTAGACATGTCAGGAATTTACAAGCGCCTTTTGTAGATGCCTCTCGTCAGTGTGCTGCTCCCATCCGTATGGTGTCTCCTTTGAGGATGCAACCTCCTCATTTCCATAGATGTCAATCAAGCTGTGCGTGTTTTTTTTAAAATTTTTTATAGAAATATTCTGTACAAAAACACAGGGCCCTCTGAATATGGCAATCATAAGGGACAGCTCAGTGATATGGAAACAGTGTGTCTGCGCACATGTGGGGGTGTGACTATGTGTTTTGTGAAGCGACATGATGAAAACAAAGAATTATCTTGATGTGTCATCAATGCAGAGTGGGTGGAGTGATTTGCATTTGCTTTTCTGCAGTGTGTTAAAGAAGCCTGTGTGTATGTGTGAATACATGCATAAAAGTTGACACCAGACACCAGACCGACTAACAGACAAGTCCCGGGGCCACTGAGCTAGTGGCGCTGCTGCTGCTGCTGCTCCACTGCTTCAGGACCCAACATCTGCTGCATTCAAGAAGACGCGTACCGTTGGTCTTTCAACTATTAGTATGGTGCCAGCAGAATGGAGTGACCTACATACACCCCTTAAAAACACTTTAGGAATGTGTGAGGTCATTATGTAAATCTAGTGAATATTTAGCTAAATTATATATAATTTATGCTACAATTTACCCTGGAACAAAACGGTGTCTGTGTAATCTTAGTCATGGTAATTAAGACTTTAAAAAGTTTGAATGTAAATGTGTGAACACACAGCTCTCTTCCAGTGCCAGAGGAAGGAGAGCAAAGTCTGGTGTGATGTAACAAAGCAAAATTTCACTGTAACGTACTGTGTATTTATAATAAACAAGCGTTGGATTTAATGGGCAATATGATGGTACCTAGTATGATTATTAAGGGGCAATGAACGTTGAATGTTAATTTGAATTAAAGAAATAGCGTACAATTATGGGAAACACACTTGTGCGCTTTCTTGTCAGGTGAGAAGATCACTGGCAAAATTATGTCTGTATGGTAAATATGAAACTACTGCCAGCAGCCGGTTAGCTTAGCTTAGCACAAAAACTGGAAACGGAGAAACAGCTAGCCTGGGTCTGCTGGAGGTAACAAAATCTACCTACCAGCACCTGTACATACATCTCATACAACTCTCTGCAAGAAAGTGAATAAGGGTATTTAATCTTGAGATGATCCTATATACTCTGTTGATACTTTGTCCTGCTGTCAAATGCTGGAGACAATGTAAATAACAGAGAATTGTTTCTGGTTTTGCGTGAAGCATTGATGTGCTGCGTATTGCAAATATACATTATAGTTATATTTGATTTAATCTTTAGTGAAAATGAAACTAAAGTCCATAGTATGTAGGGCAAATGAATAAGCTCAGATGTTGCTGTGCCCCAGTATACCTGACTGCTTCTCTTTGTCTGCCTGACCCCAAGGCCATGCCAACGAGGCCAAGACAGACTGGTGTGGTGTTTAGTTCCACCACACTGGCTGACTTGGCTAAATGCTCTCATAGTCTAATTGCGTATACAGTAAACTAACTAAGCTGACTGGAAAAGGAATTCACATCCACTTAAACAGATGGCAGCCTCGCTTTAGTTTTTCTGTGCTGTAAATGGACAGTAGCTTTAAAATTGACTTTGTGAGGTAAGTGAACATGAACAAAAAATCATTTTAAAAGGATATGGATTAATTAGCTGGGAGAGAAAATGTGGCATAATAGGAGTTTGACAAAAAGCCTACAAAGTAAGATGGAGACGAGACAAGTAATTTTGTGTTTGAATAAATCTGGTCTTTTGCCCCAGCAAATGTCACTGCAATGACTGAAGACCCAATGTCCATTTCCATCACCAACCACTCTCTCTATCTCTTTTTCTTTCTCATTCATTGTCATTGCCTTTTCCCTTGAAGTGCACTTTCGCCCACACCACTTGGAAATTGATTGAAACAAAATGTCACAATTATGCCCTGTAGCTCGCCGCTTCAATTATTCATCAATTAGGGGCTAGGCTCCTTTTTTTCTCTCCTCTGAGCTGATTTTTCATTCAGTTTGCTCGAGATGTATGGCTCCCCTGCTGTTAACCAGTCCAAAGTCATTAGTTTCTGGGTTTGCAATTAAACCTGATGCCTTATGCATGAGGCTCCGACTCAGTAGACACACGCAGCAACGGCCACAGCAGCCAGTGAACGAGCTAGCAAGCTCTGGAGGCGTGGATGGGAAATTAATTTGCTAGAAATGAAGTTCTCTCTCTCTCTCTCTCTCTCTCTCTCTCTCTCTCTCTCTCTCTCTCTCTCTCTCTTCTAGCAGGTTGGAACAGATGCCACTGGTTGGAGACGGAGATAGAGATTAAGGCAACTATGAAGTCTTAGTACAACTTGATCAGCACTGATAAGGATTAGAATCCCACTAGATTTACATTGACAGAATATATGTAGGTGATATATGCTTGTAACATTTTCAGTCAGGTATTACTAGAATTTTCAGCATGTGTAAGGTCTATATATCAATTTATTAGATACACCTAGCTACAACTAATACAGTCTAATCCAACAGTCCTGCAATAAATTCTTCGCTTACTGTATGTATATAGTTTACAGTGTTCAGTTTTTGTTATAACTGTTTTAAAGAGTAGTTGATTCAATGTTATGATAATTTTGGAGGCTGTAGTGTATAATGCTGTAAATCAGTATTGCATTATACAGAGAGGTGTTTCCATTATTTAGCCTACCCTCATTGAGGTGGACAAAATAATACGAACACCTGTCAGTAAAACACAATAGAAAATACAATACTTATTAATTAATAAAATGTAATTTTAATGGTTGATCCTCCATGTAGGCTTTGTGTTAAACTAATTTGGTGAAAGTAGCAACAGGGTTGCCAGTTAGATATTACATACCTGCACTGACAGACCAATGGGAAGAAAAACAGTTGTAGCAAAGCCACCATGTATCTGGTATCCAGCTGTAGCAGTGTTTTACTATTATTGAGAATTGTATGAAAGCTATGGTTGGCACACAGCATAAATATATTCTACATGCTTTTAGTGTAGTTACTGTAAGCGTTAAAGCAGGAGCCGACTAGATCAAAAATGTTCTATGTTCATTGGCTGCCACCTAGTGACCACAGAGTCAAATAGCATCTGTGAGATGTTTGAAGGACAAAAACCTCACATACTGAAATCATAGCACCATATTACAGTTTTTCTTGATTGCTTTGACCTGCTTAAAGAAACTGGGATCCACTCTCAGCAGAGCAGAAGACCTCTTGCAAATGTGTTAACTCTTTCTCATTGGATTGACATATTTCCCCCACCCTTTTGCAGAACAGTTAACACAGATGTCATTCAAGCAGTCCAAACTCCATTGTTTTAGCTATAGTAACCAAACAGAAACCATCTGTTCCTAACTATTAGAAACTACCTACATCAGTATGAAATCACTGAAGCACCTGTTTGACACTCCTTCACACAAATCTTCAATTAGCAATCAGTCTGCAGGGTTAGGCCATGTGGCCCCATCGTCAAGACAGAAGAGACTGAGTATCAACAGTGGCTATTTCTTATACTCTGCAGTAATAGATGTTTATACTTTACTGTAATAGATTTTATTTTTATTTTCTTAATTTCTTATACTCTAATAGATTTTATTTTGGTTTACATGTATTATGTGTAATATTTACAGTATTTCAGTTTTCAGCCACAGTTTGAAAATAAGAATCAATGGAATCAATAAAATTTGCATCAAAGCATTTCTGATTCTGGATCCAATTCTCTGCAAGAAGGCAAATTTGACAACAAATGGCATGAAAGCTACATACAGTAATAGACTACAGTGACAAGCAATGTGTATTTTGTTGTCCACTGTGTAATGGTTGATTGGAAGAGCTCATACACTTGTTTGCAAGTTGTGTTGTTTGAAGGCAAAATTAGCTTTTGTTGCATATTTTAAATGTTTTGGCACGGTTAGAGCCACTCTAAGTGCCACTGTTTCGGCCTGTGTGTTAACTGTTGAAAATGTGGAGTTTGAGTTGACTGCTGCATCAAAGCAATCAAGAAAAACTGGTAATAATATACCTCAATACATCTTACTACTGCCAGAAATGTATTATCTTGGCAAAGTCTGTTGTTAAATTTGTGTATTAGCAGATCTGTGTCCACAGTTTTAGCAAAGAGGTTAATAATAATTACAACCTCTTTTGGTTTTAGTGAAAAAAATGAGACGGGATAGTGCTTGAGATCATATATAGTATCTTTTTAATGATCTTGTATTTATCTTGTAGCAACACCATAGTAGGAGTGTCCATCTGTATTAAAACACTTGTATGAACAAAGAAGGGCACGCACTGGAATAGTCTGCGAACTTCTCATTTTCATGTCCTGTAACACACATAAAACATGACAATGCACATTTAATTACTACATGAGACGCTACATATTCATCCTAAATCCTGTATTTAACAGAATCTTTTCACAGTAATATAATGCAATGAAATTAGGGAAAAAACATTCAGCCAACCTTCTTCAGACTGATAAAATGTACACACTCCAGCCAGGTGGTGAGGAGGGGGTCCAGGCAGACTGCACAACAGCTGCCATTGGCCAACAAGGCAGTCAGGAGTGGGTAGTGGGGAAGCATCCTGTGGACCAGAGAGGACCGGTTCCTGTCCTCCCGCAAGACAAATCTGGCAACCAGTTCCTGAGAAACAAAGATGAAACAAGATTAATGCATTGTTGCTGAATAAACACAAAGACATATTGTGAGATATCTTACAAATACGGAAAGTGTTCTGTCTGCTGTACTTCAGTGACACTTTACCTTTAACGTAAGCACCTCCACATCCTGCACTGACGACATGGGCTCACAGCGCACAAACCTGTTGCCTTCATAGTAAAGCTCCTTCAGGGACAGCAGGTGAAACTACACAGAGCAATGTCCTGCGTCATACAGTGACATTGTTATTCCATATCTTGTAGATGTCACTATGGCACAGCATTGTGCTGCTGCATTACCTAACACTGTATACTGTACCTCAACAGGGAACATGGACAACTTGTTCCCAGCCACATCCAGAACTTGGAGTTTTGCCAGTGCCCCCATTCCCTGGGTGAAATGTAAGGTAAGCATTTAATTATGTAGCTGACATATTGTACCGTGACATTTATTTATTTTTTTAAATCACATCCGTAAATACCCACCTCTGGTAGGCTGGTCAACTTGTTTCTGGCTACATGCAACTTGGTTAGTTCTTTACACTGACATAGCTGCTGAGGTAGCCAGGACAAATTATTGGAAGTGAAGTTTATCTCAGACAACATGGTGAGATGACCCAACTCAACAGGGACCTCTTCCAGCTTATTGTCCAGCGCACTGAGATGTCGAAGCCTACTCAAACTAATGGAAAAGACAGGTTTGCATTTGTGTTTTTAACACAGAAATACATTATTCTTAACCCCTTTGTGACCTTCATTGGACAACTTCTTGAGAGAGAGAGAGAGAGATGAAAACAAGTTTATCAGTCAACAATAGAAATAATTTAGCCTAAATTGGTAGTCGTCTTCTGAGCCTATTATGAATAATGGTATGAAGATCTTGGATATATTGTGCCATAAATGTACCTTTTAATCTCTGGTGGAAGTCTTTGAATCTGGTTGTGGTTCAGATTAAGCACAACAAGGTTCCGTAAGCCATCTGTAAAATATAAATGACAATAACCTTAAACCATCTGTAAAATATAAATGACAATAATTGTAGCTTTGTTTTCTTAACAAATCTTCTGAGGTGCTAATCATGCAGAACAGTGTGAACCTACCTATCACATCAGGTGGCACTACTGTAATTTGGTTGCTGAACAGATACAGTTTCTTCAAGGATTCCAGATGGCCCAAAACAGCGGGAACCTCCTTCAAGTCATTATTTCCCAAATTCAGCTCAGCCAGCTTGCAGGCATTGCAACACGAAAAGTATTTAATCACAAATCTGCGTGGTGTGTAAAACATTTAAAGAGTTGTCTTGGAACATTTCCAGCAAACAGAGATGAGCTCAAACAAACGGAGCAGACTCACATGTTGTAGAGAGAGCAGCTCGGCAGGCAGGGCGCTGATGGAGTTGTTGTTCAACAGGAGAACTGACAGGTTTGGTAATCTGGAAACACACTTAGGAACGGCGTTTATTTTCTTCGAACTCAAATTTAAAGAAGCTGCTTGACCATACAAAGCTCTCACCACTGACTCCGTCATTTCTAAAACCAACGCCAAGCACTCACGTTTAAGTTTCCATGGCGACAAGACGCTTTTTGACGATCGATTTGCTTTGAGGCCGTCGCGGTCACTCTAGCGGTGACAGCAAATATAGCAGGATGTGTCCACGTGCTTCAGTGTGTTGATAAATCTAAATCTCCAAGAAGAGTAGAAATAAATGGAGACCTTT
This sequence comes from Sander lucioperca, assembly GCF_008315115.2. Classification (NCBI taxonomy): domain Eukaryota; kingdom Metazoa; phylum Chordata; class Actinopteri; order Perciformes; family Percidae; genus Sander; species Sander lucioperca. Next base: position 19,154,647 of record NC_050188.1, read on the forward strand.
TGATGCCGCTGCAGTGTGTATTGATGTATATGTGTGTGCTGCAAATATAGTTAGATACTGATTTTAATATTTTTAACATTTTTTTTTTTGTTATTCAGTGGGTTTTCTTCTTCATCTTATGTTTGTTTTTTGTATTATTTAACCAGGTAGGCCGTTGAGATCAGGTTCTCATTTGCAACGGCCAAGAAAAGCATAAGCGTGCAGGACAACATACAGTTTCACATTCAATACAATACAGGAATACAGAATACAAAAGGCTACATAAAGTGCAGATTATAGGCATTACAAAGCCGGTGCAAAGTGAGGTGTAAGTAAAACGAAGGATATGCGAAAGTGATATGGTAATAACACAATAGCCTATACATGAATTGACAGTCTATAACACTGCTGAGATGTAGTGTAGAGCCAAACAAAACAAGAACAGTTGAGCTGTAAATTATGATCTAGTTAGTGGTGTTGAATCAGTTATAACGCAATATATATGAATCGGCAGTCTGTGTAAATGCTGAAATGTAGTGATGCATTCTGTTCTATTTCATCTTTTGTAATAACTTATGTTTATGTTCATTATATGCCCCTTTCCCTTATTGTGTTAACAAAGGCAGATATATTTTTAAACTATTTTATTAAGTTTATATCCTGAGGGACACCATTTGTGGTCAAAATATAACAACCGTCTTCTCTAGACTAAAATAATTGGGACAAATTGTCAGTAGCGTGCAGGTATTTCTTCATCTTTTTGTACAGATCATTTTTGCTAAACACCTGCAAAGAATTGATGGATGTGCACATGCCGCCTGATGATCACCTTAAGTTAAAGAAATCAAATGGCCATCTCTTAAGGGTCTCATGTTGGAAACAACAGTATTCATGTAAAATCAAAGAATAATATTTACTCATCAGAAATATTAAAAAATAAAGCAGTGACACCTCCTTTATTAGTATTGTATGTGTTTATGTAACATTGATATGATTTACAAGCTCCACAATTGAATTTATTCCAAGAACACTACAGGAGTTCATCAACCCCTCAGTGACTCTGTTGACATTTGGAGTGACATGAATACAGCTCTTAAATCCTCTCCTGCCCATTTTGGATAAACAGTATGTGGTATACCACTGCTTCCCAAAATGGGCTGAAGTGAAATCTGGGGCTCATTGGAATAGACAAAGGGTGTCCAGTGTACAATCATTAACACATTTCCCTTCTATGTTATATTTTTCAAAAGCAGAATGATACTGTTGTCAGAACTAGATTTCACTCTCCCCACTGATATCTTGTGACTTCTAAACGGAGACGACATTTAACCCATTCTGAAAACAGCAACATTATCTGTTAACCTCAGCTTAACAATGTCTTCAATGAAGGGGGGGGGGGGGGTCTCCCTCTAAATACATTTGTATTTAGGGCCCTCTGTGGTTTGAACACACTGCATTACACACATTGGTTTATGTCACACCAAGACTGAGCTGCCTCTCAGCTGTCCTCTGCATTGGCTGGGTCCTTTAGCCGCTCCACAGAATTGTAGTGCTCTCCTAGTCCATAGGCATGACGCATATAGCTGCAATGGGAAAATATATTCTGTGAGTTCTGAGTTAAACCTTTCCAAATTCTAAAAAAAAAAAAAAAACTTTTTTAGAATGTTCATTTAATATAGTCAATGCATAGATTAAAGTTATACAGGTTTGTCTATCTACAGCGGCTTTAGTGTGCTGTGTGATAGCCATGATGTCAATTTTTTTATATTTATATGCATTATATTGCATTTTGCTTCTAATTTAACTGTATATATTTGAATAATTATGCTAATGCCACCTGAATCCCTGACAAACAACAACATATACAGAACGTACACAAGGGTGATGATGGGTTCACTATCAAATTCCTCCCCAATTTTTATAGTCGGGGAGTCGGCCTGGATCACTTCCATTGGCAATTGAAGAACCTGGGTCAAAGCTCTCAACTGTTAGGGAAAAGACATGCATGAAAAAGAAAACAATTATTGAAAAGAACAAAGAGCAACAGCACAGTGCATCTGTGACATAACTTTTAACAACTCACTTCCAGTTGTCCACCCCAAGCTGCTGTGTGCTCCGCGTCACTGCAGTATTTCTCAAACTCATCTGGAAACCAAAACGCACACAAGCACTTGCATGAATACTGGGCATACTCAGTTACTTTCTAAAATTTAACATGTCATATTGAATATTTTTGGTCTTTAATGTACTCATACTTATGACAAATTGTTTCTGAAAACCTAAACAAAGCTCTAAGTATTACCTGCTGTGTACATGTCCCCAGTGTTGGGGTTGGTGAGGAAAGGCAGGAAGTCATCAGCATGGCCTCTCATGTACTCAGCAGTGCGGGACCGCAGTTCTTTCATACCCATGATTAACCCCGGCTAGAACAAAACAGAATAGAATATGTGTATGAACATTAGTAATAACATATGTATGAACTCAGTTGAAAGTTTGTCAGAGCAGCATTGTGCCATTTTCAATTGTAGCAACTCTGGACAGTGCAGTGGCAAGGAGTGTAGACTTTTGCTTATCACATTTCTGAATAGGTATTCAAAATACAGCTACAGCTATAATACTATTCAAATATGTACCTTTGATCGCTGTGCCAGCTGGTCTTCAATGGCACGGTACATGCAGTGGCCATCAGAAGAGATCTCCTTGATCTGAAGCTGTTGCTGGGCGAGTTTCTGAGCCAGCTTCAAACCCTCCTGATGCCTCACACCCTGCAGATTTTGCACCTCAGCCTCTGCTATCCTGCCCTCCCTCTCCTTCTCCTCGGCTGCCTTCTTGTCCTAGAGAGGATCATTTAAATAAAATGCATATTTGAAACCATGGCTGAAACAACATTAAAAAGGAAAGCAAACAGATGGTAAATTAAACTACCTAATAACCTGCTATATAGGTGTCACGTAAGCCTTATTTTCCTTTCTCCACGGCACACTCGTTAGAGTCTAATTAGCTAATTATCGCTGTTAATATGTGATGATAACGCCGGTTTATATCACACTGTGTGTGCTTTGAGTGTTTATATGTTAAAGTTAACTTCTATAATATAATGTAGGAGGTTATGTGAAGTGAATCTCAGTTGCTGTGCTCTGTATGCGATGTGCATTTAATCACCTTGTGATTTATTCAACGCTCCATGTCTGTAGCCTATTTATAACATTGGTAACAGCTACAGCTAACATTTGTGCACTTTAAGTTTAAAGCTGCTGCTTTTTGTTCAGTTAGTAATTATATTAACCACTGTTGATTCCAATACCATTCATAATTATTAGTATAGCTCCTTTATTATTGATATTATTATACTGTAGCTTAAATTGATATTCTTATTGTATTTATCTTTGTTTCTTGTAGACCACAAACCCAAACACCAACTTAAACTGCCAATGCAACTCAAAATAAAGCTCTGTTAACCAGACATACTTCCTCTGGAGCCTGATTCTTTGACCGGAGTCAAGTCCATATCTGCCGCCTCAACCAGTTAAATTGTGGGAAGTCATACCCCTCCGTTCCAATAGGTACTAACATTTGTTTATTATTCAGAGTGGTGTGTTTTGTGAATGGGAGTTACAGTAAATAAAGATGACAGATTATTAGCCTGATGTGTGCTTGTTATATTGCTGTGGGTAAACAGAACTTAAAACTGTCCTATTTGACATGGGACCTGTTATCTCACCCTTCTCTTCTGGGCTTTGGTTAAACGTGGCTGTCTGGCCTCCTCTCCTTTTTCTTCTTCACCACCCTCCATCTTCATGGTCTCCACTCCATTTAACACCTCTTCCACCTTTTAAGATTGAGTGAGGAGAGCTTTGGTTTTGTTGCACATTGATGTTTATCTAATAGACTTCATATAAGCATGAATAATGAGATGCAAATGTGAAAAAATGCATTCTGTGCAGTACACATTTGCTTCTTTTACAATGTACCTCCCAACCGATTAAATAAAACTGTTACTGTTAAAAAAATGTGAAATTTCAATACAGCAGCAATCAGGCAGCCATGTTTCAGGATGGAAAATCTTAATGCGTAGCCAGAAGATTTGTCAATTGGCTGAATAAAGACATTTACCTCTGTGTCGTTGGTAGATTTGAGTTGCCTCAATTCCTCCTCATGTTTCTGGCTGAGGTCAGCTTCTATTTTTGAAATCTCCTCTGTCATCTGTTTCCTCCTTTTCTTGTCATTTTTGGGGATCGCATTTTTCATGCTCTGAATTTTAGCTGAAAATGAAGCACAAGAGCAGACTGTCTGACAAAGAAATACTTCAATAAAGCCTACACACACTAAAAACAGAATAGAGCTCACACTCAGCTGGTGCTGAATACTGTTCGGAAAGGTTAAAAAATAAATTAGATGGCCAGGATGATCAACATGAAGAAGAATACACTCACATATCGCGTTAATGTACCTCAATGTTAGTTTATTGGTTAAAGCTAAATAAAAATATTTCTTTAAAACATAAATCATATGTGGCAGTCTGGCAGAGAACTGCTGCTGCGCCTTTTTCCAAAATAGTTTAGCATACATAGCATGGCATGAGTGTAATATAATATATTTGTCTTTTGGCCACGCACAAATATGTGATGTCACAGCTTTTATTTTGCCTTTGACAGGTGATGAAAAACATGGCATTAATGATTGGAGCTCGGGTGACTGGCATAAGAAACTTGAAAGTTTCAGCCCATTAAGATCCACGGAGATCTGTACAGCAGCTGTTTTCTATCCTCTATATTGTAAATGTTACACCTAAAACTGCAATCATTGTGAGCTAGTGAGTGAGAAATACCTAGCAATGATAACACTGTCATAGTAAGTTTCTCCTGTGAAATGACATTGATTGTGCTAAATTCCAAGATATTAAAACACCTGAGATGCAAATAAGCTGACAGTGAACGTGAAAACAGCTGAGGTCAGCTACCTTGCATATCTTTCTTTTCCTTGCGGTGCTGCTTTGCCAGCTGCTCCTCTGGTGTCTCCACTATCTCATCCTCCATGACTGGATGCTGCTCAGTTTGTTCAGCGCTGATCTTTGCGAGCTATACTAAACTGACACGCGTTAAATAAACAACGTGTTATGATGTCCCTGTCATAACATTGGCCACATCAGTGACAAGAGATAAAAATATATATTCCACAATAAATACAGCGTGCCGATATGGGTCTTGACCGGAAGAGACGACGGAGGAGGGCGGAGCTTGCTTCTTCTCTTAGCTAAACTCCGAAATTAATCTTGCTATACCGCCTCCTCTTGGCTATTTATTATGCTACAGTTATCTTCTGACTGCTGCCAGCTGTAATATGGGTGTTCATTCAAATCATCCTTTCTATTTGCGTAAATATTTATTCAAACCATGTGATACATTTCAAGCAGGATCTTATCTTAGACCAGTGAGAGAACACATGTTGTTCTAGATACAGGGGCCTTTAGTCATGTAGGCTAATCAATGTTTTAGATTATGTGAGCATGCAGCTGTGACAAAATGCTTACGCTTCCCCTTTTCTCTGTCTTATTTGCTCAGACGTCACATCACTATTCCCTCCTATTCTTTTAATCACAGGTTTCCAACCAGTGTTCTCATCGCCCTAATAGGTCGAAAGTTTAACAAAAATCAATATGTTCATAAAATGATAAACGGAGCCTTTGACCTCGCAATAGCTTTCGCGCAGCTTTTTGAGACTTCATATGTACTTTTTTAAACACGAGTCACAATCACTCAATCAACTATTCCGGAATTAGCACTGTTTTATGTTTTTATGTAGGCCTATAATTATACATATTTCAGGCTATTGCAAATATCCATACTGCCATATCTTCTGGGGTTATTACCCTTCAGTGTTCATTGTCTCTGGCCTAGCAGCATGGGCCACATGCCTAACTATAATAATGTATGATACTGTATACTATACTATACTATTACATTTGTAAATTTGCTCCTTTCAATCTTAACTACACTGCACGTTTAAGCTTTACAAATATAACTGTCTGGGAACCTTTAATGTTACCTAGAGGTTCTCTAAACGTTTTATATAATAACTTTTCATCTTCAGGCAACCTTCCTGGAGGTTGTCTTATGTTTTTTCAAGAATAACCTTCTGGGAACCTTAAGAGAACATCCCCCAGAGTTTTTTTTTTTTTTTTTTTTTAAATATTTCATAAAATAACCTTCTCAAAGCCAAGGTGGAAAGGTGGTTGAGACCAGTTGCATGCTTATTATTATTAACAGTAACAAAACTGGCCATATCTACAAATATTGATCTCTGTTTATGGACACACCATGCTATGTGTCTCCCATCTGCTTCAGTTTTGTTCTTTTTATACAAACGGCATTAAGGGATGTAGCCTATATTGTTCCTAGGCTATATTTATGAATATCAAATGTGGCTGTTAACTATGCAATACTTTCTAAATAAAATAAATATAAATATACTTTATGCAAATATTGACCAGTGATAATGTAGGCTATATACAAAGTAAGCCCATAACAATATTTAATGGAATAGTTGTATTAGGCAACATAAATTAGGCCTACCATTAAGACGTCTTTAGTTTTATTGGAAACATTAGCTAATTGGATGAGAAACTCCTTTTTCTAGGGCAGGCTTGCTGTGTGCTGTGTGACGTGGCACGGAGGGGCGGAAGAGCTTGTTTGTGTTTTGGTTCTAGGGGAAGTTGCGAGAAGAAAGAAAGGAGGAGACGTGACGGGATTGTTGAAATTATTTTTTTGGTTCCCCAACACCACCCGACCACAGTGTCCCGGGTTCCGTGTGTAAATACTACAGCAGTGGTATTTGATGTTCAAAACATCGTCTGGCTCTCAGGTAGTGTACTTGACATGAATCGACAAGTTGTGGTTTCCAGCTGGCTGACAGGCTGACGCTCATCGGGGACTAACGTTAGCTAGCGCTGTCGCTAGCTGCCTCTAGCTAATGTCGGTATGACAGAAGGGCATGCAGAAATACAGGCCTTTATCACATCTAACCGTGTCCAGCTGTTACTCTTTTGTGTTGATGTGGTGCCATTAGAAAGTGACTAGTAATGTATGGTATAGCAAGCTGAATGAGGGTTTACTTTGTGATAGCTAACGGCTAAATTGGTGGAATCAGGTCTAACAGTGCTAGCAAGCTAACGTAAGTGTTTGTTAATTGAGGGGTTGGCTAACGTTAACGTTAATAACTTGGTCCAAGCAGCATAGCATTTCAGTTTGATGTTGTTGTGTAGCAATACAACGATTAGCTTGTTAACCCATCGTATTTGTTTTACGTAGCTAGCTTGCTAGCTTAGTTAACGTTAGCTGAGCCTGTTGTTTTATGTTCTTTTCATAAGTGGTTGGGAGGCTACTGGTGGCCAGCTATGGTCGCTAACAGCAAGTACGCTAACTAGCTTGACAACAAAAGCATTTTGGAAAATGGTGCCCCCCTCTAAAATCAAAACAGATACATGACTACAGCTAAGCAACTGTGTTTACAGTCAACTAATGACAGTCAAATTCAAATATTTTGTGAGCATTGCAGTGCGCAGCGTTTGTTGGCAGTTCCTGTCGTGCGACTGAGTAAACGCAGTTACTGTTTTTACGAAGCAGTTTCTTATGCATGCTTGTTTTCTTCTTGCTTGCCTGCTATTTCTTGTCAAATGTTCTTGGTTAATATAAGCATACATGTCTGACCTAGCTAACTACTTCGGGAACGACCTCACTAGTCACTGTCATGGGCTTTGGGTTCCAGAGCTTTTTATTCAAGAGGACAGTCTTATTCCCCATTATTGGTATTGCAACATAAGTCAAGGGTTTACACACACAGGTTTAGGCTAAATTGTGGCCTCAAAATTCCCCATAGAGGCCATTAACACCTCAAAGAACAATATCAGCTAACAAACATGTCACTAATATGCTTAACAAAGATAGCTTTTTTACAGAACCAGTATACATTATTGGATTAGAGAGCATATGAGTATGATAAGGTATCCGTATCTTTGTTAGTAAGCATAATATATATCTCCTGGATAAGGGAGTTGGTGGGGGGTGCACAGTGAAGTCATAATAGCCGGGAAGATTCCACATATCATGCTCAGGACAAATTCTCCATGCAAGTCGGACATATAGACTGTGATTCTCCTGACAACAGCCATCTGTTGTATACAAATTAGTCAGCAGTTCAGTCCTAAATAAGTTACTAAGCAATGCATGAATGCATGGCATGTATCTATACAGAGGTTCTTGCAGTTGTAAGACGCTCAAATAATGTGTGTGGGTGAAACTCAACTGGTCCTTGACAAGGCTTCCTTTGCTTTATGTTACTGTATGTGGTTGTGATGGGCTTTCTTTTCTTTTTCATAAATGCAAGGGAATGTCTACTTGTGTTTGTAACCGTGGAAAAATGGTGTCAACGATGATAGTTATATTTAAATGAGGCTTTTGCATGTTGCTTTCAACATAGAGTGAATTGAGTGAATTGAAATGACTTGAAAATGATTTTACAAATGAATTTACTTTTTCATAAATTAAAGACAAAAAGGAAGGAAATGATTGTATAGTAAGCAGCACTGTAATTACATTTTGTTAACATTAATTTATTCAATGCATCATTTGAATGTAAACTTATTTATTGCTTTCAAAGGTGAAATTCATAACTTTACACACATTGTCTCCTTTTGCAGTGGCAAAAGGTAAAGGGTGTTAAAAAAAATCTGCAGTCTTGTTGTGGAAGTTCTGCAGAAGCCTGCTGTTTATTTGAAATTGCACAACTTGTAAAGTGCATGATGTGCTGAAGCTCGAATTTGACATGTAAAGTAGGAGTGTAAAATGCATCACTTTCACTTACTGGCTGTTTTATGTGGACATGATTGGCATTGTCACAAGTGGGACAGGTGGGACCAGACAAGTTTATTCAAATGCATTAATAACAGAAAAGAGATCATCTCAAACTACAGTGATGGGGCTGGCTAATGTTTCGTATACTCCATGACATAGATATATTAGAAAAATACAAATTAAGACTTGACCAAACTGATCTATAGTAATAATGTGCATAAGGTAGAGCCTCCATATTAATTACTTCCATTAGTTCTGTCAGTCTATGTATCAGTCCAGAGATAGATTGTGATTATGTTTTAATTTAGTTTTCATTTTACATAGTTGTGCTTGGAGTTGAAGTCTTCTTATTTTTTAGCTTGATCTTAATCTAAATCGGCTACAAATACTCACTTCTCTTATTTAGCATATTACACATGTACACCCATTTATTATTATTATTATTATTATTATTATTATATATGTGTTAAGTCTTGTTAAACTGCATCAGAAGGGCTAATGTTTAAATTATTTTCTACCAATATCATTCAGAATTCTAGAAATGCCCAATATCACAAGTTCATTAGGACAAGCCAGGGAAAAGGTCACATCTTAAACTTGATGTATATTCCACAGTTTGAGTAACATAGTCTGCACCCTGTTCACTTACACAGAAGTAGAACAGACTTTATTTCCCGTGTTAAAATTTGTAATGCATTTTATACATATCACCCTTTGGCAGATCAAGTTCTGTATCTCTAATTCCCTTTGGATATTACCCATTACTTAAAACCACCACTAACTGCTTGCACAAAATTATTACTCTCAGTAGTAGGGATGCAGCATATATTGGCAATCACATCGATATCGGCCGATGTTAGTCATTGTTTTATACATCCGCATCGGTCTGATGAGCAACGTTTATTCTGAGCAAAGTTCAACACATGTTTATTTCTCGTTGATACTTAGTAAACCTATTTGTTCTCTTGCTCCTTGCAGCAGAAGTCCTGATAGTGAGGTTTGGCACACAGGGCACCGGGGGATCTGACTAGGTCATGGCCAATCGGGGAGGAGCTACGAGACCCAATGGACCCAATGCAGGGAACAAGATCTGTCAGTTTAAGCTGGTGCTGTTGGGGGAGTCAGCGGTTGGGAAGTCCAGCTTAGTGCTCCGCTTCGTCAAGGGTCAGTTCCATGAATTCCAGGAGAGCACGATAGGAGGTGAGCTTCATATCAACAAACCCGGCTATTTTTCATGAGATGCCAGTTGGTTAATACCCAGTGACCTGAATTTAAGGGCAGGTGCACTTTCTTACGGCCAATTGGGTGCTTTGCTACTGTCAGGACAGCGCCATAAGATAACATTTTCCAAGCTCTAGAATAAAAAGAATTTGGAGAAGTGTACCATTTTGTTTTGTAGTCAGAATCATTGCCACATTTGTGAAGTAGCATGTAAATTGTGTTTGTCTCACATAATGGAAAAATTGACAATGCTTTGGTTTCATATACTTATGACCTGCATTGTTTACATAGTATTATAAAAAGTATTGTTTTGGTGTAAATATTGATCATCCCTTGCCTTATTCTTTCATTTCAGCTGCATTTCTCACCCAGACAGTGTGTCTAGATGACACAACAGTAAAGTTTGAAATCTGGGACACCGCAGGTCAGGAACGTTACCACAGTTTGGCACCCATGTATTACAGAGGAGCACAGGCTGCCATCGTGGTCTATGACATCACAAACGAGGCATGTTCATTCACCCCTGACTAAGTTCTTTATACAATTTTACAACATGTTACTCTCACTTAACGTGCAGTTGATCCTTACCATAATCATGTCTTCAAAATTATGTCAGATTACTTCAGAAGTGTAAAACATGACATGAAAATGTGTGGTTTTTGAAAGGAAATATCTTTTGATGTTACTGATCAAATGAAGGTACTGACAGATCGCACTATTTTTTTTCTATTTGCAGGAGTCCTTTGCGAGGGCAAAGAACTGGGTGAAGGAGCTGCAAAGACAAGCTAGCCCTAATATAGTCATTGCTTTGTCAGGCAACAAGGCTGACCTAGCCAGCAAGAGAGCTGTCGACTTCCAGGTCAGAGCAAACAATCAAACTGTGTCTTAGTCTTAGTTTTGCATTTCCTGGGAATACTGATCACCTTCTTCTCATGGATATCTCTGTTTTGTTTTTATGTTATTATATCCAAAACATACACGACAAGTGATCAGTTCCATTATTCTTCACTGCCAGGACTTGCAGTCTCGATACCACATCTAATTGTCATTCGTGGTCCCTGAATGCATGCATGTGTGAGGGCATATGGAAAACTGATGGTGTTTACATTGTGTTGACAGGACGCCCAGTCCTACGCAGATGACAACAGCTTACTTTTTATGGAGACGTCAGCCAAGACATCTATGAATGTGAATGAGATATTTATGGCTATTGGTGGGTAATTCTTGACACTTCATTCATAGATTTTGCTAGTGTATTTGTAGAATGGTGCAGATAGATAGATAGATAGATAGATAGATAGATGGACAGATACTAGAGCCAAATGTATTATTATTACTAGTATTTGTTATGATTTATATTATATATTGATTTATTGTTGTTTAGTGTGGTTTGTTTTTTCCCTTCAGCAAAGAGATTGCCGAAGAGTGAGCCCCAGGCTGCAGGAGCCAATAGCGGGCGGAACCGGGGAGTGGACCTGACAGAAGCTGCCCAGCCAGCCAAGGCTTCATGCTGCAGTAACTAACGTGAAGAACGCCTTCCCACCAACCAACCTGTAGAGCAGTAACTAATGCGGCCGATGCCCTGAATGCCACCGCAGTTACTAATGCAATATGTTGTACTCTTATCTCCAATTCTCTGATCTGCATACAAGAAAAGATGCCCTGTGCTGCCGCCCCCCCTTCTTTTTGCAGTAACAAAGTCAATGCCAATACACTGATCTCCCCACATGGCCCTGCCTCTTTTCCTCCATCATGGTTCTGCTGCTACCTGGTTAAGCCTCCTAACCATTCTTTCCTACTTTCTGCTATACAGCTTGTTACATCTATCAATTATTATTATTGATAGATTAATGAGCAGATATTAGAGACATTAGCGCACCCTGCCTTCCATCATCTTCCTTCCAACGTGTAGATATGAGTTTAATTTAGAGGAAGTGGTTACTTCCCTTTTTGTGGGATAGCTTAGGACTCTACTATTTCATTTCTTGTACCAGTCTTCTGTTTTTGTTCATTTTTTTTTAATAATTTTGTTCTATGGTTTGCTATAATTTTGTCAAAAATTCTGATGCACAAACCCTTATACTTACCTACATAGAAAAATAGAATACATTTTAGAATAGAATACCTTTTGTCTGCAGTAGCACAGAAAAAAATGACGAAGGAGTTTATACTTATTAATCTGAGAAAGAGGAAAGGACGAGAGAGAGACCAAAAGAGAGGTGTGGAGCTTAGGAACTCTAAGCTCTACACTTCTCTCTTGTCACTTGGGCCCTTGTATCTTAAAGTTTAAAAAACATTTGTGGACTGTAGTCCTTTAGGATTCTCCATCTCTCTCTGATTCCCTCTGCCTGCCCACACCATCTATGTCCTTACCCCCACTAAACCCAAAGTAGCACTAGTGTACATTCTCAAAGGCTCCATTCTGGGGCCATGCCTGCTTCTAGCTGTCCCTAGTGGCATTGTGCAATGTTTCACAGTATTTACTCTGTGACTTGAGTGTCTGCAAGGACCAATGCAGCACAGCATAAAAAATACGTTCCACCCAGCTTTCTCCAAACAAGGCGTAGGGGTCTCTGAGGTATACATCATCAGTGTTACCACCTTCTCATCTCCTGATGCAGTGTCCTTGCATACATCTTGTGTTAATCATCCCTTTGTGGTTATACTTGGATCTCTTGGATTCTGTCTTTTGATGACTTAGTTTATGCAGATTACCTTTTCCCTTGTGGTAATGTTGCTGGACCGCTGCTGGGTTTGCCCCTGGTAAAAAGCGGAGGTGATGGTTGGGAGTTGCAATATGTAAGGCTGCTTCAAAATCACCTTTGAATCATAATTGTTATCTTCTCTTGTTTAGGAAGTGCTTTAGACACAGTCGTGTCAGTGTGTACAAACTGGGCCTGGGCTGGCTTGCTCATGACAGATTTCATCCATAGACAAACGTGTGTGTGTGTGTGTGTGTGTGTGTGTGTGTGTGTGTGTGTGTGTGTGTGTGTGTGTGTGTGTGTGTGTGTGTGTGTGTGTGTGTGTGTGTGTGTGTGTGTGTGTGTGTGTGTGTGTGTGTGTGTGTGTGTGTGTGTGTGTGTGTGTGTGTGTGTGTGTGTGTGTGTGTGTGTGTGTGTATTACATTGACTTCGTCCCTCTGAACTCTGTCAGACCTAAACATAATTGTACATACACACACCTGCAGTCTGTTACAACTCTCTTTCACTTATGGTGAGCGCACACATTTTCTCCCTGTCCCACTCCCACAATAAACATTGTTACACACAGCGACACATGCGCGCGCACACACACACACACACACACACGTGTACAAACATACAGTACTTGTGGTTAATAACTCTTTACAGGTCTTACTCATGCCTTGCACTAATGATGCTCATGAATATATCTTGTCATAATTACAGCCAGTGTGATATATATATATAAATATATAAATAATATACTGTAAATAGGGTGTTGCAGTGTAGTCTACCTTTTTCGATTTACCAGTGACAGGACTAATGCTTGCTAGGAAGACGTCTAGATAATCATAAAAAAACTGTACAGTTAGCAGAAAAAAACAGCTACAAACTGGGTTTGGAGTTTTGTTGCTGTTCCTTTTTTCACACAAATGGTTAAATTATAATCAGTGAAGGTCTTTATAAATGTATGTAGTGTTATTAACAAAAAATGAAATTGCATTTATTTAGTCATCTGTCTTGTACCTTTTTCTCAAAAGAAAAAAAATAATTTCCAAACATTTTGGTTTCTATTTTTTAACATGATCTCTTTCTTGCATTTTACTAATTCTTTTTTAGTGGTATCAGGCTAATGCCCAGTACTCCTCCCTGTAGGTAGACCCAAACTTCCAGAAATACTGGTTGCAAAAGCTCCAGAGGAGTCAGACACAACACAAAACAGTTTAAACAACTGTCCGCCCCTCCGTAACATCTCAGTAACCTTGTGACGATATTGTAGGAACAGTGTAACAACTATCCGCTGGCACGATGGTGATACAAGAATAAATGAATTAACACATAATAAGGATGTAAATTGTATGATCACTTAATTGCAGCCGAAAACATTTAAATGCAAGCATTTTACAGTACTGTTATGTAATGATCGAATAAATACTGAAATAAATTTGATAATTTATTATTGTCATCTGTGTGTGTGTGTGTGTGTGTGTACCTCCCACAGGTTTGTTTTTTTTATGTTTGGTTATTATGGGTTATGACTTACAGTTTTACTCTCCTCCACCCCTACCTCTCAACTTGACATTGAATTAATAAAAAGCTTTTATTCTTTGGTCATCTCTGACCTTTAACCTGACTATTTTTCTGAAATAATTATCTGAATTTGATTAGATTCCACGTTTTCTTTCCTTCAGGGGTTTTAACAAAGCGTTCTTCTATAAACAAAATGTATAGATGGATTTTCAATGACAATTTTTAAATAGTCTATAAAATATTGGGTATTGGTATTAATTCCACTTATTCCTTTATTTTGCATGTTATTACCACGACTCATTAGTCACTGTGTGCTCCGATATGCCTCCAAAATGTTCTCATTATTATATTTAGCATTACATTTGACCTTGAAATTTTGCTACAGATGGTTGCATTTTGTGACCTCTCGTCTGAATTGTAGTGGATTTGGCCTATCCCATTTCTGTCCCCTAGCGGAGGAAAATGGGCCTACAGTGAGAAATTGAAAATAAGGATGAGCGCCATGTCTGATCATCCGCTTGTGGAATAGAGCGGACGGCAGAGCGAATATTTCCCGGGCCGGCGGTCCCGTCGGGGTTCCGTGTGAATCATGGCCGACAGCGCTGGGATTCAGCAAGGTTCGCCGGCCATCGGTGCATCGGGCCTGGTTCCGGCCGCTCCTGGAGCCGGGGGGACGGAGGGCTCCGGTGCCGCTGGAGGATCCGCACGTATCGCCGTGAAGAAGGCGCAACTCCGCTCTTCACCTCGGCCGAAGAAACTGGAAAAACTCGGAGTGTATTCATCCTGCAAAGTATGCAGATGGCTGACTTTTTAAACACAGCGGTTAAAGGGGTTTATTCTTAATGAATCGTATTTCTTGGGCTTCGTTGCAATAGTTTACAAAATGCAAGCGCAGCAAAGGAAGCCATTGCCGCACTTCATTTTTTTCATTTTGCATGCACGAAGCAAATATTGAAAGAACTATATTAATAATCTAGTTAATGCTGGCGTTATTGTTGCAGGACTTTTAAGCGGGGACCTTACAGCTGCACGCTGTCCACTGTATGTACAATGTTAATGTTTCTGTCTAGGTGGGGGGTCGGTGAACGTAAACATTGGCTTGGCGCTGGTACTTGGGAGTAGCTGGCTGTGTGCACAAGGGCTGCATCCCAGTGTGTGTATGCTCGTGCGCGGTCCACAGGCTTTCCACAGGAAATTATTCAGTGTCCCCGTGCCGTCTGTCAACGCACGGTGTTAAATTGAGTGGATTTTATTGGTTTTATGCAGTATATCATACGCAGAGAGGGACGGGGTCTTTGTTTTGACAGGGTGACAGCTGCTGGAGGGGCGGAGTTTGTTGTTGTTTCAAGGCGCATGCTCAGTGCGGCAGCTCCAGCTGACGCTGACAGGCCTCTTCACCGCACCTCCTGATACAGTACAGATTCAGTTATAACAAATCTCCATTAACATGAGCAGCATTGTCACGTTTTAAAATGTATGTATGCTGCTATGGCCCATTTACTCTATATTAAAATAATACAACATTACTAGGAAAATGGTTAGTGCCCATGCTGTTTACTTTTAACCACTGCTAAATAGCCGATGTAGTATGCAAATGACTGATAAAAACAACTCCACCTGTCAGTCATGAAGCACCTTAACCAACTTTACAAACAACAAATAATTTCAGAAAACAATTAATTTATGCTTGTTTCCTTAAAATATCACTAAAACCTGCATCAGTTTAAAGCTACTCACTATGACAGCTGAGTATAAATCATATGTTACCCTTAGATAAGGGTGGTTAATTTGATATAAGATGGGTTTACACTCATATGTATTCCTGCTTGTACTCATTTAAACTGTGTTTTTCCTAGGCTGAGGGAGCCTGTAAGTGTAATGGCTGGAAAAGTCAGAACCCCCCTCCTACACCCCCACGAACTGACCAGCAGTCCAGCACAGTAAACCTGCAGGAGCCTTGTCGGAGCTGCTCTCACACCTTGGGTATGTCATTAAGTCTAGGAAAAAAGCTACAGCTAATGATAATACTAAAGAGTACAGAGTATGGGATAAGTTCATTTAATTTTATACTTTTTATTAATCCTCAGTGGGGAAATTACAATTTATACTCTGTTGTTCTTACACACTGTTGTTATACACAGGCCTGAAATAACACACACGTGCTCAGGTCCTTTTACATGCACAAATGGAGCTCTGAGCGGTTGGGGGGGGTTCGGTGCCTTGCTCAAGACCACCTTGGCAGTGCCCAGGAGGTGAACTGGCATCTCTCCAGCTACCAGTCCACACTCTGTACTTCGGTCCGTACGGGGACTTAAATCAGCGACCCTACAGTTCCCTAACAAACACCCTACGGACTGAGCTACTGCCACTGTAGTCTTGCAGCATGGTGGCTCAATGGTTAGCGCTGTGGCCTCAATGCAAGAAGGTTCTGGGTTCGAATCCAGGTCGTTCCTGGCCTTTCTGTGTAGAGTTTGTATCTTCTCCCCATGTTTGCGTGGGTTTTCTCCGGGTGCTCCGGTTTCCCCCACCATCAAAAAACATGTACTAGGTTCTCCAGTCAGTGCCCTTGATCAAGGCACTGGCTCACATCTGGAGTTGTTGTTCCCCTGGTGCTGTAAATGGCTGCCCATTGCTCCCTTGAGGGATAAATGCAGAGAATGAATTTTGCTATGTGTATGTGACAATAAAGTACCTTTACCTTTGCCAGACCATCCTCCACATGCTGCGGAGGAGAAGGGTCTGGCTAGTCCACATAGCATTCCGGGATGGGAGAAAAACGTGTTCTGCTTTATTGGCATTTCTTCAAACCAATCACAATCGTCATGGGCAGCACTAAGCTCCACACGGAGCCACTGCAAAATAGCCTCGGGTAGGAACTTGTTTTGGTGGAACGTGTACGTGCAAAAGTTGTTTTAGTCACGCAAGAGAAAACTCAAATTGGACAGATAGTCTAGCTAGCTGTCTCAATTTACCATGCAGAGATCTGAGGAGCAGTGAACCATAGTCCTCATAAATCCACTGGAGTTTAGAATTCCAACACAAAGAAAGCGGAAGAAAACGGACATTGGCGAAATTTCCTGCGGCACCGGAGCAATCTCGGAAGTGGAATGTCGTGGATACTGACAAACTACTGCCACCCCAAATATACGATAGATAGATAGATAGATAGATAGATAGATAGATAGATAGATAGATAGATAGACCATTTTAAGGTTTATTCTTTTCTTCCTAGGTGATCATGTGACCCATCTAGAAAATGTTTCAGAGGAGGAAATGAACAGACTTCTTGGTATTGTCCTGGATGTGGAGTATCTCTACACATGTGTTCACAAAGAGGAGGATGCTGACACTAAACAGGTCTACTTTTCCCTCTTCAAAGTAAGCCTCCACTTTTACAATCAAAATACACAAACAGGATTTACAACTGGCATTGTGTACAAGTGAACATTCCCCTTTTTCTGCTTATTTTTCAGCTGTTGAGGAAATCTATCCTACAGATGGGTAAACCGACGTTAGAAGCACAGGAAAGTCCTCCGTTTGAAAAACCCAGCATCGAGCAGGTAATCAACTGCAATACAAAAGCAACACTATTCAACACAATTTCAGTGTTTCCACATTCCCATTTATCTATCTTCTCTTTTCTAAATAGGGGGTGAACAATTTTGTCCAGTACAAATTCAGCCACCTGCCGTCTAAGGAACGTCAAACCATTATGGAGCTGGCCAAGATGTTTCTCAACCAGATCAACTACTGGCAGCTGGAGACGCCCTCCCAGAGACGCCAAAGGGTTCCCAATGATGATGCAGCTGGATACAAAGCCAACTACACCAGGTAGCAGCACTATCAGATGTTCTGCTAGATATCCTGTTAAACATGCATCACACCTGTTTACTGTCATAGTTATTTCTGTGGTGTGCTCGTTATAGATGGCTCTGCTACTGCAATGTGCCTCAGTTCTGTGACAGTCTACCCCGGTACGAAACCACTCAGATCTTCGGCCGCACACTGTTGCGTTCGGTGTTCACTGTGATGAGAAAACAACTGCTGGAGCAGGCCAGACAGGAAAAGGACAAGCTGCCGCCTGAGAAACGCACACTCATTCTCACACACTTTCCCAAGTAAGAGATCACACACAAAGAAATATACCAGAAACTTAATTATATATTCAGACTAAACATATAATTAACCACACAGCAGAGACACTCATGCATGAACATTTTCAATATTAAACCACACAGTAACCACATATGCTTGCTTGACAACTTTTTTTTTAACGTTAAAGTTTAAAGTTGTGGTCGGTTTGTTTTCTTTGGCTCAGGTTCCTGTCTATGCTGGAGGAGGAGGTGTACAGTCATAGTTCTCCAATCTGGAGCCATGACTTCTTGGCAGGAGCCCCAGCAGGGCAGATACCTATCCATACAGGTAACACACACCCTCACAGTCTTAACAGAAACACACACCCTCAAAGACACACCCTTCAAGCTGGCTTCAGACAGAAATGTCTTTAAGAATATGATAATAAAAACATGTTCTCATAGTATTACTAATGTCCTCTCTGTTGCTCTGTAGTTATCAGTGCGCCTCCTGTGGCCAGGCCGTTGTACTACAGCACTAGTCCTGTGTCAGTGGACCCGTCCACCTGCGGCAGTGTCAGTCCTGCCAGGAAAACAGCTTCTGTACTGGAACCAAATCCAGGTATTACAGTTAAACCGGTAACTACCCATAAGGTTACCATGATTCCACATTACATCTCACAGTAAACAGTGAGCACTAAGGGAAAGTTAGCCTTGTGTTTTACATTTAAAACCATGTCTGTGTTATTGTGGCGTTTGCACCTGAGCCTCCCTAGCTAACATAGATTCATCGTCTCCATCTGAGTACTTATTTCTATCAATTGCTTTAAAGAAATGTTTTTTTAAAATGAAATGTCCCATAGGTACAGCTAACAAACTTACTCAAATACTCAAAATGTGAATGTTGGTCTTAAAGCTGTATCAAGAAATAGAAGTGAAAAACCCCTGGAACTGCTACTAACATAATGAAAGTATATCAGTTTTCCCATCATGCATATGCAACAATTGAAGATGAACCCATAGTAAGCTAACCTTAAATGCTGGGTAACTTCTTGTTTAGATTTGGATGTAATGAGAAAGATATGATAAAACTTGATTTATCCCGAGGCAAATTGCTGTGCAGCAGTTGCAATACAAAGTGGGAAGAGTGCAGATATTAAGAGTGCAAATGTAAAAGATAACAGTACCTTCCTCTGTGTCCATGCATTATCACAGTTGGAGAAAAGCGTAAACCTTCAGAACCTCTCCCCTATGAGGAAAACAAGAGACCCAGGGTGGTGGGCGACATCCCCATGGAGCTTATCAATGAAGTCATGGCAACCATCACCGACCCTGCCGCCATTCCAGAGGTAACCAGTTCCCTTTGGCTTTCAGTTAGAGTTGGGTATTGACATTTTTTGTTTGTGAAAGTCATATCAAGTTTATAGAGGAAAATAATGTTCTTCATTTCGCAAGAAATATAGAAACAAAGAAAAACATTTTAATATCTTACTCCTGTTAATGATCCAAGATAATTTCAGTAATAGTGATGTGCAGTAGTAAGGACTGGCGTGTAGTAATCTGTTCACACTTGATGATGACAGGGTCTATCAAGACTTCTGATAAGGACAGGGATGATAGGAACAAAGGTCATCATTATATAATGATATAACAGTAACAGTATCATTATTTGAAACCTTCCTTCCTGTGCAGACCAGTCTGCTGTCAGCTCACTCTGCACGCGATGAAGCTGCCCGTCTAGAGGAGCGCAGGGGGGTAATTGAATTCCACGTTATCGGTAACTCCCTAAACCAGAAGCCTAATAAGAGGATCTTGATGTGGCTCGTCGGCCTCCAGAATGTTTTCTCTCACCAGCTGCCCCGCATGCCTAAGGAGTACATCACGCGGCTGGTCTTTGATCCGTAAGTGCAACTGTACTTTATCATCACTCATCACGAGATGTAGCGGAGGCACATTCTGACTAAAATTCATCTCTCTTTTTTTTTTTTGACAGGAAGCACAAGACCCTGTCCCTAATCAAAGATGGCCGTGTGATCGGAGGGATTTGCTTTCGGATGTTTCCATCGCAGGGCTTTACGGAAATCGTCTTTTGTGCCGTCACCTCCAACGAACAGGTCAAGGTAATAGCACTTCCTGTTTCACAGCTTGGTGAATTCATGCTATCTGATTGGTCAGATTTGACCATTGCCTTTTTTTTTGGATGTGTGGCTTTAGGGTTATGGGACCCATTTAATGAACCACCTGAAGGAATATCACATAAAGCATGAAATCCTCAACTTCCTTACTTATGCTGATGAGTATGCCATCGGCTACTTCAAGAAACAGGTAACATGTTATGTCCATTAACGTGCATGGTACATGCTTATAATTCTATAGTTACTTTGGTCACACGATGTAATATTCTCTCACTTCCCCTTCTCTCCTGAACCTCTTCAGCATGTATACATAAAAACCTTTACATGATCTGCAAAAACAGAAGAACCATTTGATTTAATTTCACTTGTTTCCAGTGTTATTCAACTTGTTTTAATATATTGTTTTGAACTTTGCTATTTTTGATACTGCTGCAATCTGTCTTGTTTTACGCTACTAATCAACATTTCTACAAGTACAATTACTACCACTTGGCAGCTTTTGTACTGTTTTCACTTACTTTTACGTTTCATTTTTTTGGTGTTAAGGTGTCATAATGAAAATAAATACAAAATTTCATGTGTGATGTTTTTTAGTGGGCTCATTTTTGTAGTGGTATAAGTACAGCTGCAAGAAAACAGAAATCTCCTCCCTTTCAGGGTTTCTCAAAGGACATCAAGGTTCCCAAGGCCAAATATGTAGGCTACATCAAGGACTATGAAGGAGCCACACTCATGGGCTGTGAACTCAACCCCAGCATTCCGTACACAGAGTTTTCTGTCATTATCAAGAAGCAGAAGGAGGTGTGTTTTTTGCATTCAAATCAAGTTTAAATGCCTCCTTTTCTATTTTTGTCCCTGCACTCACTATCTGTTAATCTTATTCGTCTCCCTCAGATCATCAAGAAGCTGATAGAGAGGAAGCAGGCTCAGATCAGAAAAGTCTATCCGGGGCTTTCCTGTTTCAAGGAAGGAGTTAGGCAGATTCCCATTGAGAGCATTCCTGGCATACGTAGGTTACTTACAGTATTGACTTTACAGTATGCAGTATATCTTTCTTTTACATTATTTGTATTTAACATTTATGGGTGTATTTCGTATGACTTATGAGGTAAATTTTAGTTTCTTTATATCAACAGGTGAAACTGGCTGGAAGCCTGTGGGCAAAGGGTAAGTGTGACTCTACTGTACAAGATTTGAACTTAGCAGAATGCCTTTTCTATTGCTTCACACGATGACTTGGCTTATGTCAAACTTCATGTTGTTATCTGTTACTTATTGTACTTTTAGAAAGGAAATGAAGGACCCAGATCAACTGTACAGTACTCTGAAGACCATCCTCCAGCATGTGAAGGTGAGGGACAGACACTCACATACAGTGTTCCTCTAACACAGGGGTCTTCAACGTTTTTTAAGCCACGGACCCCTTAACTGAGAGAGACGGATCAGGGACCCCCTACTACATGTATTGTATAAAATTAACTTGCATATAAAACTGGGCCTGCAATAACGTGTGGGCATCCTAAAGCCTTTTTACATACCTTTTTAGTACATAGAATACTAAGCCAATAATATGTTGGATTCATGTTAAGACATTTTCATTTTTGACAAAACTTTCAAAACATTATACAAATTATTATACATTATACCATGATTTGGCGGCCCCCTTAAGGGTCCCGGACCCACTGTTGAAGATCTCTGCTCTAATACATACACAAACTTTATTCTTACCAGACTGTTTTTTTATGTCTTAGAGTCATCCAAACGGCTGGCCTTTCATGGAGCCAGTGAAGAAAACAGAGGCACCTGGCTACTACCAAGTCATTCGCTTCCCCATGGGTATGTATACTGTATCTGACAAGGGAGCAGAGGATTTAATAGGCAGACCTAATTATTTACAATAATGAATGATAAAAAATACTAATGAGGAGTAAGGCATTGCAGAAGAGGTTCAAGGACACATCAGCAGGACAGAGGCCTGCTGGGTTTGAGGCTTTTTTTCTGGCTGAAGGTTGGTCTCCATGAGAGGAATTGCTAAACCTTTCTACAGTATTTGTGTACCATGCTCCAATTTTTTAAGTCCATTCAAAAATAGTTTGCACTTGTATTTTGGATTTGAAGATTTAGCAGCTACAGTGCATCGCATTTAGCACATTCCAGTTGCGCTTACTCATAGTTGCTACCCAAGTGCCAGTCGTATCAAATGAAGAATGAAGTGTGCATAAAGAGAGGAGCTCTGGGTTTGGTAGTGTATATATACAACCGACAGTCAAAAATTCAAAAGCAGTGTAAATTATAGACTTCACGTTTTTTCTCCTCACAGACCTTAAGACAATGAGCGAGCGCCTGAAGAGCAGGTACTACACAACACGCAAGTTGTTCATGGCTGACATGCAGCGTATCTTCACCAACTGTCGTGAATACAACCCTCCAGAGAGCGAGTACTACAAGTGTGCCAACTTACTGGAGAAATTCTTCTACACTAAGATCAAAGAAGCAGGCCTCATCGAGAAGTAAAAGAGAGGAAGAAGAAGTTTCTCAACACCTTAACAAAAGATGAGACTCGCACTATAAATGGTTAAGGTTAGGTCATGGGAAATGCAGAAGACAGCTACAGTATATGCATGGAGAAGTTAAGAATAGGACTACTGATACTGGAGCGATTAGGTTTCTGAAACCCATATCTTAAAAGGTGGAAACGGGTCTCACATCAGCACTCTTTTTATGTTTGATGCATGCTGGCCCAGATCCTGAATCAGTAGCTTAGACTGATATAAACACTGAAAGATAGGCCACAAGGGAAGGCCTCATTGAAGGCCTGTGAGACTGTTGCTAACATTAAGCAAAAGAAGCATTGTGTCTTCATATTTCATCACATATCCCAAAGTCCCATGGAAAAACAGGACAGTGGAAGGTGTAATAGTGATACTTATTAAACAGGGCTGAAACCTTCCGTTATTATTTGTGTGTTAGACGTTGAAAGGCGACACAGAATGACAGCTGATTGGAGATTCACCATACACCTTACTTTGTCTCTCTCCCTCGCTTCTCTCCTTTCTTTTCATACTTTCATCCCCTGCCTTTTTTAATGTCTGCCTAATTCCTCTCAGTTGACTCAGGTAGAGTTGTCAGGAGCAGTAACCACATCTACATTGTTTTAAGTCATTACACAAGTGCTACGTGTGAGGAATGTGACTGAGAGTTCAGGTTTTCCTGTCTACTTTACTTTATTCCTGTGAGCAAAGTTTGTCTATGATGAGTTCATCCTGCCAAAAGAGGAATACAAACTTTAAATTTGTACAGATTTGAATTATTTTAAAGCACTTATTTCCACTGTATATTTTAAATGTGTATATAGCATATATTTTCTGTTTCAGAACAAAAAAAGAATCTCTTTTTTCCCTATTAGCCGCATAGGGCAGTTTGACTATCGAAATGCACTTTTATTTTTCCAAGTATTAGTTAATAACAGCATCTTCTTTTCTTCAGAATTTGTTTTAGGTATAAATTATCACTGTTGACTAAGGACTAATTCAATTATCTAAAGTTTATTCTTATTTATGTTCTGTAATTTAAAAGAATTATGCTTAAGACAAGGTCTTAATTTATTCTTTTTTTTTTGTCCTGCAGATGGAGATTGATAACTTTATACTTTGGAGATAAATGAAAAGATCGTGCAATACTATGTAGTTTTGCTGTTTTGTAAAAAGGTGTTTGTACTTTTCAAACTTTAGGAAAAAAATACATTTTGTAATATGTCTGGAAAAAATATTTCATGCTCTTTGTACAACTGGTTTTAATTACATAGTATTAGCCTATTTTATAGACTGAATAAAACAGAAGTGAGGCTAATTTAGTGTCTGTAGTTTTTTTAACTCGAGGATGTCAAAGGTTTTCCTAGCCCTCACATGATGCATTGTTTTCACTTTCAAACATGACATGACACAGCTCTTTATTAGCCTTTCAGGTCAGATAAGGGCTAGAAATTGTAATAGTATATTCTACCATAAAACATGTCCTAGTATAGTGTGCCATCAAAAAGGTCATAAAAAGTCATAGTATAGTATGTCATAAAAAAGTCATACTATAGTAAAGAGTCATTGTGTAATAAATTTCTTTTAAATGTATTTTTTTATAAAGAAAATTTAAAAGTCATCGTATAATATGCTATGAAAATGTCATAATATACTATGTTGTAAAAAAAATCATTATGTCATAATAAAATATGTCATAAAAAGTCATAGTATATAGTATGTCATAAAAAGTCATAGTATAGTACGTCATTGTATAGTATGTCATTTAAAAAGTCAGTATACTATGTCATAAAAAGTCATAGTATAGTATGTTATATAAAAAGTCATAGTATAGTATGTCATACAAAGTCATACAGTAGTATAGTACCGGTATGTGATAAAAAGTCATACTATAGTATGTCATAAAAACTCATAATATAGTATGTTGAAAAAAGTGATAAAAAAGTAATAGTCTGGTATGTTGAAAAAAGTCATAGTATGGTATGTCATACTAAGTCATACAGTAGTATAGTATGTCAAAAAAGTCATAGTATAGCATGTCAAAAAAAACATTTAAAAGTCATAGTATGGTATGTCAAAAAATAATAAAAAAGTCATAGTATGTATGTTGAAAAAAGTCATAGTATGGTAAATAGCAAAAAAGTGATTACGAAGTCATGGTATACAAAAAACATTCAAAACTCATAGTATGGTAAGTCAAAAAAAGTGATAAAAAAAAGTCTTGGTATTGTATGTAAAAAAAACAATATCATGAAAAGGGCTAGCCCCGACTGGGAATTGAACTCGGGTCAGAATCTGCAGTGACTACTTGCTGGTTGCTTGTTAGAGCAGTGCTAACCAATTTTTTTTTTTTTATATAGTAAAGTATATTTAAATAAGTCATAGTATAGTATGTCGAAAAAAGTGATAGAAAAGTCAGTATCTATGTTGAAAAAAATTATAGTATAGTATGTGGAAAAAAAGTGATAACAAAGTCATAGGACTGGGAATGGAACGTGGGTCAGAGTCTGCAGTGCATACTGTCCTGTTGCAGTAGTGCTAATCACCAAGCCACTGTGCCACCAAAGAACATATGTTGAAAACAGTAATAGCATAGTATGTCGAAAAACCATTAAAAAGTCATAGTATAGTATGTTGAAAAAAGTGATAAAAAGCCAAAGTATGTCGAAAAAAATAATAAAAAAGTAAAAGCACCCGTCCCCCCTGAAATCCACTGGGCTAGATTGCTGTCAATCTGACAAATTTGATTTCCATTGGATCACAGTAGGCTACTGTCACTTTCCTGCCTGTTTTGCCAATCGCTGCCTTTCCATTTGGTAAATGGATATATACTTTAAACACACATTGTATGGCAACCGTGTACTTTGTTGAAATTTTGAGGCCAGTTTAGAAGTAGAAACATTTTTTTGTTGAAGTTTGAGGCAAGTTTATTGTAAGTGTATAGGACTTTATTTTTATATGGTTCTGTGAAAAAAAATCTTCCCAGTCCTTGTCGCATGACCACTTAATGTCTCCATGATGACTATCCAATTTTTTGCCTTAAGAGCTCATAGAAAATGTGTATTGTATTTGTTGAAAATAAAAACAAGTGAAATTAATAATGAATGAGATGTGTTTTATTAAGTAAAATTACATTGTGTTGTTCTATCCTATCCAATATTTTCTATATTTCTAAGCAGATTTCCAATGCTGTATTCTGATAACATCCCCTGGGCCACCCCTGACTGATTATTGGTCCCCCCTGTGCAACCCTGCTCAACAAATTAAGTAGTGAGAATAGTTGGAAAAGTGGGAATGGTTTTAATTAGTACAAAGTTCATTGAAATCTTGAAAAATACCAACAATGTATTAAACAAAAGTGGAATATTTTAAGGTTTATTTAATTTATCGTTTATAGAAAAGTCATAGTATAGCATGTCGAAAAGTCATAGAATAGGTATGTCCAAAAAACGGCCAGCCCCGACTGGGAATTGAACCTGGGTCAGAGTCTGCAGTGACAACTTGCTAGTTGCCTGTTGGAGCAGTGCTAACCAACAACAAAATCATTCTATAGAATGTCAAAAAAAGTGATAAAAGTGATGTGTTGAAACAGTGATTAAAAAAAGCCATAGTATAGTATGTCGAAAACAGTAATAAAAAAGCCATAGTATAATTCGTCGCAAAAAGTGATGAAAAAGCCATAGTACAGTAAGTCGAAAAAAAAAGATAAAAAAGTCATAATATAGTATGTTGAAAAAAGCCACAGTATAATATGTCGAAAAAAGTGATTAAAAAAAAGTCACAGTATAGTAGGTTGAAAATGTGATAGAAAAGGATAGTATGTCAAAAAAGTTAAATTATTAGAGCCATAGTATAAAATGTCGAAAAAGTCATAGTATAGCATGCCGAAAAAAAAGTGATGATGAATAAGCCATAGTATAGTATTTTAAAAAAAAGTTATGAAAAAGCCATAGTATTGTATGTAGAAAAAGCTATAGTATAGTATGTCGAAAAAAGTGATAAAAAAAGCCATAATATAGTGTGTCGAAAAAGTCATAGTATAGTATGTTGAAAAAGTCACAGTATAGTATGTCGAAAGAAAGTGATAAAAAGTCATTGTATAGTATGTCGAAAGAAAGTGATAAAAAGCAATATATAGTATAGCATGTCAACACATTATTAAGGGGCTGAGAAGCAATAAAATAGTATGTTGAAAACAGTGAAAAAAGCCATATTAAAATATGTCCAAAAAGTGAAAAAAAAAAAGCCATAGTATAGTATGTCAAAAAAAAGTGATAAAAATGCCACAGTATGGTATGTGGAAAAAATCACAGTATAGTATGTCGAAAAAAGTGAAAAAAAAAAGCCATAGTATAGTATGTCAAAAAAAAGTGATAAAAATGCCACAGTATGGTATGTGGAAAAAATCACAGTATAGTATGTCGAAAAAAGTGAGGATGAAAAAGCCATAGTATAGTATGTCGAAAAAGCCATAGTATAGTATTTCAAAAAAAGTGATAAAAAAGCCATAGCATAGTATGTCGAAAAAAAGTGATAAAAAAGCCACAGTATAGTATGTCGAAATAGTCATAGTATAGTATGTTGAAAAAGTCGAAAGAAAGTGATAGAAAAAGCCATAGTATAGCATGTCGAAAAAAGTGATAAAAAAGCCATAGTATAGTATGTCGAAAGAGTCATGGTATAGTATGTGGAAAAAAAGAGATAGAAAGTCATAGTAAAGTTTTTTGAAAAAAATTATTAAAAATCCATAGTATAGTATGTCAAAAAAAATGATTAAAAAGCCATAGTATAGTATGTCGAAACAGCCATAGTATAGTATTTCAAAAAAAGAGATGAAAAAGTCACAGTATAGTATGTCTAAAGAAAGTGATAAAAAGCCATAGTAAAGTATGTTGAAGAAAGTGATATAAAAATCCATAGTATAGTATGTCGGAAAAGCCATAGTATAGTATGTCGAAGAAAAGTGATAAAAAGCAATAGTATAGTATGTCGAAAAAGTCATATTATAGTATGTCGAAAAAGTCACTGTATAATATGTCAAAAAAAGTCATAGTGTAGTATGTCGAAAAAGTCATAGTATAGTATTTCAAAAAAAGTGATAAGAAAACCATAGTTTCGTATGTCAAAAAAAGTTATAAAAAAGCCATAGTATAATATGTTGAAAAAGTCATAGCATAGTATGTCGAAAAAAGTGATGAAAAAGCCATTGCATAGTATGTCGAAAAAATGCATAAAAAAGTCATAGCATAGTATGTCGAAAGAAGTGATTAAAAAGCCATAGTATAGTATGTCGAAAAAGTCATAGTATAGTATGTTGAAAAAGTTGAAAGAAAGTGATAGAAAAAGCCATTTTATAGCATGTCGAAAAAGCCAGAGTATAGTATGTCGATAAAATTGATTTTAAAAAAAGCCACAGTATAGTATGTCGACAAAAGTGATAAAACAGCCTTAGTACAGTATGTCAAAAAACAGTGTTAAAAAAGCCATAGTATAGTATGTCGGAAAAAGTGATAGAAAAAGCCGTAGTATAGTATGTCGAAAATGCCATAGTATAGTATTTCAAAAAAAGTGATAAGAAAACCATAGTTTCGTATGTCAAAAAAAGTTATAAAAAAGCCATAGTATAATATGTTGAAAAAGCCATTGCATAGTATGTCGAAAAAATGCATAAAAAAGCCATAGTATAGTATGTCGAAAGGAGTGATTAAAAAGCCATAGTACAGTATGTCAAAAAAGTCTATAGAAAGTGATAGAAAAAGCCATATTATAGTATGTCGAAAAAGCCATAGTATAGCATGTCGAAAAAGTCATGGTATAGTATGTCAAAAGAAAGTGATAAAAAGCCATAGTATAGTATGTTACAAAAAGAGATTAAAAAGTCATAGTAAAGTATGTCGAAAAAAGTTATAAAAAAGCCATAGTATAGTATGTCGAAAAAGCCATAGTATAGTATTTCAAAAAAAGTGATGAAAAAGCCATTGTTTAGTATGTCGAAAAAATGCATGAAAAGCCATAGTATAGTATGTCGAAAAAATGCATAAAAAGCCATAGTATAGTATGTCGAAAATACCATAGTATAGTATGTTGAAAAAAGCCATAGTATTGTATGTCGATAAAATTTATTTAAAAAAAAGCCACAGTATAGTATATCGACAAAAGTGATACAACAGCCTTAGTACAGTATGTCAAAAAACGGTGTTAAAAAAGCCATAGTATAGTATGTCGGAAAAAGTGATAGAAAAAGCCACTGTATAATATGTTGAAAAAGTCATAGTATAGTATGTGGAAAAAAGCGATGAAAAAGCCATTGCATAGTATGCCGAAAAAATGCATAAAAAAGCCATAGTATAGTATGTCGAAAGAAGTGATTAAAAAGCCATAGTATAGTATGTAAAAAAAAAAACATAGTATAGTATGTAAAAAAAGTAATAAAAAAGCCAGTTTAGTATGTCAAAAAAATGATGAAAGCCATAGTATTGCATGTCGAAAAAGTCATAGTATAGTATGTCGAAAAAGTTGAAAGAAAGTGATAGAAAAAGCCATAGCATTGCATGTCGAAAAAAGTAATAAAAAAGCCATAGTATAGTATGTCGAAAAAGTCATGGTATAGTATGTCGAAAGAAAGAGATAAAAAGTCATAGTAAAGTATGTTGAAAAAAATGATTCAAAAGCCATATTATAGTATGTCGAAAAAGCCATAGTATAGTATTTCAAAAAAAGTGATGAAAAAGCCATTGTTTAGTATGTCGAAAAAATGCATAAAAAGCCATAGTATAGTATGTCGAAAAAAGCCATAGTATAGTATGTCGACAAAAGTGATAAAACAGCCTTAGTACAGTATGTCAAAAAACGGTGTTAAAAAAGCCATAGTATAGTATGTCGGAAAAAGTGATAGAAAAAGCCATAGTATAGTATGTCAAAAATGCCATAGTATAGTATGTCAAAAAAAGTGATAAAAAAGCCATAGTATAGTATGTCAAAAATGCCATAGTATAGTATGTCAAAAAAAGTGATAGAAAAAGCCATAGTATAGTATGTCAAAAAAAGTTATAAAAAAGCCATAGTATAATATGTCGAAAAAGTCATAGGATAGTATTTCAAAAGAAGTGATAAAAAAAACGCCATATTATAGTATGTCGAAAAAAAGTGATAAAAAACCATATTATAGTATGTCGAAAAAGTCATAGCATAGTATGTCGAGAAAAGTGATGAAAAAGCCATTGCATAGTATGTCGAAAAAATGCATAAAAAAGCCATAGTATAGTATGTCGAAAGAAGTGATTAAAAAGCCATAGTATAGTATGTCGAAAGAAGTGATTAAAAAGCCATAGTATAGTGTGTCAAAAAAATTGATTAAAAAAAAAGCCACAGTATAGTATGTCGACAAAAGTGATAAAACAGCCTTAGTACAGTATGTCAAAAACCAGTGTTAAAAAAGCCATAGTATAGTATGTCGAAAAAAGTGATAAAAAGCCATAGTACAGTATGTCGAAAAAGCCATAGTATAGTATTTCAAAAAAAGTGATAAAAAAGCCATAGTATAGTATGTCGAAAAAGTCACAGTATAGTATGTCGAAAAAGTCGAAAGAAAGTGATAGAAAAAGCCATATTATAGTATGTTGAAAAAGCCATAGTATAGCATGTCGAAAAAGTCATGGTATAGTATGTCGAAAGAAAGTGATAAAAAGCCATAGTATAGTATGTTAAAAAAAAAGAGATTAAAAAGCCATAGTATAGTATGTCGAAAAAGCCATAGTATAGTATTTCAAAAAAAGTGAGGAAAAAGACATTGTTTAGTATGTCGAAAAAATGCATAAAAAGCCATAGTATAGTATGTCGAAAAAATGCATAAAAAGCCATAGTATAGTATGTCGAAAATACCATAGTATAGTATGTTGAAAAAAGCCATAGAATTGTATGTCGATAAAATTTATTTAAATAAAAGCCATAGTACAGTATGTCGACAAAAGTGATAAAACAGCCTTAGTACAGTATGTCAAAAAACGGTGTTAAAAAAGCCATAGTATAGTATGTCGGAAAAAGTGATAAAAAGCCATAGTATAGTATTTCAATAAAGTGATAAAAAGCCATAGTATAGTATGTCGAAAAAAGTGATAAAAAGCCATAGTATAGTGTGTCGAAAAAAGTGATAAAAATGCCACAGTATGGTATGTGGAAAAAATCACAGTATAGTATGTCGAAAAAAAGTGATAAAAAAAGCCATAGTATAGTATGTCGAAAAAAGTGATAAAAAAGCATAGCATAGTATGTCGAAAAAGTCACAGTATAGTATGTTGGAAGAAAGTGATAAAAAGCCATAGTATAGTATGTCGATAAAAAGTGATAGTAAAGTATGTCGAAAAAAGTGATAAAAAAAAAGCCATATTATAGTATGTCAAAAAAAAGGGATAAAAAGCCATAGTATAGTATGTCAAAAAAGCCATAGTATAGTATTTTTTTAAAAAAAGTGATAAGAAAGCCATAGTTTAGTATGTCAAAAAAAGTTATAAAAAAGCCATAGTATAGTATGTCGAAAAAGTCATATTATTGTATGTTGAAAAAGCCATAGTATAGTATGTCGAAAACAGTGATAAAAAGCCATTGCATAGTATTTCGACACTTCAATGTGAGGTTGAGCAGCCAAGGATTGAACAACTAATCTAGTGGTTATGAGACAACAATTTTACTTCGCAGCCACAAGCAACCAATATAATATAAAACAAAAAAAAATCATAGTATACTAGTATGTCGAAGAAAAATGATAAAAAAGTCTATAAAAGTATAGTGTGTCAAAAAACGTGATAAAAAGACATAGTATAGTATGTTGAAAAAAGTAATGTTATAATATGTTGAAAAAAGTGAAAAAAACAATAGTATAGTATGTCGAAAAAAAGTGATAAAAAAGCCATAATATAGTATGTCGAAAAAAGTCATAGTATAGTATGTCGAAAAAGTCACAGTATAGTATGTCGAAGGAAAGTGATAAAAAGCCATAATATAGTATTTTGAAAAAAAGTGATAAAAAAGCCATAGTATAGTATGTCGAAAAAAGTGATAAAAAAGCCATAGTATAGTATGTCGAAAAAAGTCATGTTATAGTATGTCAAAAAAGTGATATAAAAGCCATTGTATATGTTAGAATAATTACATTATCAAAGGATAGACAGAACCACTGAAGTTATAATAAAGTTTAGTTTACTTGCAAGTAGAATCAGTTTACAGGACTCACAGGACAAGTACAGAAAGTGACTAACATAAGCCTCAAATAGTAGCTTATTTATGTGTGAAATACAATCATAACATAATTTGATGTCGTCAATTGTTTATCTTGTCAGTTTAGATGTTGTCTCCTCTATCTGGTCAGACTCGATGGTGTCCCCTTTATCTGGTTAGAGAGAAGCATGTTCTGTCCTCGAGCCCCAGTCAAGAGAGCCAATGACTCCATGTTATCTTGTGGGAACAAGTAGTGTTATGTTTTCTTACTATGCAAATAGTTTTATTTAACAGACAGAGAAGAATGGTAATCACTATAATATTATTCTATGCGAACAGTTTAATAAATAACAAGAGAGAAAATATGTATCATAATTTCCCTAACAGTATAGTATGTCAAAAAAAGTCATTGTATATTATGTCGAAAAAAGTGATAAAAAAGCCATAGTATAGTAGGTCGAAAAAAGTGATAAAAAAGCCATACTATAGTATGTCAAAAAAGTCATATTATATAGTATGTTGAAAAAGTGATAAAAAGCCATAGTATAGTATGTCATAAAAAAAGTCATAGTATAGTATGTCATACAAGTCATAGTATAGTATGTCATAAAAAAGTCATAGTGTAGTATGTCATAAAAAGTCATAGTATATAGTATGTAAAAAAAAAAGTCATATTATATAGTATGTTGAAAAAGTGATAAAAAGTCATAGTATAGTATGTCATAAAATGTCATAGTATATTATGTCATATTAAAAGTCATAGTATAGTATAGGATAAAAAATTCATAGTATAGTATGTCATAAAAAGTCATATGTCATATAAAGTCATAGCATAGCATGTGATAAAAAAAAGGTATAGTATGTCATATAAAAAGTTATAGTATAGTATGTCTTAAAAAAGTCATAGTATAGTATTTCTATAAGTCATGGTATAGTATCATACAAAGTCAGGGTATAGTATGTCATAAAAAGGCATAGTATAGCATGCCATATAAAAAAAATCATAATATACCATTAAAAAGTCATACAAAGTCAAATTATAAAATGTCATTAAAAGTCATAGTATAGTATGTCATAAAAAGTTGTATGTCATATAAAAAGTCATAGCATAGTATGTGATAAAAAAGGTATAGTATGTCATATAAAAAGTCATAGTATAGTATTTCTATAAGTCATGGTATAGTATCATACAAAGTCAGGGTATAGTATGTCATAAAAAGCCATAGTATAGCATGCCATATAAAAAATCCTAAATATACCATTAAAAAGTCATACAAAGTCAAATTATAAAATGTCATTAAAAGTCATAGTACAGTATGTCATAAAAAGTCATAGTATAGTATGTCACATAAAAAGTCATCGTATACCATTAAAAGTCATAGTATAGTACGTCATATAAAAATGCATAGTATAGTATGTCATAAAAAGTCATAGTATAGTATGTCATAAAAGGTTATAGTATAGCATGTCACAAAAAATTGTATGTCATATAAAAAGTCATAGTATAGTATGTCTTAAAACAGTCATTGTATAGTATCTATATATAGTATATTTCTATATGTCATGGTATAGTGTCATACAAAGTCAGGGTATAGTATGTCATAAAAAGTCATAGTATATAGTATGTCATAGTACAGTATATACATAGTATAGTATGTCATAAAAAGTCAGTGTATAGTATGTCATATGTAGTCATAGTATACCATTAATAGTCATAGTATAGTATGTCATAAAAATATCATAGTATAGTATTTCATATGAAGTCATAGTATACCATTAAAAATCATAGTATAGTATGTCATAAAATGTCATAGTATGTCATGTTAAAAGTCATAGTATTGAATAGGATAACAAATTCCTAGTATAGTATGTCATAAAAAGTCATAGTATAGCATGTCATAAAAAGTTGTATGTCATATAAAAAGTCATAGTATAGTATGTCTTAAAGACATAGTATAGCATGTCATAAAAAGTCATAGTATAGCATGCCATATAAAAAGTCATAATATACCATTAAAAAGTCAAACAAAGTCAAATTATAAAATGTCATAAAAAGTCATAGTATGTCATAAAAAAGTCATAGTATAGTATGTCACATAAAAAGTCATAGTATACCATTAAAAGTCATAGTATAGTATGTGATAAAAAGTAATGGTATAGTTTGTCATATAAAAATGTATAATATAGTATGTCATAAAAAGTCATAGTGTAGTATGTCATAAAAATGTCATAGTATAGTATGTCATAAAGTCATAGTATAGTATGTCATAAAGTCATAGTATAGTATGTCAGTCATAGTATAGCATGTCATAAAAAAGTCATAGTATAGTATGTCATAAAGTCATAGTATAGTATGTCACATAAAAAGTCATAGTATACCATTAAGTCATAGTATAGTATGTGATAAAAAGTAATAGTATGTCATATAAAAATTCATATAGTATGTCATGAAGTCATAGTATACCATTAAGTCATATTATAGTATGTCATAAAAAGTCATAGTATAGTATGTCATATGAAGTCATAGTATACCATTAAAAGTCATAGCATAGCATGTCATAAAAACTCATAGTATGTCATAAAAGGTCATAGTATAGTATGTCATATGAAGATTCATAGTATAGTATGTCATATAAAAATTCATAGTTTAGTGTGTCATTAAAAGTCATAGTATAGTATGCCATAAAGTAAAATAAGTCATCACAAATTCATCACGTCATAATATAGTTAGGTAGTAGGGACCTTCGCATAACATTCAAGCTTCAGTCGGTCAGTGAGCGTAGAAACAGTTGTCCTTTTCAGAGGATGTCAAAAACAAGGATTTCATAAATAAACGACACAGAATCCTATGACGTGCCTATATGATTAAAGGATAACATACTTTAGCATACAACCTCTTTGAACACATATACATATTTAAAACAAGCTACAAACATTTATATCTCAGAAAACATGTTAATTGGCCTTGTCACTATATTGATTTATTAACTTGTAATACTTTTTAATACCCAGAAGACACCTTGAATGCATTGTCACTCTGCCACAGCCATTAATATAAACATACACTTGCAATAGAAAAAAAATTAAGAAACTGCATTTATTGTCACAGCATACATAGAATTTATTAGATGATAATAGAAGTACTAATTCAGGATCTCATACTTAAAACATACAGAATTGAAGATAATGATAAATAGGATTGGAAAATCTGGCCATCTTGATAAAATGGCCATTAATACATTTAGCTAGAGATAATGAGCAGGAATGCAAGAGAGAGTAAAGTCACAAAAATAACATCTAAAACTGATCAAAGTTGTTCTTCATCACATAAAGAAATACAACTTTGAGAGTAAAAAACAAAATTATCACTTGTCAAAACTAAGAAACCACATTAAAACTGACAATGCCAGCCAACACTCAACAAGGTAGCTTCCTTCAGCGACATCCAACAAATGACTCATTGTATTTCTCAAATGGCAGCTGGCTGCTAATGGAATTCCTTGATTTCTGCACAGACCTCCTGCCAGACTTCTGCTTGAAAATAGGAGAGCGGAGGAACTGCAAGTCTGTGAATTTGTCTCCACGCCGAAGTTTCCTGTCAAGATGGCAATGTAGTTGTTAAGCATTCATACAGTTAAATGTGAACATATCTTAAACTATTTACAGTAAGGGCAGCATCAATATGTGAACTTACGCATTAAGCGTGGGTTCTGTGTAGTCTACCGCCATAGTGCACCGCCGCTTGCGAGCAGGAACAGGGGTGGAGCATCGGGCATCAGAGGGCCGTAAGCCACCACAGGAGAACTTGCGACAGGCTGCAGGGGACAGATTGGTCACATCACAAAGACTCAAGCCCCGCCCTGCTGTCCTTACACCACGCCTACCTGTAGAAACGTGAAGGAAGATGTGATCCAAAAGCGAGAAAAAGAAACTGTGAAACTGAATGTGCGCACACCAGTGAGCAGATAAAAGACAGAGTGCAAGGAAGCCAACGCAATGAAAATGTGATCTGGCCAAGCCTCCCAAGTGCCTACTAATATTGTGACGAAGCTCTTGTCTTTTAGCAGTCAAACTGTGAGATTTTACACAATCGACAATCAGGTTTGAGCAATGACAATTAAACGTACGTTTTTTGCACGTCTTGACCCTCTGGGTTGTTTGCTGGGGTAAAAGAGGAGGAGCTTCTCCAGAGGAATCCAAATTGGACAGGACGTTGTCTATTCTCATCATCTCCACTTCAACCAGAGGGCTGACAGCCAGCAAACAATTCTTCTCAATAACCCCTCTGTGAGGCTCTGAAAAACCAGGGCAAAAACAAACAAACACGTAACCATCTTAAATTCACAAATTACCATCAGCAAAAACAGACATTCAAGTGCAAAAATGAGCCG
Source organism: Sander lucioperca (assembly GCF_008315115.2). Taxonomy (NCBI): domain Eukaryota; kingdom Metazoa; phylum Chordata; class Actinopteri; order Perciformes; family Percidae; genus Sander; species Sander lucioperca. Next base: position 19,191,250 of record NC_050188.1, read on the forward strand.
TGCAACAATCCACCCTGACATCTTTGCTATAGGTCACAGAATTAGACAGTAAGGTCATCGGGAGACAAGAGGATAACACCAAGCCAGATGTCTATTAAGTATAGTCTATTGTGATTACATGGCTTGGTTGAATAAATGATTCTGTTAAATGATCCTACTGCTGATCAGCAGATCCCAAAGGGAGAGAGAGAGGGTAGAGCGCTAACAACTCTAATAACAACAGTGCAAACAGAGCATTAGTTAGCTGGTTAGCTTACACTCACCAGGGTGACCTGGCTTTCGTCGGAGAGCGGAGGGGTCTTGAATCAGCCCGAAGGCTCGCGGTATATTATCCCTTACATATCACACTGCCTGAAGGCAAGCACTTCATTTTATCACCTCATGTCATATCATCTTTAGAATAATGGTTAGTAATTAATATTTTCATGATGTATTATTGAGCATTCATCCAGTGTTCAAGGAAGGACACTGCTTAATGGACAATGATTTATAAAAGCAATGAACCAAGTTCTTAATAAAGGGAAACGTGTTGTTGTTTATTACTACTGCCTAAATATGCAGACATGATGCAAACACCCTATGAGTGCAAATCAGAACTATGTTTTTTCAGTCTCCCCACTGGCATTAGAATCTGAGCACTATCACACTGCTAGGACAATCCCGGCGCAAAATGAACCTAGGGGTTAATAACTTATGTGTACCGAGTTGATCGTTCTCTGGGATATGTTTTCATGCTAATCGAATGTGTCTCTAGCTTGAAACAAGCTACTGCAAACCGGTGATTAGCTGCTGAAAACATATCCCAGAGAACGATCGACTCGGTACACATGTTATTAACCCCTAGGTTCATTTTGCGCCGGAATTGTCCTTTAAGAGACACAAAGTTGACGTGTTCCTAACTATTTACTCACCTGCCGGGTCAGGACTGTTAGAGAAGCTTGTGTCAGGGGAGTGATAAGCTTCTTCCTTTTCAGGCTCTACAGCCATAGGACTTGACTCCTCATCTCTAAAGACTACAAAAAAACACAAAACAAGGATTACATTGTTTAATTATAACCATCTTAACTCCAATAAACCACAAATTAAACATGAAGTTGAAGTTGTGAACAACAAACCTAAAAGCTTACCGGAAATCTCCTGTTCTGGAGGGATGTTTTCTTTCTGTTTGATGACTTTAGGAGGCTGGCCTCTACGAGTGGTGACCACTTTTGTCTTGTCAGGGGAAGTCTGTCTCCGTCTGCCCTTCTGAGGGACATAAAGGCTGTCCTCCGATTCAGAAGATGGTGATGACGAGCTGGATTCATTCTCTTTGGAAACCACAGGTGAAGCTCTAGTTTGGGGAGTCTCTTTGCTGATGGGCGTGGATGGCTGATTGTCCTCTGCCTTTGCCCTGAACGGTGTGACGTGAACCGCCCCTTCACAGTCAAAGTCAAACGTATCATTAAATCCCAGTGAGGTGTTGAGCTTATTCCCCTGTGACGGAGGTGCCGTTTTGGCCCGTGTGGCTGACCGGTCCCGACTCTTGGAGCGAGCTCTGGGTTTTGGATTTTCCCAAGGTTTCTTTAATGGGGCACGGTCAGGTTTGCGGCCTCTCTCCGCTTTGCGTGCAGCAGGTTCTGGTTTGGTGCGGGGCTGCTGCTGGGTTTTTTTCCTGCTGGGCCGCTGTTGGTTGTTGTTGTTGGTGGTGGTTTTGGGTGGGACAGGTTCAGGAGTAGAATGCTGAAACTCCTCAATGTCAACGGGGTCCGCTAAATCTGGTTCTGCTCCTTGCTGTGGCTGATTCATATTTTCACCGTTACTGCGGATAGGACTTGCTATCAAAGTACCCAAGCCTGCGATCTGGTCCCCCTCACTCGACGACCTCTTTTCTTGCACACGCTCAGACCTCCTCCTGCTTCTTCTATCTGCATGGCGACGCCTCACACCCACTGTAGAGGGCAGGGCAATCTGCCTGCCAGGTTGTGCATTTTTTTCAGAGGGCTGAGGGTCTGTGAAGAAAAGCACAAAATCTAAATTATCATTACAACAGTTTAGTTGTTTGGATACATACAATAGTTTATTAAAACAGTCACCTAGGGGAGCTGAAGAACAGCCTGTATTTAAATTGTTTCTGCGGATCTACAAATAACACTCTTGGCAGAATGTTTAACAATTACTTCAATTAAAAATCACTCAGCTGTCAATGAGTTAACTATTATAGCTAATCCTTAATATTAGTAGTATGTATGTATGTATGTATGTATGTATGTATGTATGTATGTATGTATGTATGTGTGTGTGTGTGTGTGTGTGTGTGTGTGTGTGTGTGTGTGTGTGTGTGTGTGTGTGTGTGTGTGTGTGTGTGTGTGTGTGTGTGTGTGTGTGTGTGTGTGTGTGTGTGTACCTGTACAATTTGGTGAGGCTTTGTACACAATGGGCTTATCAAGGTCCTGGCTGGTCCGCTTTCCCCTGTAAATTGAAAGGTAATAGATCTTGATAATCCTGATCCTCAGATAAAAATGTAAAAGTTCATGCAATGAGTTATGACATTTTGGTTTTTTTTTACCTGGCTGAATCCACACAGGGTTTGGGTTCAACAAGGATGTTCGCAGGTTTATTCTAAATCAACACAGAGAGAAAAGAAAAAAATCTGTACAATGGCACGCAGTACTTAAAAATAATGCACGTTAGCCAGGATTGGTAATCAACAAACAAAGGACAGACCACAGACCTCTGAAGCACTCACTGCCAGAGCTTCCTGCTCTTTGAGCTTCCTCTTGAGCAGAAGTAGGTGAAGAAACAGGGCCTGTTGCTCCCTTTTCAGCTGCAGGATCACTGCATTGGACTGTCTCACTTTTTCCTTTTCAGCTTGCAGGGCTACAGCCAGCACCTTGTTGTTCAGCTGGACACCCTTCAAGATGGTTTGATGGCTAGAGTTAGCCACTGGGAGAAAATACGGGATAGAGCTGTTTTTAAGGCAAAATTTCATCTGCATCTATTCATGTCACGGTTATGGCAATTACAAGCACTTACGTTAGTAGTCTACATAATTGTGGGAAAAGTCCTAAACGTACATTAAAACTGTGATTGTTGACGTACAAGATAAGCCTTCATTTCCTTACCGCTGCTTTTGTTTATCATTCTGGACCGTCCTCTGCTGGGAGCTGAAGCGCTAGCCAGCCGTTTGTTCCTCTTTTCCTTCATCCTCTCCTTGATGTCCTCCAGACTCTGCTGGAAGGACTTCTTCTGAGCCCGTTCTTTCACCATGGCTCGGGATCTATGATTAGTTTAAAGTTTCTTTTTACATTATCCAACTTATCAACAACGTAGCCTACTGATGAATCATAGCAAAACAAATGACTAAGCTAACGTGCTAACTAGGTTAGCATGCTATTTAAGTCAATCCAACAAGCTAACTTCAGTTGCTGCAGTCTGACGTCATATTTGAAAACAACGTAAACTTTAACTTACTTGCACGTGTATATCGCTAAGCTATTTGGTGGGTAAATTATCGCTTCAACAAAATACTTTAAAGTTAGGCTGCAATACAATCAATTTATCACATCATGTCCGAATCCGACTATCCGCAAGTTGACGTTCGAATTTTGAGCCACGACTGTTGATTGGTAGGAGTCTGATACGTCACTTCCTTCAAGTGAAATTACCGTTCGCTAGATGGCGCTAATGTATAGCAAAACATAAAGTGCATTTCCTTGCTGAGGAGATGTAACTGATTTGGTATTGATTATTCGTCTGCATAGTCTGACGCTTTGAGACTTAACAGACCACACAACGCACCAAATATATTATTATAATTCTTGTCATTTCAATCAGCATCTTTTCACCTTTTTCCGTCTGTTTGTCTGTGGGAGGCAAACAAAGCAAAGTGGAGAACATGTAGTACCACTGGAAAAATTGAGGTTTAGTAAATTTCTTTAAAAATGGAAATTAGATTAGATTACTACTCATCAAGGGTCAGGCTCATTCAGCACATAAAAAAATATTAATTTGGTATTTATAATTGACTGCTGAAGATAAGAGCTTTAGCCGTGCCCTGTTAAGTGTTCTGCTGCATGTGGATAGAGCTGATAATTGTGCTAATCTAAAAGCAGTGACATGCAGTGTTTGAATTATAGCCATAGCCTTTTCCTTGGGGTTTTTCTGAAACCCTTGTGGCTCTTTCAAAATAAGATTACACAGTAGTTCAGAGAGCAAGTCAATTATTAGATGAATGCAAATTTTAACACTATGATCCAGTGGTTTTTTTTAGGGCCTACATACACACATGCCTTCATGCATACACACAACTTGCTTCAAGCCACCCTGATTCCATTACTCCCCCATCTCAGGTTTTGCTCAATGAATGTTCTGTAAATATTGGATTACACTGAATACCTCGTCATGATCTCACTTACTTTTCCAACTTAAAGTCAAACAGGCGTGTCTTACTTGGCAGGGTGCAGGGCACTGCAGTTAATGTAACATCCATTTGGACCTTCTGTCAGTGAGGATCCAAGAAAGTGTCCATGACAGCCAACTGAATGGCATATTGAGGCTACAGGAGGGGTTTGGTAAAGTGTGGGTGTTGTCAGTGTCACCCACTGAAAACAAATGACTTCAGCAGGGCGCCTCAGCTGTGAAACAGGCCTGTACTTTCAGGCGATTCAAGGATACAGACAGTTCTTGATATAGCTGATTTTCCTCACAAATATTTGACCCTTTGTATGTTCTCAATATAATTTCCCCCCCATATTGCATATGTAAGGTTATGTAGCAGTTAAGCTTTATTATAAACTAAATGAATACAATTTATTACAGTTAAAAATCCCTAAACTGCAGCTAACATCATACATTTTTTAGTAACACTTTTAGGATGGTTTAGGGGCTTGAGTAAGTGTTAGGTATGAGTGCTTTGTTTTCTTAGTGGGCCATACAGACCTGTAATGACTCACTGTTTTAATAAAAAGATCACTTCTGTTTACCTAAAAGGTGTATTATTCTTGCTAAAAGCAAGTACATGTTACAGCTGTTGCCTCACAGAAGGGACATAATAAGTGGTGTGTGTTTTGTGTGTGAGGGTGTATTTGTGAGTCTTTCTGTATTAAAAAGATAAAAGAGAGAGACGGAGAAGTAGGTAGAGGAAAATATAAAGACAGACAGATAGACAGCCAGAGGGACTCCACAGGTTTTAGCTCAGCATGCTTTAAAGGACAAATCCATCACACAGTCATTTAATGCCGCTCCATGACTATCCACGTGTCAGCCGCTGGAGAGAAACATTTTATCACAGGTACAGCAAGAGGACAGAATAAGAGGGACTGATTAAAATTAAAACGGAGAGAGCGATGTGGCTGCCAGAGAAATTAGGGCGCACGTAGATACAAAGAACAGATGAGCATCAACACAGATGAATACATTGCCTTTTTTAGTAGTAACAGTAGCTAGTACAAGTCTATTTATCTACTGATGTGATGCACTCATATCATTATTAAGAGATAACAAACTCATCTCTGTCCAGTCTCATCTCTAGCTCACCCATCACTGTCCACACGGTCTGACTGGCCAATGAAAAGATCATCTGCTTTTCTACCAGATGAAAAGTATTAGCTCTAATCTGTGCACTCGCCTCAGCTGCGGCCAAGAATACACAGCCCTACTTTTTAATATGGAAAATGTGAGTATGGTGCCATACTCACAATTTATGGTAATATAAGCATAACACAGGTTGTGTAATCAACCCCAAAAGCAACCTGTAACACAGAAACAACTCAGGAAATCAGATTATGACTTGTTTTTTGGATCTTACGTTTTTTTTTGTTTATAGAAGTTACATACTTTAAAATGTGCGACATTATACTACTAACAAACCAACACAATTAATACATAAATCATTATCAATAAAAATTATAATAATATATATATATATATATGAAATATATTTATTATATATATATATATATATATATATATATATATAATAAATATATTTCATAAATGTACCATTTTAACCAGTATGGTGAGCTTATTCTTCCATATATCCTGTAAGCTTTAATTGAAACTTATATTTTAAATTGTGGTGGTTACTTATGATTTTAATCTAGCTCCATAGAAACATGTTTGTATTACCTGTATAACCTCGGCAAGCACAATACTAGTTCTAGTCTGGTTGACAATCAGTATTAGATTAAAGAGTCTGTTGTCCAAAAAATAAATGTCCTCTCAAACACTATTACACAATTAATAATCTAATTAACAATATTTATTTTTTTATATCTGGTCCACTGGTGCATTTATCACTAGGGGTGTTGAAATTAATCATTGCATGCGATGCATCGCGATGCGGACCTAGACGATTCTGCATCGATGCAGGGACAGACCATAATCCATTATTGCCTACTGATGTTACTTGTTGATGTTCCGGTCGCTGCTTTGTTTGTTTATGCCTTTTGTCTGATGTCAGACTCCATTCAGACGCTACATTCAGGAAGTGTCTTTTTTAATAATTATTTTAATTTATTTACAATAAAATATATCTGACTGCTTGAATTTGTTGATGAAAACCATGTGTAGCAATATATAATAATATTGAGGAGGTGACGCATCGTTATATCGAATCGTTGACAGGATAATCATAATCGAATCGTGAGAATTTGAATTTGTTTATTTTGCACAATAAAATCCAGACAACAGTAACACAAGAAAATAAAATAATATACATAAAGATTGTGCAGGTGAGCTTAAAAACACCTAGGGGCTTATAGAAGGAATCTCACCTAAGGAAGAGAAGAAAAACTATATAATGAGTAATTACAATTACAAGAGTCCTAAACAAACAACAACAAATTGAACACAAGTAAGCACTGGATTTAAGTGAAGATTTACACCCATAGTAATCACTATGACTGGAACATCCCACAATGTATTTCAGTATTGCAGAGGAACTCTAACATGACAATTTTCCCCTCTAAGTGTGTGAGCAATGTCAGACTGCATCACTAACAAACTAAACTGGAGAAGCACTCCTTTACCACCACATCCTTTTGAAAGCAGCATCACTGAACCCCAGACACAATCAACTCCCTGTGGGGTGCAGCTTGGTCATTATGCCTTACAGCCTGCTCTTAAACACCCTGCTGAGCCATTTACTACACAGCCTACATCCCCTCCATTTACTGATCTGTTGCTCCATGCCATACCACTGTACTGCCTCCGTAGGACCAGAAAGCCTCACAGGGACTAAACAAATCCTGCGTGATGCTGCAAGAGCAACGGTTGATATTTAGGAGAGAACTTGAATTGACAGCCGTGATTGTGTCTAAAATTGCTCTGGACAACTGTTGAAGCGTGTTGACCCCACACAGATGGTGCTTGTGCCACAGCTCCCCTCTGCCCACTCATGTTTTGTCTACCCACTAGAGCCGGAGAATCACGGCTCCCAAGGGCAGCTTTTACAGGTTTTTTGGTGTAGGAGTGCCAACCTAAGCTGTTTCTCTCATTTCCAGTCTTGCTTGTGACGACCTAAGCTAAGCTAAGCTAAGCTAACCAGCTGCTGGCTCCAGTTTACCATACAGACAGACGTGAGAGTGGGCTCCCAGATAGCTCAGTTGGTAGAGCAGGGGCCCATATATAGAGGTTAACTCCTTGACGCGGCGGGCCTGGGTTCGACTCCGACCTGCGGTCCTTTGCTGCGTGTCATTCCCCCTCTCTCTCCCCTTTCATGTTTTCATCTGTCCTGTCAAAAATAAAGGCCAAAAATGCCCAACAAATAATCTTAAAAAAAGAAAGAAAAGACACACGTGAGAGTGGCATCAATCTTCTCATCTAACTCTCGGCAAGAAAGCGAAAAGGTGTATTTCCCAAAATGTTGAACTATTCTTTTAATAATTTCCTATAATTTGCGCAGTTGATTTAATAAACTACACAACAGTCATTTTAATGCAGACTTTACTTTGTAAAGAAAGTATTGGGTTGAGAATACAGATTGCAGTTGTGTTTTCAGCTTTATTTTCCAGTTGTTTCATAAACCTTTGTTTTTCCAACCCTCATTTCTGTTGGTCGTAGTCTCATTGCACTTATCCATGACCACCTCTGTTTTATTACATTATTGTTAGACAAAATGCTGTAACCTCGCGCCAAGAGTTTATTATAGATTTATTTCTATGTGAACTGCCCTCACATGGCATGCAAAGGTCTGCTTTGTACCTTTGTACTCTCTCCAGGTAGAAGAAAATGAAAAAATTCTCTGGATGCCAAGTCAGGCTTCTGTGTTGCTGACATATGTTTTTGTGTGCATGTGCGTGTGTTTGCCACGAATTCGCTAGAGGGTTTGAGAGATAGAAAGGCGGCGGATAGAGTAGCCGTGAACGTATTGTGAGATAACGAAAGAAAGATGACAAAAAGTGAAGGAGTGAAAGCTGGCGAGAGAATGAGCCAGGGAGTTAAGGGGCCAGAGTAGGTCTGGATTCTGACAGCCTGTGGAAAACTGAGCATCCTACACACAGATGTTCACAATCATCACCCCAGACAATTAATAATAATGATAATGACTGCTGTGACAACTGGGAGAATCAAGAGGCCCTGATTGATTGGAAGATAATTTTCTGAATTGGCTTGTAGAATCATTTACTTTGGAGCAGCTGTGGGAGGCAGAAGCAAAAAATATCTACAGTAAGTAATTAATCCAGTTTGGTGTCAGTTGGCTGATGAAAGACAACAAAAGACAAGAAGATAGTCTGAGAGGTCACAGAAAGTTGAAAAAGCAGGGATCACACAGCCCTCTGACCTGATGGAGTTAAGACTTCAACCTCTGAGAAAGGTTAAAATAACCATCTTTCACAGAACATCAGCATGGAATCTCAGCTGTGATCACACAAATGTAGTCAGTTAAAATTGTTTTCAGTTGTTTCATTTTCACATACGTCAAAAAACAAGACAATAGTATCTATATCTACAGTAAACCATCACAGTACACACTCTCTCTATACCTCTAGGCTTCCGAAATTAACTTCCTTTAACATAAGCTTACCAATAAGAGCAGCACATTGCTTGAGGCTGCAGGGTAGTAAACATCAGAAAGACAGACAATAAAGTCAGACAGAACATTCCTGTCTTGATTTATCTCAGAGAATGAAGTAGGAGGTGATGCAGATGGGGGGCAAGGTTTATCTGTACTCTTAAGTAATTCATTGTTGGAAAAAAGTATTTTTCATTTTGTTTTTTAGGGAAGTACCTGAGTACAGACCAAGACAAGATTGTTTTTGCTTGCTGGTAAGTAGCAAAGGAGGGTAAAATGGGCTTAGGTCTGTGTCTGAATGCAGAGTTATGGGTTTGGCCAGAGGTGATGCATGTCTACAGTTCTGGCAGTGTCTGGGTGAACACGTACGCAAAGAGCTGAAAAGACTAGCATTGATTGTTTGTTACAGCATATAAGTCTCATCTAATAGGCTACGTCTGTTGGAACAAAGATGTATCACTATATGAACACCATATAACATGAACTATAACAACTTATTAATTGAATAAAATGCATGATGTGGAGCATTGGATTGATATAAAGAATTTTCTGGAATCAAACATGAGTATCCACAGCTATTGTTTATTAGAAAATAATAAACATCCTTCATCAAGCATGCTCTGATTGGCATCCATACTCATATGCATATCTGCACACACAAACACACACAGTTATAGTCATCATAGAAGTTTACCATCATGCATCTTTCTTATGTCTATGAATTAAACTGTCCATTGTAAGAGAGATTTTCTTGATTGTAATATAGATTATCAGCATCTATAAAACTTGTTTGAAGGGGGGAATGAAGCAGTAGTGCAGCAAAAGTCTAGTAGTCCAAAAAAAGTTGGACCTCTATGATGGCTATATCTGCGCATGCACTCGCACACATTCACACACACACACACACACACACACACACACACACACACACACACACACACACACACACACACACACACGCTCTTGTTTTAGCTCATTTGCTGCTTTGTGCTTCCTCCATCCCATTCTACTTTATGGTTTTGGCCACAGCAAATAATCTTCAGTCCTGGTCCATGACACCCCAAGAGCACTGTAAGCCCTGTCTTATATCACATCTTGTTCAGGTCTCAGGTCTGCCTTTAGCTGCAGTTCACAGCTGATTGAGACCTCGACGGGGTGAGTAAGGGGAAAATAGAACCGATGTGTGTGTTGAACAGATGGGTCCAGGGGCCGGATGCAGTAGCGCCTGGGGGATGGGCTGACTCTGAAACAGGGCAGGGCTCGAGGCAGGGCGGAGAGGGAAGGGGGGCATTGTTGCCATGGCAGCAGCAGCGGCAGCAACGGAAAGTTGACGCTGTAGAAGACAGGAGGCCATAGGTTTGGTCAGCTCTTGGTTTTTCCGTAGAGCAAGACCAATCTGAGGAGGAAAAAGCCAGACAAACAAACTGCAATCAAGATAATTCTTTTTCTCTCAAAAGGACATTGAGCAGTTTAAGTAGGAAACCAGAGAAGGACAAGGAGATAACGTCTCAGCTACTTGGCAAATAAGAGTACAAGCTGCCTAATTTACTGCCAAACAATCTTATCATGAATCTGTCTCCTTTTAACGTAATCTGCCTTTTTGTCCCTCTCACAATTTTTTAGGATTACATCATTTTCATTTCAGACATAAGATTTTTCAACCCATATCTCTGATGATTTGTCTCATTGGAAGGGAGTGGAGCTTCCTGGAAGAGGCAACTCACGTAGACGCGTACACAAACACAATGATAAGGGATGAAAGTAAATTAAGCAACAGCAGAGTACTCACTGCTTGGAAACTCTGATGGCGCTGGGTGGGAGTGTAAGGGCTGAACTTAGGCTTGGCTGGTTTACCTGCTGCTCTATCCTTGTGTCTCCTACTGCTGATGTGCTGGAGTGGAGGAGAGAAACAGACAGATAAACACCAGAGAGACGCAGGCAGCAGCATAAAGATGGAGCAGACAAAGCAAGAAGGCATCAGTCGCCTTTGTTTGGAAATTTGGATAATCAGAGAAGAGGAAATCAAAGTTCCTATTTCGACGATTCAGGCAACATGTCGATATTTTGTTGGCTCTGACTTTGAGATTTAAAATATTCATGAGGGGGCAGGTTTGGAAATTTTTTTGATGTGATTGACAAGAACAAACAGATGGCTACGGCCACACAATCAGCAGTGAACTGCTAAATATTCATGAGCACCTGGCCAAAGTTAACTTTTAAACAGTCAGACCAAGACTGTGCATTCATATCACGAACAAAGATGCCAACATCATATTCAGATGCTGGCTCAAACATAATAGGCTCAGTAGCTTTGTTTTCTTTTTGTTTATTTAGCCTTTATTTAATTGGATGTCCCTTGAGATCAAAATCTCTTTCCCGAGGGAGACCTGCATGCCGATACAGGAGTTTTTTTTTTTTATCATAGATAGATAGATAGAAATGAAACACAACAAACAGGAAATACAATCATCAAATACACAAGGTAGAGACTAAATCCAGCTCAAATAAAGCAGTTGCCTTTCTTAGTTACATGGACTTCTAGCATGGCTTTAATTCTTTCCCAGGGGACTAGATCATTTAGATCATTAGATCCTTTAGTGCTATGCAGACTATTCCAAGTCCAGGAGCAAAGTAGGAGAAGGCTTTATCCACAGCTCAGTGCCTTGGAACCTGGTCAGGAAGTCAAGCCACCTGGTTTGTCCTCATTATCTTCAGTGAACTCACCTGCAGCGACAGGTGTGAAATGTTCACACTGTGATTTGGAATAAAATATGCACAGTCCTGAAATTGACTTTCTGTAATGCATGACGGATAAAGTGATGATGAATCTGTTGGTGCCTTTGAGCGGCTCAACTGAGTGAGTGGCGAATCTGTGTGACAGCTGACCTTTTCATAGCTTTCATTCAGAAGAGAAACTAACCAGTAAGAAGTGTGATTAGCCAGTTTCTTGTGTCACGTACACGGTGTTCACTCTGCTCGAGCGACATAGCAACTATGGTCAGTTAGTGTTCTTTATTGTGTCATGCACATTTGCACTACACACAAAAAGATGAAAAGAAACTAAGTACATTTACTCAAGTATTGTTCTTACTGTAAGTACAATTTTGAGGCACTTGTATATTTATTTTAGTACTTCCATGTTATGCTACTTTATATTTCTACTCCTCTACAATTCAGATAAGAGGCAAATCTTGTACTTTTTTGTACTCCATTATTTATCTGACAGTTACAGTTGCTAGTCACTGTTTAGATTTTGCATTAAAAGACATGTCCATGGCTTGCACACCTGGTAGCACACGTGCCCATATACAGAGGCTCAGTCCTCGACGCAGTGGCCGTGGGTTCGATTCCGACCTGCAGCTCTCTCCCCTTTCATGTCTAAGCTGTCCTGTCACAAATAAAGGCCTAAAATACTTAATGCTGAATTATTAAATTTTAATTATTTTTTTAATTTAAAGATTAAACCAGTGGTTCCCAATCTTTTGGGCTTCTGACCTCTTACAAAAAGCAGTGTGTACTTGGGGCCTTTTGTCATGTTTCAGATGTCTATGTGGAATTTTCAGTTCCACCAAAGAGTGAGTTCCCCTCTAAACTTTTCAGATGGTTTCATTTAAATAACTGTTCGAAGCCCAAAGAGATAAAATGATCCAGTCAGCAAAGGTTAGAGGAAAGTCCCAAAAAATAAATACAAATTTGTGTAGCAGAACTTTGTTTTTTCTTCTTTCCTCTCCAATTAATCATTTCCTAACCTCTCAGATTTATCTTGTGACCCTTTGGACAGGGCCGGACCCACAGGTCAAAAACCACTGGACAAATGACAGTAAAGTAGTTAAAGTAGCTCCACCTCAACCAGCTTCATCAGTAAAATGCTACTTACACAAACAAGTAATTTCATATATATATATCAGTCAAAGTGGACAATTTTCTACAGAGTGAGCACTTTTTGCTGATTATAATGAGTTAAGTATGATTGACCTTTGCTTATAATGAAGTATTTAAAACTATTTGATTGGTACTTTTACTTAGTGAAGGATTTGAGTACTTTTTCCACCACTAAAAAATAATGTTGCAGTGAAACGATTTTCAGACAAGAACACAACATTGCAATGCCAACAAATATTTGTGTCTTCTGTCCTAAACTCAACCAATACAATCTGCCATGAATAAGATGCCCTGCCTATAACACAGAATAACAAAAATGATGGGCATTTTTATTAATAAATGTGGCCCTTAAATCATATAATGAGCTTTAAAACATGAAATGGACTTTGTATTCAATTTCACTTAAATTACATGACAAACAAAGCCTTTTCTCTTCAGAAAGACCATTAAAGTCACAAGTCTGTTCAAAGCGGGATCATCTCCATGATCCCATAGCTCCACTGCTGCCTAAACTTAGCTCTGTAATGCCTCTAAGTGTTAATCAGTATAACAACAACCACCATTCTGAACTTTGTTACCGACCAGACATTTCCAGCAACTGACCTGTTTGAGCTGGGTCTCAGAGTTGACGTGCACATCACAGATCTCACAGTGGAAAGTTTTGTTCTGGAGTCCAGTTGACGACTCAGGTGCCGCGACCAACTTGGCCTTGATCCCCGTCCTTGGGAAGGACTTGATGGCTCCACCACCACTCCTTGCCTCCAGCATTGTCTTGTGCTTAGTGCCTGAGCAGATATAAAGTCAAGTCAATCGAGCCTCAAACATATAGCACAAGCGGGCTATGCTTGACTTCAGCAGCGCCTACAGTCTCTCACCAATGTTGTGGGCCTGCAGCTGGGAGGCAGAGTTCACAGCGACCTTACAGAGGGAGCAGTAGAGAAGACGTATAGCTTTCTCTTCTTCTGTTTCCTCTTCTGGAGCCACGTCCACCTCTTCGTCTCTTTGTGTCTCTTTCTCTGGTGTCTTCAGGCCAGGCGACAGGGAGGGGTCAGAGGGTGCATTCACAGTTTTAGTGGGGCCGCTGCTCGATGGTGCCGCCTCTAAGGTAAGGTTTGGGGCTGAGGGATCTGAAATAAATGCAGAAAGAAACAGAAAGATATTAATATGACAGAAAAAAAACAGAAAGAGAATAGAAAGCAAGCAAGAGAGAGGGAGACAGAGAAAGTCAGATGAGACTAACGTAAACATTTTCCCACAAATTACTGCTTAAAATAAGAAGCACCAATTTCATGACATGCTCAGAGATAAAAACAATTTAAAAAAAAAAAAAAAAAACTCACCAGGCTGCAGGTGATTAGGAGCTCTATCAACCTCTCTAATCGCACTAAAAATCAATGATTTCCCCAAGGATCTGCCTCCCAGCACTTCAACCCATAGTTTTGTATCGAGATGATTTGGCTCTATTATCTTTTGTAAGACCGACTTGTAGAGGTTCCCTGGAGGAGCGCGTGCTGATATAAGGATTCACTCTTTGCTAATAACAGTGATTAGCTCTGCCTGGCTGAGTGGGTTTCTGTTTGTTACCATTGACTCCCCACTCTTAGAGTAGGCATAGGCTGTTTGCTGAAGTAATCTTCAGAGAGCTCTCCCGACTAAGTCCAAACTGGAAATGATCACTCATTCTCTCACTCTTCAAACACACTCTCACATTGGCGATGTCAAGTACAATTCTTCAATCTTTTTTTTTGCTTTTTTAGCTTGCAGCCAAATGTATTATTTTCATTCCCTAAAGCCCACACATGCAAAAGTAGCACATCAGGACTGGCACACACATATACAGACGTGGGAAAAACAGTTGATGCTTTGACACACCACCGCACTTATATTGACACATTTCTAAACACACACACACACACACACACACACACACACTGTATAATTACCCACCAATGGATCATGTTCAAAGCATTTTTAATGTGTTTTTGATCTCAGGAGGCCACTTAAGAGGTCAGTAAATGTAGATATGAAGGAGTAGTGAAGGATAATGCTCAACCTTTAATCTCTTCACTGTGAAACCCAAAGCAGCAGGGGGTTTATCACATCAAAGAGTTAAAGTCGTTACTGGGAAAAGAAGGTCTGAGCCGTACATTCATATATCTAAGGCTGTCATACATTTGATGTCTACACGCACATACGCACACACACACACACACACACACACACACACACACACACACACACACACACACAGGGGAAGCATGCGTGCCTGCAGAGACACACACCTCCTGATGTTGTGTTAGAGCTGGAGGGCTGTGAGCAGGGTGACGGGAGGATTTGCGATGTGGTTTCCTTGGCGACCAGTTCAGAGGTCCTGATCTGTGAATCAGGGGCGTCCATTGCTTTCAGCCTTTTCGCG
Organism: Sander lucioperca; assembly: GCF_008315115.2. Taxonomy (NCBI): domain Eukaryota; kingdom Metazoa; phylum Chordata; class Actinopteri; order Perciformes; family Percidae; genus Sander; species Sander lucioperca. The sequence goes on from NC_050188.1 coordinate 19,206,540, forward strand.
TGTTTGGTGCCACTGTAGTGGGAAGAAGCCTGCACCTGTGTACACAACAACAAACAAGGTATGGTCCAAGGTATGGTAAAAATAAGGTATAAACTAATTACACAATTATTTAGTTATGTGAACCTGACAATGTTTTTTTTTGTTTTTTTTTTTCATTTTAAGCAACAACACATGACTTTAGTGAATGTAGCTCCAAAACAAAGTTTGACAAATGTTTTACTCTAGAGTAACAACGGTCCATCACGTTTGTAATGTAATAGGAGTGGTGACATTGCATTGCAGTTCAGCACAAAATAGTGCTTGTTTATGAATCATTTTGTAATAAGCACAATAAATAATGAATGCTTTACAAAGGTCAAATATTAAGAGGTGTGCACATTTCACCCAGTTATGAAACGGGGCAGGTCTAACCTAAGTGCAGGCCTCCAACAACGTTCAACTGTCATGTAAGGGTGTGTGTGAGAAATAAAATTACCCTGAAAGAAAAACAATTCAAAGTGTGCATTTCCCACATGACAACGCCCACCTCAGAGTTGAACCTCAGTCGACAGACTCCGCAGGAACTTTGCTTCCTCTTCAGCGGCGAGGTTAGCCCGATGCCTGGGCCAATCAGAGCTTTATGGATGTGATCCATCTGCAACAAAGGAGAGGCATAACTTTAAGGCAATGACTGGTTAGGGTTGTGAAAGGCAAGACTAGGTAGTGAAAGTGAACACCTTAGGTGTTAATGACACGTCCTCTGCAAGCTAATGTTCCCCTTTCCAGATAACAGATTCATAATATCTCAGGTTAGAGTTGGGGGTTGTAAGAAGGAGCTGAATGGGGGAGTAGCTTGTCTGGCACCCAGTCATGCATGAACACAACAGAGTGTAAATAACGTGCCCTACACTGACTAACCCCAACAGGATTAAAGTGACTTAAAAACATGCAATCCGTGGCCGGGTTGGTTCAGTGGTAGAGCAGGCGCACATGTACTGAGAGGTTTATGCCTCGACGCAGAGGTCCAGGGTTCGAATCCAACCTGTGACGATTTCCTGCATGTCTTCCCCCTCTCGCTCTCCTTTCTCACCTAGTTGTTCTGTCAAAAAATGAAAGGTGGAAAAGCCCAAAAGATAATCTTTTAAAAAAAAAAACATTAACCCATTAGTGGGTTAATGGTGGCAGTCAAAGGCTTGTAGTTTGCTCCATCATGCAGAACAGAGGCTGTGATCAGCTTGGATCTCGTTTGGATTTGTTTGTTGGTTAGTTGGTTTGATTGTCTGTTTGTCAGCAGGATTACGGCAAAACTAGTGGCCCCATTTTCATGAAACTGGTGGAAGGGTGTAGCATGGGCCAAGGAAGAACCCATTACATTTTTAGAGCTAATGCGAATCACAGGGAGGAAACACAAACTATGTTTCACTTTCATTAACAATGCGAGATAGGTATTTGTAGGCGGAGGTCTGCACTCTCCGAGTGCCCTTCTAGTTCCAATAGTGACATGTTTTATGGCAGAATTTTTTTTACATATTCACATAAACCTGTCAAACCACTCTTGCAGCATCACACACCCTTTTTTCTATGGCTAGATTAACGGCTTCCATCTCAATTTTCTATCAAGCTTGCAAGTTTGCTCGCTGGTTAAAGCTTTCTGCTCTTCCATTGGTCAGAACCACTTCATCTTAGCTCACTAATTGGCTAACCTTCTTAAACAAAATGCAGCATCAATGGACAGCGGAGAAGTCGGTAATGCATAAAAACATGTAACTATGCAGGTCTAGTGTGATCACCCGGAATCCAACCTGACCACCACAGCCTCCGCTCTCCATGATGGAGAAAAATATAAACATTTTACAGTCACCTTTCAAACCTACAGGGGGTGAGTGTGTCATCCTGAGAGCCGAGCCTCACCCAGTGATTTTCCAAGAAGACTCAGATCCTGCTGATGGTCTTTCCACACAAACAGTTAGAAATGAAGGCGGGGTTTAGAAACATTCCTCGCGATAAAGTTTTTATCATGTGTTGTGCTGTGTTGTCCTGTAACATGAACATGAACACTATACCAGTATCTGACCACACAGTACTGTGCACCTCTGGACATTACCTACCGGTAGGTTTAATGAGCACATATACTCAGCACAATAAAACCCAACCGGCCTTTGTAAAGCAAAACAAACCCATTACCTGTAATGAAATGTAGGAAGCCATCTAACCAGCCACAACCAGGGAGGCTTTATGGAAATCTGAATAGAGGTGATGCGAAAATGTATATGTTGTTGTGGGCCAGCCAACTAGTGCTGCTGTGAGAGCGTAGTTTTACGTTTCTCTGAATGAGACTAAACATTTTAACATCAGTAAAAGCCTGTCTTCCTCCCTCCTCAGGCCCCAAGGCTCCTGTATTACCATCTGACCTGCCTTCACACATTCCTCACTTCACCCCTCCATCTGCTCCCCTCTGAACTCTCTGCCTCTTCCTTTTGTCTCCGTCTGATCAAAGTCACCTTCCTGCCTCCCACTGGACTCTCTTCCCCTTCACTCCCACCCCGCACTCGGGTGGACTAGCACCTGTGGCAAAGTCATTTTGCCCTTCTTACTCTTTGCCTCTTCTTTCTTTCTTCTGTACACACACACACACACACACAACACATGCTGAATTCAATCTAATAGAATACCCTCCTTGCTTATTCTGGCATTAAAAGCAATAAAAGCTGTAAATTCAGTGGTCAATACAGTAAATAAAAACATCCAGCACATAGCTTCAGTATCAATCAGTACATTCTCCCTCATTTCCTTATACAGGGTGGTGGCGTGTCAGACATGCTCTCCTCCATGGCGTGAGTTATAGCTGAAACATATGGCCAAGTGAAGTAAAGCAGACTTTTACCTGGAGCGCAGTCAAGAGCCTCAACATTTATAATGATGAATGTTCCTGGATTTACATTGTGTACAGGCGTGACAGCTATGTGTGAGTGCATGACGTCAAGCACCTCAAAAAAAGAGTGGCTTATGATGAATGAGCTGCTGTTTTGGTTCTTTGTCATTTAAATTAGTATTTGCTTGGAAACAAGAGCACGTTTTTGTTTCCATTTCTGTTAAACTACAAGCCAAACTAGCCAGTGAAGTCCCATTTTGGATCCCTGGCTCAAGACAAACATCCACACACGCAACCCTGTAACCACGACAACCCACATGTGGGCACCAAACAAACTGCACACAGCATCTACATTCACAAGAAAACACAGGCTTATACACACACACACACACACACACACACACACACACATAAAAACCTACATTCCAGGAGAAAAGGCAGACAGCTCGAGTTCAGCTGTTTGCCCACTTACTTAACACCCACAGGTTCAAATCTCAAGAGGGAGACGATTCCCTTTACAATATGCTGAGCGATCCAGTTTGCATAAAAAATATACTGGAGACAAAACTTAATTTTGCATATTAAGTTCTACCATAGGTTTCTGTTAATATTTAAATCAAAATTAAGCAACTAAGGAACATGTTATCCTGACCTCAAAAGTGTAATAAATCTAATGAACACGGTGGAGCTGAAACGATTAGCAGATAAATCAATTGACACAAAATTAATTAGAAAGTATTTTATTGCAGTCATGTATTTTAAGCAAAAATGATTTGCTTAATCCAGTGCTTTTCCTTGTTCTATATGATAGTTAACTGAATATTTTGGGTTTGGATTGTTTGTGAGATAAAAGAAGACTTTGAATAAGTTACACTGGGCTGTGGGAAATCATAAATATTACAATACAATTAATTAATAATAAAAAATAATCGTTGCAGCCCTAAAGTCTATGGAGGTGGCAGAACGGGGCCCTCGATGTGCATGTTGCACTTTATGCCAACCATGTAGCCAATGCTCCTTTTCTAACTGCATTGTGTTGAAAGCCATAAATCTCCAAAATTACACCCAACCAATACCAAGCACTGTAAAGGTCAGGAATTTTTTTGCAGGGCTGACAATATTCCTGAAACTGCAGAGTGTTGGAAATGGAAGAAAATTGAAGAAAGGACAGTTATAAAAAGGTGAAAGGGGATGTGATTCAGCAGGGAGAGGGCCATGTGAGATTTTCTGAAGACATTTTTCAACCTATGGTAAGTTATAAGGGAGACAGCTTCATGAGGAAGACAACGTAAAAAAAAAATTGTGGTAAAGGAGGAAGAGAAAAAAGAAAGAGAAGGAGAGCGGAGGGTCGGTGTGGAAAGCGATGGAGAGGCGAGGACTTGAAAACTCTGAAAGCAAGAAAGTGCATAAGAGGGTGAGGGGTGGGGAGGATGGCAGAAGGAGACAAAGTGGAAAATACAAGAGAATATAGCTGAAGTGAAGAGGGTGATGGAGCAAGAGCAACGCAGGAAAGTGTAAGGGATGGGTGAGAAGGCTGGAGAGAAGAGGAGAGAGAGATGGAGGGGAGGGGGCTAAGAACTTAGGTTTAGAATGGCTTTTTGTCAAAGAGGGAGACACACGCACACACACAGAGAATAGATTTACGACACTGCGCACTAGCAGTCCAGCAAATGCTAAAAATCATCTCTTTCTTTTAAACCCTCAATTTGTCTCTCTACATATATCTTCTTAACATCTGAGAGCAAATCATGGTTTAAAGGCCAAGACCAAAGTAAAGAGAAGGGAGGTACAAAAAGAAAATTGTCAATTTTGCTTCAGAGTGGGTATTTGGCCAGACTCAGTGATGGGCTTATTAATCATCTCAACTTCATCTCAAGTTTAGGTTTTGTAATAGGTTTGGTATTAATGAACGTGTGAGGACAAAAAAACACATCATGTTTTCTTGGCTTTGTGTGCTCGAAACAAATAGAGGTGTTAGAAACTGTTTTGTACTGTCAGTAAATATGTTGCAGCTATGTAGTCAAGCTACATTACTTAAGAATAATTTCATGATGATTTGTACATCATACAGCCAGGAGTATATCGAGACATACAGCACGATCCCCCTGTAAATCAGACATCAGCCCTGCCAGAAACATCAACTCTCTTTGGGGCTTGGACTCGGCCAACTTAGTTTCTATCCACCTTCACCCTTCACAAACACCGGGGCAGCTAGCTCTAAGAAAAACTGTGTGAGGAATATCAAGGAATCAGCTCCACCCCCCAGGTTGTGTGGAAATGTCGCAGCTCTCTGCATCAGAGGTGATATATTAGGAAAGGTGTAGGCAGCTCGCTCATGCATCTGTGTATTGAAAAAATAACTCCACGCACGCAGACTGTTCCATGAAATAAACTCCTCCACATCGGCATGATAAAGTGAACAATTTGGGTTTAGATTTTTTTTAAAGGCACAGTTGGTGAGCGTGGTTGCTGCAACAACTACGATGATTGACAGTACTCACGTCTGTGAATCCAGGCAGCAGGTGGAAGGGGACGCGGGGCTTCGGGTCTGGGGAGGGCTGGGTCCTGCCCAGCGTCGGGCGGGCCAGCGGCAGCAGAGCACTGTGACACACACTACCTAGGGAGGAGACAGGAAGATAGATGAGGTGATGAAAAAAAAAAGTGTGTGATCTGAGTGGACCTCTGTCTTATTTCAGTTTCACTCATCCACATTGGCAGTTATTGAAATAGGATAAAGGGTCACTCAGATCAAACATCACTTTATCTTAAATGAATATGAAACATCCACTCATCCGCACTGGCAGTGAAGTAAAGTACATACATTTAGTCAATGTACTAATGCACAATTCTGAGGTACTTGTACTTGAGTAGTTCCATTGTGTTCTACTTGTGTCCTATCTCTACTTCCCTACATATGAGAGATTAAGCAGATTAAGATTTTACATACAAAACATAGATTTTTTTTATGTAATATGATACATTGTTATATTGAACAAGTAAAAAATGCTTACACATTAATCCATCAGTAACAATACAATAATAATATTATATATATCAATATAACACTCTGATAGCCGTTCTACATTCTGTGAGCTTTATTTAAATATAGGATCTTCAGGCTGTGTCAGGTCTTCTCGTGAGGCTAAATGTGCTTTTACACACAAACACAGACACACACAGACACACAGACACACACACACACACTCAGTGAGTCACTCACTTGGGGGTTACTAAAGGTTAATCAAATAATCTACACAGCTACAGCTAAAAAACAAAACCCATCATTATATCAATATTAAATTCACACACACACACACACACACACACACACACACACACACACACACACAGTGTTATGTGACAAGCGTTTTGTTTGTGTTGCTGAGTCCTGATTATGGCAGCTTGTTTTCTGGTGTTAGCATGTCCTCTGAGCTTGATTACAGTTTGATTCGGGACCAGCCCACATGTGTAATCATCATAATCAAAATCTCAACACACCCATCCGCTCTGCCATTAGTCTGATTGTCTGATTAACAAGCGCAAATTATGTATGTAGGTGTGTGTGTGTGTGTGTGTGTGTGTGTGTGTGTGTGTGTGTGTGTGTGTGTGTGTGTGTGTGTGTGTGTGTGTGTGTGTGTGTGTGGGTGCACGTCACGTTGTAGTATCTGCTATGGTAGTATGTGTCTGGTCTGACTTGAGTATTTGCTTTAGCATGCGCGCGGGGACGTATTTTAAGTAGGATGCCCTAGATCAAGGCATGCGCGTACAGTCTATGCATGCGGGCGATAGGCCTATCTTACATGCACGCAGATATTAGAGTAAAGTTTATAATGTGATCAACATGATCGAGGGTATTTAAAGCTGCAACAAGCTTGGCCCAAACTGAAAAGTTGAAAAGTAAAAAAAACGTAAACACACAGGCTTAACACATATGGGCCATTACCACTTAGGGGTTTTATCAAACATTTTATTTATGATGCGTCATGTTTTAGATATGATGTCCTTCCTACCAGTCTTATCTGTCTGTCCTTAGAATTAGCAGCTGTCAGTAGCCTACTTTGTCTGCACAGATGTTTTTATTTTTTACCTCCACAAGTCGATGGTGGGTTAGTTACTGCTCGTGTGCAAGAGGATCCGAGCTCTAGTCTTTCCATATATTTTCGTTGAACAGCGGCGCAGATCGCAGTCAGGTGCGCCTTGTTTAGTGTGTGTGTGTGTGTGTGTGTGTGTGTGTGTGTGTGTGTGTGTGTGTGTGTGTGTGTGTGTGTGTGTGTGTGTGTGTGTTTTAGAGGCTGTGACAATCATTGACATTCGCACGCACTACTTTGACCCAATTTTTCCATGTTTCTCGGACAGTTTGGGAATCATGTGGAGAGTTTTCGTCAAAGAAAATGTATTTTTGTCTGGGACCTTCACAGTTTTACATATAAGAGCAGATTTTGAGTTCCCCTTTTCACATGTTGACGATGGACATCGTGTTTTCTGTGCGCGATTTATTTGTCATCCCAATGATCCATACAATGAAATTAACTATCACCATAGTGTCATGTGGCCTATAAAAGTAAAGTAGAATTAGAAATTTGGTCTAGTTTTTTTGGATGGTGGGTTTTTTGGGCAGCGGACCGAGAGAAACATAGTTACGCTTGGCACCAAGATTGCAATGCGCCGCTGTATTGCCATCGTCACACCCTCTGCCTCACCTCTCCTCACAACAGAAACTGTTGACATTATTTTTTTTTTATCACGGATTATTTGAAAAGGTAAAATAAAATGTCCACTGTTTTCCGCTTTGGCCAGCAGGAGGCGCTGCCGCCCCACCTCCGCACGCTAATGTAAGAAATGACTTTATGAGTTTAAGAAACAGGATGGATGAGGTGACACGCATCTGAAATGTTACTTCTCTAGCCTACGAATGCGATTCATCGGCATTAAATATAGATTCCAGAACTTGCATGCAATAATCAAAAAGCAATAGTTTACAGGCTAATCCTGTAAGAAATGTAGGCTATATAGCATTCCGCAGTATAGGCATGCATATATAGTGATTCATATAGGCCTAAGGTAATTTGTCTCTGTTTTGTGAGCTTTTAGCCTATATTGTATGTTACCTCTCATATGTTGTTGACGAATATATGCTGCTATGCTGATGATTATTGGAGAGCCAATAAAAAGGCTTGAAACTAAAACAAACCTAGAGACCATAACGTTGGCCTTTAAGTCTATGAGATGTATTGAAGAATCTGCACTAACACTGCCTCTATCCCACTGTGCAGGTGACTGACTTCACAAAGCTCACATCCATCTCATCATATCAACAAGTGACTCCGCTGCGTTATTAACAACAACAAAAAACTCTTTTGAGATTAAAACCCATCGTTTACGTACCAAAATACATGGCGGCACCAAGTGATATCCGTTTGTTCAGTGTAAGAAAAAGTATCTTTCATCTCCAGGCAAAGATGAAGCTTTGCGTCTGCTCCTCCACAGTCTGTCTCCCCTCTCTATCTCTCTCCTGCGGCGCCGATGCTGCTCCTTCCCATCTGGATTCCCTCCTCCTCCTCCTCCTCCTCCTCCTCCTAACTACCCGCCCTCTCCTCCTCCTCCTCTTCCTCTTCCTCATCTCTTCACGATTCGTGTACAAGTCTGCTCCTATCCAGCCTTCATCTCCCAGAAATCTGTTTTTAATTCCGCACACAGACGGAAATGATCTTAATGAGTGTACAGTACCACCCTGGATTGGTGCAACCCTGAATGCCAACATACACAGAGCAAGAAGCACGTTTGGGTTTGATACAGTGTGCAACTCAATATAATACCACCGAAAGAGGGCATCTCATCTTTCACATGGAAACTTATTTAATTTTTCAGGCAATATCAAAAAAACAAACCTGCATGCTTGAAAGAATGAGGGGAAATCCTTCCCCTCCAGGACACAGGGTGACTCCTGTCTGCAAACTTCCCTTCGGAGCCCTGTGTTCTTCTTATGCTTAAATTGTTTCCCATCCTCACTTTCCTCCAGGGCCCATGGTATTTTTAGATGCATCCCGGAGCTTTCACTGCGTAGAGAGGGAACTACACACGACACATAACAGCACAGTCCGGCTAAAAACATCACAGGCTGTCACACTTTTATGCAGGCTTATGCATATATGCATGCACTCACTCACACTAGAAAGGATTCTAGTATGTTGATATCGGTCTTTATGTGTTGCACACACACTCACACACATCCATAGAGAGTGAAGATGTACTGTATCTCGGCAGAGACCTGGGTTAAAAAATGTTAAGCCCTTAACACCCCCACCCCACCCCCCTCCTATGTTAGGAAAGTGTACAACAACATGTGTTTTCCCACAATCTACCACTCCAGGGAGATTTAGCTCTGGATGGTTGTCAATTCAACAACTACTTTCCTGAAAGTGCACACACACTGCCTCTGTGTGCTGTTGTACTTGACCTATGAAGTATTTGAATTAGGGATGCACATAAAATGGGAAATATTTCTGAAAGTGCAGCCCTCAATACAAGGACCCTCACAACAAAACATAAAGTAAAATGAATCGCCTGTTATACAGAAAGGCCCGACTCGGTCATAGTCATTCAATTAAACTATTCAGTGGAACAAAATAGTGTGTGAAGTTGAAGATAGTGTGAAGTGCATCTGTACAAATAACCATGGTATCTTCATGCTCCTGGCTACAATGTCATCTGGACTGCACCTCCATCTACGAGCCACATGGAACAAAAGCTAAAGAGGAGAAAAATACACACATGGAAATATCTACGCTTAAACTCAATTTAACGCCCCTTTTTTCACTTGCTGTATTGCCAGACGTTTTGTGTTCCTCTGAGAGCACAGCACATTTTAGGGTCTGGGTGGTATTATTGCCTTTTTCCTTCATCCCTTGGAAGCAGCAGGTGAAAGGTTTCTCTCAGAGTCACACGTTTGGAAGCTTAGGGTTTAATATTCCAGTTTAGTGGGTGAAACTGTTGGACCGGCTATCAGAATTTCTGGGTCAGCGGATTTTTGGTCAATGCAGCTTCATGAAACCAAGCAAAAGTCCAGTGCTATAACTGTGGATAAAATATTTATTATTCGCTAATGTGACTGAAGGAGTTGGCATTCACTGACTAAAACATGATCTGCCTCCTACTCTCCAGATGTCATCACTTAAATGCACACTCAGCGGAAAGCTCACCTGTCACATTAGAGATAATATGTTAATGACAATCCTATTTTACACAGTTTCTGGTCTCAGGTTTTAGCTGAAAGCAGTGCTCAAATAATAGTTCCCTGCATCACTTTACACCTGCAGCCGTTTAGCATCACAGACTCACAAACACTGAGGCTGTCATGGCAACTGAGGTATGTAATATTATGTTAAGTGAACCAATGCCGAGGCTCTTGGCTCTATTTGTTGCTGGCAACCTGTTTAATTGTACGCTGGAAAGGAATCTTGTGACCCCAGCTGGGCCTTGAATACGGACGCCAACCACAACAGGCTCTGTTATGAAATTAGAGGGTCTTAAAGAAGTTCATTGACTGGAGTAGCCTATATGGAGAGGTGATAAAGCTAAACGCAAGAGGGCACACAAATGTACACACATGCAGTTACGCAAACTGTTTTTAATCTCATAACAAGCTGAGCTGAGACTAAAGTCTTCGAGCAGGAGTGATGAACACAGTCTTAACATTTCCTCTTCAGTCACCTCAAGGCAACACCTCTCTCTCTCTCTCTCTCTCTCTCTCTCTCTCTCTCTCTCTCTCTCTCTCTCTCTCTCTCTCTCTCTCTCTCTCTCTCTCTTCCGCATTTTGGGGAGTGTGAATACAGCCACCCATCAGCTCACCTCTCCCTTTGATTGGTCACCATAACAACATCACCATGGTAATCTGCGTGTATTGACTTTGCTTCTATTTATGTGATGATGTCAGCCGACGGGGAAATCTACAAAATTGTGTTTCCTTCTGACATGCGGTGACAGATGCAGGATGATGGAGGAATGTAGGCTGTCACACACTCTTATGTTTGGACTTTGGTTTTGCGTGCACATATTTAGGCATGCATGTGCACACATACACACATGGCACATCACTCAATCTGACACAATGGTAACAAATCATAAATCTGGCTGTCAATGGCAGGGGTATGTTCAAGACCTCTGTATTTGAACATAATCTTATTATATAGGGATATAATATATCATTGCTGCCCGATGAATACCCTGTATCTCCAAATTTGGTTAGGATTGTGGGTTGAAAAAATATCCTACAATAAATGAACTACTTAAAAACCATTATATTAGCAGAAAATGAATGCAAACAATGCTATGTTTCTCAGTTCATGAAAGGTTGACATTATGGAGGTACATTTTCTTCACAGGATAGCAATGATGTGCAAAAGTACTCCTCTGCATGTGTGTGTGCGTGCATGTGTGGGTGCGTGTGTCGGGAAAATTCTGCGGCTGAGATAAATTCACAAAGAGAGAAACAGATAAATAGAAGACAAGAGAGTACGGATGTTTTTGAGATCTTGTGTATGTAAATGGACGTTTGTCGGTCTCATGTCAGTCTCTGGTAATCACACATGTAAACAAAGAAACACAGGAAGCAGAAATAAACAGCAGGAAAACAGCTCTGTAAAGCCTGACACCTGACTCGGAAAAAAGTCAAGAGTCTGTGAAATCAAGAATCGGAGAGGGGGAGAAACAGCAAGGGGTCAAAGGTCATAAGAACACAAAGTTCACAATAATACCTATACAGATGTGATGTTACAACTATAAATTCTAGGAGGACAAGATTAGGAGGACAAGATTCACCAGTTCTAAAGGTAGCGGTCCAGTGAATGGGAGATAAACAGCTCCGTGGTGGGGGTCAAAGTTGCCAAACTCATCACTTTAGCATACTGTATATGAGTACTGGTTTCAGAGAAACTGTTTTACAAGCTACACATGTCAAGTAGCATGTGGGTAATAGCTACCACATGTATGTGCTAAATCTAAGTTATTCCAACCACTAAAAGAGCTTAATGACAAGGTCAGAAAGTGGCCTACACACAGATCCAGGAGGAATTTGCGAGAATCTGTAAAGTGGTAAAAGAAAATCTAACTATCCTCATCCTAAAAAAGAAGAGCTTGTAATAAATATTTTAATTTTGCAATGCAACTGATGTATGTGTTGGAAACATAACCCTTACCTCTAGGCTCAGGACAGAGAGAGATTTACAGATATCATGAGCAGGCTTTCAACCTGTGCAGCCTGCTCAGCCTGCGTGGATTATTACACCAGATGCTTTTACTCAGCCCATAAAAATACCCTCATTCACAGAAAATAATTAAACATTTACTGCCTGGTGCAGGGCCTTCCCTATCATATTTTAGAAGAGAAACTTAATAAAAGCATTTGTGGTTATTTCACACACACACACACACACACACACACACAGTAAAGGCTCCTTATGCACATCTGTGAGCCAGAGATAGAGCACTATCTGTCCAGAACGTCATTAACTACCACTGCTGTAGATTTATATTCTCTCAGTCACGCCATATGAGCTTGTCCAATTACATCCATAGTCTGGAGATCATCTGCATACACACACAACATAAAACCATAATATCTGTAAATGAATTCCCTTCTTCATGGGCACACTGTTTAGCTGTTCAAGAGGGCATCAGAGGTTGCTACCATGGCGACAACACTGCTGCACCACATGAGCTTAATATCATGATTATTAATGAAATGAACAGTGGGATTAGATGATGGCATGAGTCGTACTGGAGTTAATAAGGAAATTAGCGAGTGAACAAATGCATAGCACAACACAGTAGTGATGCTTTAAATATAACTCACAACAACAGCACTGCCATCTACAGGCTGAGGAGAGACAGAACACCTTCAACTCATATGTTAGCAGCGTGACCCCTTAATATGAAGCAATATCTACCAGCAACCCCCAACAGAGTCCATATGCACGAGATGTGAGACATTTAATCAAAGAGTGATTTTTTTTCTTCTTAGACTGTTTCATCTGAATAATTTCTGTAGGGCTAAAGAGGTAAAACTGTACTATATTTCACAAGAACAAAGAAAAGAAAATTGTACATATAATTGTGTAGCAGACTATTTTCTACATCAGTTATCATTCCTTGACCTTTGTGGGGGTCCTGATCGCCAGGTTGAGAAACACTGCTGTATACCGCCTGACTCTATATGACAGATATTTTCTTCATTGGTGGAAAGCAACTACGTAAGTACTGTACTTAAGTACAGTTTTGAGGTAATTGTACACTACGTTATATTTAAACTTTAGTACAATTCAGAGGAACACATTGTACTTTTTACTCCACAATATTTATTTGACATCTCTCGTTGCTGGTCCAGATTTTAGATTAAAACATATGATTAACAAATCAACTATTATGCATTTTCATAGATGAAACTACCCAACACCATATAAATTTGTTAAAGTTTGCCTCATCTCGACCAGCTCCAACATTAAATGCTGCTTACATGCTAATGCATAGATAATAAGTAGTTATTATCTACGCTATTAACTAGTTACATACTGTTACATATACAATAGTGTAACAGCGACATTCTACATGAGTATTGATACTTTGACTATATTTTGCTGATAAAACTTTTACTTACGTAAAGATTTGCTGGACTTTTACTGGTAACAGAGTAGTTTTACATTGGGAAATAACTATTTTTATTTGAGTAAAGATTTTGAGTTCTTCTTCCACCACTTTCTTTATCTCACATCAACCCTCTCTCCTATTCCCTCATCTAGTTTAGATAATGTGTCTAATGCAGATAATAAATGAATGTCTTTGTGGAGTAATTACATGCAGGCAAAATAACAAATACTTTATTCCAAGTGAATCCCAGTGCATTTCTTTATACAAGCAATACAACTTTGCAGCGCCTCTTTAAAGACATTTGCAAATACAAATTGCAGAGCTATCTGTAGTAAAATGCGCTCATTAGCCACCACAGGAAGAAGTATAGTGTATAAAATATAGACTCTCAATATTTGCATATCTTAATCTACTGTTTTTTAGTTATTTACTGTACATATTATGTGTGTGTGTGTGTGTGTATATATATATATATATAAATATATATATATATATATATATACACACACACACACAAAATCAAACGTTTGGGGTCACTTAGAAATTTCCATTCCACTCCATTACAGACAGCATACCAGCTGAGATCAGTTGCATTGTTTTTTTTAATCAAGGCAGCAGTTTTCAGATTACATTATGTGTTTACATAATTTCAAAAGGGTTCTCGACTGTTGTAGAAAGAAGTGGCTGATCTTTAATGCAATATCTACATTGCCCATTATCAGCAACCATTCATCCAATGCTCCAAAGGCACATTCTGTTTACTAATCTGATATCATTGTAAAAGGCTAACTGAGAAAACATTAGAGAACCCTTTTGCAATTATGTAAGCACATAATGTAATCTGAAAACTGCTGCCCTGGTTAAAAAAAACAATGCAACTGATCTCAGCTGGTATTCTGTCTATAATGGAGTGGAATGGAAATTTCTAAGTGACCCCAAACTTTTGACCGGTAGTGTATATATATATAGTTTTGTACACTGACTGCTCAAGTGTCAAGCAGGTACCTCGCTCTTCAAATTGCATGTCAATCATGCGTAAGCTTCAACGAGTCAAGCGTTCAACATGGGTAGAGCAGATCTTTACAGGGCAGCAGTCAGTTAGGAGCTCTTGCAGCAGTTTCTGCGCCCCTCCTGTGCATCGCTGGTGGGGTTGGACAGGGTTACAGCACAGATGGAGCCACGGGTCACCTCTCTGCTGGCCACCTTCTTATGGATTGCTGGAAATAATAAAACAAAGATGCCAGGTTTGCATCAATAAGTAATTTTTAAGGGGATGTACTGATGACACACTGACTGAACGTACCTTTGAGGACTTCATTGAAAGCATTTTCGACATTGGTGGAGTCCAACGCTGATGTCTCCATGAACATGAGACCTCTCTTCTCTGGGTTGGTCCGGGTGGGGTGAAAGCAAGGAAAGCAAAGATCCCAGTAAACAAAAAACTAACATTTTCAATGAGCAAAATGTACAATACTGAGCTTAAAATACTATTTCCATTGTCACAATAAACCCAGTAAGATAACCGGTTCTTAACCAACCTGCAAAGTCCTTGGCCTCCTCTGTAGGCACGGTCCTAAGGGTATCCAGGTCTCTTTTGTTTCCCACCAACATGACCACGATGTGAGGGTCAGCATGGTCGAACAACTCTTTCAACCATCGATCTACGCTCTCATAGGTCAGGTGTTTGCTAATGTCGTAGACCAACAGTGCTCCAACTGCTCCCCTGTAATACCTGAGTCCACCAGGTGAGAGAGACCAAACATATAGGAGTTGGATCTTATTATTACATATATACAGTATATATTATCACAAAAATCAACTAACTAGTAAAAAAAATTGCAACTTTAGCCCCCAGACTAAGATTCTTTATGAGTGTAAGAAACAGTCAGTAAACATACCTGTGTGTGTGTGTGTGTGTGTCTGTGTGTGTACCCACGCTGAGGTGATAGCCCTGTAGCGCTCCAGCCCTGCTGTGTCCCAGATTTGAGCTTTGATGGCGTAGTTGTCCAGCTGAACAGTCCGCGTGCTGAACTCGACGCCAATGGTGGTGCGACTGTCATGATTGAACTCATTCTTGGTAAAGCGAGACAGAAGGTTGCTCTTTCCTACGCCAGACTCCCCTATCAAAACCACTAAACAAGCACAAACAGGAGAAGATGAAATGCATTAATTATAAATGCTTTACATTAAAAACACAGAAGTACATTACATAAGTATTAATTGGTCAAAACTACTTTCTGTGATGAATCAGATATTCCAGAACATGTATAGGCTTGCTGTCACTGTGACATCACAAACATGGCACTCTGTGATTGACTTTACTTTGAAATAAATTAATCGGAAAATCATGTGGTTTAAATAATCATACAAAGCACATTAGTCTCTAAGTAAAGCGGGAGATGTAAGATAATGTTTCTTTAATAGGTCAAAGGTCAAATGGTTTAAAGCCAAACGGACAGAAAGCCTTCACCTCCTCCTTTTACTTCCTTCCCTCTTCCCACGGAAGTGAAGCAGGCATGCTTTCACGACGACTGAAGTAACAAACACTATTTATGTTTTATCTCTTTTTACACAATCACAGCTTAAGTAAACATGACTCACCTTTGAAGACGAAATTATATGATTCATCAGACCCCATGCCGCATTTAGTGGCAAAGCCTTTCCGGTAAGATATTTGTTCCCAAAGTAGAAAAGAGTTACAAAGACAGAAAGAAAAACAAATACAGCCTTACTCTTGTTTCTCTCTCCCCAGTGTGGAGAGAGAGACACAGTGTAAAGGCAAAAACAGAGGAGAAAAAGAGAACAGGTTCAGCTGCTTCCAACCGCTTTCTTCTTTATCCGTGGATAGAGTAGCTGCTGTTTGAGGACAGAAGGACAGGCAGGCAAGAGTCCTGTGGCCTGCCGATCCCTCATCAGCTGACACCCGAGGAAGGGCTGGGAGAGGAGGAGAGCAGGTGGAACAGGTAGAACCACCGGCAGGTACAGACTCCACCCATCCATTTGTATGATAATAAACATAACCCAACAAGTGGATCAGTGTACTAGAACACAACACCATTTTGCCCTTGTCTGAAGCCTACCGGGATGTGGGTAGAGATTTGATTTGGCCTGCAGTACTAACTTAATAACAGACTAACAGACTGTCTGATTTTGAATGTACATGTAATAATTAAGGAATGCAGCCTAAAACCATTAATACTAATATAAAATAGTGAAAACCAGCAAATTTAGAGTTGAGGGTTACATATCAGTTTTTTCTGACATTTTTGGGAAATATGAGAAATATCTGTAACATGAAGTGTTATCCATACGTACCAAACAAACTGGGCCTAACGTACCTTTCAATAAGACCATTTGTTCCCCCCAAAACTGATTATTTACATTACAATAAGCAACATTTTCTTATTAAACAACAAACAGAAGCAGATCATAATTACTTTATATGAACTTCAAGACCATAAAATTTGAATGAATGGAAAGCTACAGGCGTCATCTTACACCATCACAAGGCTATAATCACCTGACACAGGGCATAGACTGTTTTTGACCATGTTTTATTCTTTTTTAGTACAGTACTGTTAAAAGTTAGTTTCAACATGTTCAATTGTGAGATGGATTTTCTTTTTCAGCTGAGGTCAACAGACAAAGCAAAGCTATAGAAGCAGTTGCCAAGGTTACCACAACTACAATGCTGAGATTTTCAAAAGAAAAAGAAAAAATAACAACCTAGAACTTGATTTTAGAAATGTATGGTGCCACCATACCATAACTGTTTGTAAAGCTTTTACATTATTTATTCATTTATTTTTTTTCTCACTTGATTTCCATGTTTATTTAATTATCTCTAGGTACTAACTGCACCTCAAAAAAAAAAAAAAAATAATAATAAAAAAGAAGAATCAGATTAAAATGAAAGAAAAGCTTGTTTGTTTCATTCATATTCATTCTAACAGCTTCCTCTGCTTTGGAGCTGCTACAATGTGATATTTGATTATGGTTACCGTCCTGGATGATGCTGTGTGGAATTTATTGGAGGTTTCTAATGAACCCACTGAATGGGGGGTGTCTTTGCCGACAATGCTCTTATAGGGCAGGGAAGGACAGAAGGCACAGCAGTGGTGCCTCAGAAGAAAAAAAGACACTGAGCACCCATGAGTGGGCACTTTCATCTGGAATGACAAATTACAAGTTTAGGGAAGTGTGGAGGGCGTCATTTTCTTAAGCACTTGCAATAAATAGTTAAAGTCGTTGGGCAAAAACAGCTATTTATGTAGAATCTCGAGTATGGTTGAAAAGGGAGGAATGGGGTTGAACGCCTGTATGGACAAGATATCTTCCTGTTCTTGTTCAGGAGGACTGTCTGTATACCAGTAAATGTTCATGTATTGATTTGCTAGTTAAATGCTAACAAACTGCCTTACAATGGCCATGTGTGAAACAGAGCCAACAGCCAATCACATCACATGGATTTATTCTGTATTATGTAAATGTTTGTCTGCAACACTTGACTCCAGTTTTATGTGAAGAAAACAACAAATGAAGAAATGGTTGGGAGTCCCTTTTCAGGAGAGGTTTTCGCTTCTTTTCTCTGCACCAGAACGCCCCTCAAGGTGAGAGTGGTTCAGTCCGGCTCTACAGCAGCACTCTGGGACAGAGATCTGGTTGGATGACGCCAAAAAGGTATGGGGACTAGGGAATGATCTGAGAACAGATGTAGAATGAGGGTCTTACAGATCCTGCCCAAGTTTCTTCTGCAAAGTTTGGGACAATACACTTAAATTTCTCTTGATTCTCTGTAGATGCTGGGTGTATTTATGAGTTAGGTATGTATGCACGTGTCTGTGTGTCAGTATGTACTGTATGTCTTTACGAGGGCTGTGAGCCCAGCAGTCTCTCGATGGCGGCATTGATGTCTCCTCCAGTAGCGATGAGGGCCTGCAGGTTGGCCTCGCGGTTGATGAAGCCCATGGCGCTCAGCTGATCCAGCTGGGACTGGAACCTCACCTCTGGGGTCTGGGTCTACAGGGGAAGGGAAATTAATGGAACTTAAAAAACAAAACAAAAAAAAACATACAGGTGTGAAAGATGTAACATCAGTGCATGCGCTTATGTGTGTACCGTTGCACTTCCTCCTCCACCTCCTCCAGCAAACATCTGGAGCATCTGTTGCATCAGCTGCTGCTGGGCGGCGTTTGTTCCTGCACTGCTGGGTGAGGAGGCCGGGTTCTCTGTGGACATGCCCCCACCTGTGGGTATGCCAGGAATTCCACCAGCGATTCCACCAGCGATTCCACCAGCGATTCCACCAGGCATTCCACCAGGCATTCCACCAGGCATTCCACCAGGCATTCCACCAGGCATTCCACCGGGAATTCCACCAGGAACTCCCCCAGTCATTAAACTAGGGAAAAAGGAAAAACAGAAGAGTTAGAAGAAAAAAAAATACAAAAAAGCAATACGTGTATATCTGTCTGTGAGAGCATACCTGGGCATTAGGCCTGGTGCTTCTGTCTGCAGTGTCTGTAGACCCTGTTGGATCTGCATTAGAGCTTGCATGGCCCGTGGATTGGTCATCACTGAGAGGGCTTCTGGGTTCTGCATCTGCAACCAAACAGAGAGTGAAGCAATGAATTAACCAACCAACCGATTAGCAGTCCATTTACTGTACCCTAACTTTGTGAAAAGACAACACCTAAAGTCTGTTTTATGCTTCTGCGTCAACTCCACGCCGTAGCTACGCCGTCGGTCCTGCGCCGTCGTGACCCTTGCGGAGTTCTGCGTCGGGGTTGCTTTGCATCACGGTGCATTTCACCGCCATAACGCTATGGGGTGTCGCCTGGGTCTGTGTCGCTCACCACCGAAACGGTACTCAGAATGGCAAACCCCATAGACTGTCGTGCTAAAATATTTATCTTATTTGTTTGGCCTTTTCTTGCTTAGATTTTGTAAACGTATCGAGAAATAGACACAGTAAAGAGATTAACAATCCAGGACTGAATTATCGGACTGAAATGTGTGTGGTACCTGCTGCAGAAAGATGGGCAACTGAGATCTGAACTGTTCCTGCAGCTGTGGGTTTCCAGCAAACAAGGGGTTATTCATCAAAACCTGGTAGAGAGAAAAAGAAAGACAGTGAAAGTTATGTGTCATTCCTAGGGTTGGGTACCAAAACACAGTGCCAATAGGGCACCAGTCCCGATGTAAA
Organism: Sander lucioperca; assembly: GCF_008315115.2. Taxonomy (NCBI): domain Eukaryota; kingdom Metazoa; phylum Chordata; class Actinopteri; order Perciformes; family Percidae; genus Sander; species Sander lucioperca. The sequence goes on from NC_050188.1 coordinate 19,226,237, forward strand.
CGGTAGTAACGAGACCGAATAAGAACGAAAATGTCGATGCCTGACTTTTTTTTTCAGAAGCATTGTTGCACGGGACGCTACGTTACCGTTAGCTAGTAGCTGGATTAAACACAATAGTTAAAATGCTGACAGCTTACGTTAAGCGGTGTAAAGTGTGACTGTATTTCCCTGTAGAGGATTCCAACACCGGGACATAACAGTCTGCAACTGCCGTCGGAAAAACAACACAGACGGTGCGTTAACTTGAAACTCGCCAGCCTTGTGGTGCATTCAAAGTTATTGTAAAATACCCTTTTCCCATCTGGTGCTTGTTTTTGTCGTTTACCAGCAATTTACTGGTGAAATGAGTCATTGTTATTGTTATTACATTATTAATCAATCATTTAATTTAGACCATATGGCCTTAGCAATAAACAAGCCGTTCTTTAATGTCGCCAACTGTCGTTTTGTGCTCCATTTTTTTATATTTTATATTATATACATTATGAATATATTATATATATTTCGGTTCAGGCACCGGCACCGTTTTAAAAGTATCGTTTTAGTACCGGTATCAGAAAAACCCAAACGATACCCAACCCTAGTCATTCCACATCTGGCAATGCTGCATACTAGAGTATGCTTTAGCACCTTGGCAAAGGTTTCAAACAAAATGTTGAATAACAGAAATAAAAGTTCTTGAGTCTCCCCCATCTTTCATGTCACTGTTTGTGAAGGCCGCAACACTCCACTGTAAGGTTTTTCTGGTTTGCCGTACATTCAGCCTCGTTTGTTAGAACCAACTTAAGTCAGAGCTGTGTTGTTTGTTCTTTCTTACAACTTGCTGCAAATGCAATTGAGCTTAACATAACGCCCTCTGTTGAGTATGCACTAAATAGCTGGGCTTATTGGCCTAATGCACAACAGGCCTACCTAGATCCTGCTATTTACAAGTCATTACAAACGGCAGACTTAATCAATCGATTCCATATGTGGTACACAATCTGAACAACAAAAAGTGAATCTAAACAACCAGGATTTGTACTGTAATATGACTATATCTGTGTGGTTGGTGTGTATGTACAGTACATTTGTTTGTGTGCACACATCTTTCTGTTTTATACCTGGGAGGCCAACTCAGGGTTTTGAGACAGTGACTGCATCATACTGCGCATGTAGGGAGCGGACAGCATGTTCTGCATCAACTGAGGGTTTTCCGAGATCTGCTGCAGTAAACTCTGCATGCCCGGGCTGTTGAACATCCCTGCAACACACAGAAAAGAATGGAGTTTATGTATGTACATGTGTATACCTGCTAAGTAAATAAATTACTTAGCATGCAGGTGTATTGAGAATCATAGCCTGCTCTGTCTTACCATTGCCCAGACTGGCAGGATTGATGCCCAGAGGGTTGGACACACTGGGGTTGGTGCCCCCAGTGGTGCTCGTGCTTCCTGTGGTGGCCCCTCCACTCTCAGAGGGGTTAGAAGAATTTGGTGGCCCCCATGGATTAGGCAGGGGCTCCCGGTTCTCTGTCCGTGATGGCTGGGCACCAGACTCAGAATTCCCACCTAGAGCTGAGAATGGGTTGCTACCAAACTACAGGGAAAGAGATTGGACACATTTGAAAATACATCGAAAAACATTGAAACATAGTTACACTGGCAAGAAAAACTAGACAAATGTGTGAAAACAAACGCTAAGAAGGATTAACAAAGCGCAAACAAAAAGTATTCAATCAGTAAACATCCCTCCCAGATACCTGTTCCCTGGCAGCGCTGAACATGGGTTCCTGGATGTCTGTGTACATCCTCCGCAAGGCATTGTAACCTCCTGGGATGCTCTCCAAGTTGCTCAGAGCCCGGTCCTGGTTCCGCATCATTTCCTGCATCATGGCCGGGTTCCTAGCAAGCTCCATGGTCTGGGAGGTGAGATAAATGGAGAGAGGAGGCAAGTCAATAAAATGTCATTCTAAATAGAAGAAGTCAAAAAACTGTACTGCAGTCATACTTGTGCTAACTATCTAAGTGTGATTCTGCTCTCCATTTCAATTACCTGTCTCATGAGCTCAGGGTTGTTAAGCATGTGGGAGATCTCAGGGTTGCGTTCCATCAGCTGTTGCATCTGAGGGTTGGCCATGATCATCTGTCTCATCAGGTCTGGGTTGGACATCATGTTCTGCACCAACGGGTTCTCCATGATCTGAGAAAGCATCTCTGGGTTGGACATGAGCTGTCTCTGCATCTGCTGTTGCAGCTCCATGAAGTTAGCTGAGCCCATGCCCATTCCAGCTAGGCCGGCCAGGTCACCGAAGCCAGCTGAGGGAGACCAGATGGGTGAACGATGGTTACACACATTATCTTTGTGGGGCTAAACTAATAATGGGTGTCTGAATGTAAATAGTTACACACAGGTGGACTCACTCAGTATGTTGGGCGTCTGTGTGGGTGGTGCAGCAGTGCCAGTAGAGCCTGCTGTGGACGAGGGGTTGGTACTTGGACTAGAGGTGGAGGTATTGCCTGCTTGAGTGGAGGTTGAGCTAGAGGCCGATGTGCTACCGCCATCTCCAGCCCTACAGAGATCATTTGTAGATGTGTGAGAAATTCAGTGTTTATGTAAGCTGAAAGTGTGCCTGGACACTTAGCTAGATTGAGATCCATTGTCACAGAGGGGCATTTGTTTCCACAGTCAGTAGACATAGCAACATATAGATACACACATAGCCACATACACATAAAGTCAGTTAAAAATAAATGCAACAACAATTGCTGTTCACTGAATTCCACACCAAGATTGTATTGCAAGGCAAATTCATCTTTATTACAGGCCTGCTACAAAATGATCTGTTGAACCAACATGCTTTTATAATAATGTAGCCTTACTTGTGTGCTGTCTTTATGACCAGGTGAACCGTCAGGCCATCCTTGATGCCATGTTGGCTGAGGCTGTCGCCATCCTTCAAGATCTTCCCTGCAAAAATCAGAACCAACTGGTCCTGTTTGGCTTTGAACCGCCTCGAGATTTCTTCTTTAAACTAAAAGACAGCAATGAAGAGAGATTAGATCGAAAATGGAACAAGGAGGAGAAGGAGGTGAGAAGGAAACAGGAAATGAAAAGGATAATATCAAGAATAATAAGATGGTAACACCTCAGTAATGCTGCTTGAATCAGTTACTGTTCTGTGGCAACATTTAGGCCTTACAATTTTTAATAAAGTCCTCTGTACTTATTCTATTAGTAGTGGTCTAAACACTCCAAATCCAGCAAATAATGGTTACTCTTTTACTATTATGAAAAGCGTAATTCACACAGAAAATGAGCTGTGCTCTTGTTACATCTTTTATTTTCATTGAAAATAAGAGGATTATATTAACACTGCACTTCAATCAGCTACATGTTGTGCCGATACAGCACACAGGCACATTTTAATTTATAGGATATAAATGTTGATAGCTGAAACAAATGAGACAGAGTCACCAACCAACATAAGATCAAAAGTATAATTTCTTTCAAAAAGTTACTAAATCAAAAGCGGATGAATCTCACATAGATGTTCTTATTTGTTTTAGTTGACGCTGCTGATTTAAAAAAATAAATAATTTAAATAGCAGTTTGCTTTTATTATTGTTGTGTGAGCACCCCTGGAAGACTAGCAACCACTTTGTGGTAGAAGACGAGGATCCATGAAAAAAATAGAGAACAAAGAATGCTGTTATTCACATCAGTTCTTAGTTTTGACTATTTCACACCACTGTAACGTTATGTGAAAATGTATGTCTCAAAGAATGCAAAATGTTCTCATTATGTATTTCAAGTATAAAGCTACGTGTAGATAAGGACGACAACACACACTTGCAAGTGAAAGATCTAAGTCCAGTGTTTTACCATGAAACACACGTGAATATACTATAAACATGCAACACACACAACCAAAGAGAAATGGCTACTTAGACCACACTGTACTGATAATAGCTTGACTAGTGTGTGGCTACATGATTGAATTATGGTTTCACTGCAACACGTCGCCAAGCCGCCAGCAGCTCTGAGAGTATCTCTTATTCCCTGGAAAGCTGAATGACTCAGTGGCAGCAGTGAGAATGTTCTAGATTATTAGCAAGCTTTAGCATCGTCAAAACTGTTGAGCTGGAATGGGAAATGAAAGCGATTCATCATATCCTTCATCCACAACCACTTTCGTGGTTTAGCTATATCAGGCCATTATTGCTTGAGCGCAAACCCGTCAGCTGACACTTGTTTGGCTTCTGCTAGCTAACGTTGGCTTAGCTCGCAAGCTGAGTAGGCTAACGTTACCTAGCTATCTGTTACCGTTAGCTGGCTAGCCGGTTAGCCATTTCAAAAATTAACGTGGTTGTATCTCTTTACTGGATGTCAACAACGTTGATAACGCCGAACAATTGTTGACCCAAGCAGTACTACTTTCCCTACACACAACCTCTTTGATTCCATACACTATAAGTTAGCCGGTAAGAGTGACGATAAATGCTAACACGGCTAACTACTAACGTTAGCTTCGTGGCTGAAGTTGTGGGCAGGGGCATGACGTTAGAGCACAAGCCAGCTCCCCTCCTGCGAGATCATCGACCAACCTGAGTGACAGAAGCATCTTCTGCGATGGCGATTTCTTCTTTGTCTTTAGGGGTTTTTACTGTGACCTTAATAATAGTTCCCTCCGATGCTTCAGGTGTATTATTGTTGTTATTACCAGGATCTGCGGCGCCTTGGTCAGCCATCTTTACTCCGCCGATGGAACAGCTCGGGTCTGGCTGGCGTCAGCTTCCGGGTCATAAGAGGTCAAACCTCTTTCCAGAACAGGACCGTAGGCTGAACCTCTTAATACATCCATAGGCTGAACAGGACGAGTCTCAGGAGTTCCCACGTCGGCCTGGTTTCCGCACATCCATGGGTTTCCCCTGAATTCTCTGTTGTTGATAAAGGTTTATGTGATGTTTGAAGAAGCTGCATGTTAGATCATGTCTCTAAAAGCGGTAGTTAGGAGTCAGGAAACTTTTCTGAGCATGTAGTTATTCTACTAAACATGAATGAAATGTGCGGATTTGCTGCTTCACCCTATTTTAAATATTTACTTAATCAAAATTTAGACAAATGTAGACAGATTAATAAATAATAACAAATAATCAGTTATTATAAATAATAAGTTGCAAACTCAAAGTGAAGTGGTTAAGTCAAGTGAAGTCCACTTTATTTATATAGCCCAACATCACAAAATTACCTCAAGGGGCTTTATAATCTGTACAGCATTATCGATTATCGATTCAGTGAATAAACTCCCCACCAAAAAAATTTAACAGGGGAAAAATGTAAGAGACCTCAGGAAGTGCTGTGCCTTTACCATTTATTTTTTTGGGTCTAAAAATACAATGAAACAAATTAATTAAAAATATTACATGCTCCAGCAGTCAAGAATCAGAGCATATGTTCAAATTAAGTTTTGCTTACATTTGAGTTTAAAGTTGCATCAAGCATACTGTCATGCTTAATTAACCAGTTCAACATCCAATTTACCCAGCTCCAAGTCTGAAAACAAACTAAAGTGCGTATGATTAATTGCCGGTGTTGCTCTGTTATTTCCACACTCACAGCTGTTTCTGAATCTGAGGTGACAAATTGTCCTCTTTTTACATTGTTATGGTCATCATCACATCAGCAATTGTTCTGTGGTAAGTATTACATCATTCTGCATCTGTCGACTGTATGCTTATAGTGACTGTCAGCCTTATTACCAGTTTTGACCAACAAATGAATTGTGGTAACACAGTGTTGTAACCACAGATGGGAATGACTTTTTTTGTTATAGATGGCTGGGCCCTGTGGGTTGTGTCTCTTTAGTTATGAATACATCTGAAGATGCCTGCAGGATCCCTAATGGTCAGGCTCCTTCCTCAGGGTTTAGGGGAACCTGTGTAAGGGATCAACCCTACCTCAGAGTATTGGTGGAGCCAAAAGCCAGTCTTATATCAGACACTTTAAACAATAATACAGTGAGAATTTGGAAATAATAATGTTAATCCAGCCTGTCTGACTGATGCTGACGTGGTCAAGAGTCATTCGGTGAGACCCCCACTCCTCTGTTGCCCTGGGCTCAGACCAGAGGTGCAAGCAACAGTTTATCATGGACACATGCTTAGCCTGACATTGTGCTCTCTTACATTTTTTCCCTTGATCATTTTTGAACCATATTTATACAGAGAGGATTGGCTGAAAACAGGGCCTTCCTAAAAAACACATGCATTCAGTCTGACCTGAAAGCTGCCCAGTTCCCAAAGTCTAATCTGTATGCCAAAGGTAGTTCCACTGGAGTAGTTGGGCCTTAAACCTTAAGGCCCGTCGATGGGAGTCACTTATCTAACCTTATGGCCACCAGGCCCTACAGTATCTGCCCTTTCTTATTTTATATTTTTTCACAGACTGAGAGACTGAAACATGCCCTCACTTATGTTCATGCACATACCCAAACACATTCAAACTGAAAATCCAACAATCTCTTATATTACTCATAATCCCTGATCTCTGTTGTTACAACAATGCATGTTAAAACAATTACCACAGATTTAAACTGTGGTAATTGTTTTGAATTCTTGGACACTACAAAGTATGTCATGTTTTGTATGTTAATCTTTTGAATACAAGATTTGTAAAGTTCACTTTTTGTAATTGTTTTTGTGAGTCATTAGTTGCTGAAAAAGTTCATTTTCTAAATATTCATCTCAAGTCCTGCAGTCCGTAAGGTCTCAGGATATAAAAACATATATTTTATTTGATCTCAGTTAAGACAATCCTATAGTAGAGGTAGAGAGACACTGCATGTATAGAGCGCTCGCTCTATATGTGTCCCTCCATACGCCACAGTGTGTCAGCACTGAAAGAAAAGTGAGTGTTTCAGCATGTTGCATTGACACAGACAGTCAACTGCATACCTATGCATATCCCCAGTTCTAGTGCACACCATTTACAAACAAACAAAAACAAAACAAAAAAGAAACATGGACCACCATCCCTTTTCCAAGGCCCCACACATAGATCCAAATGTACAGGGTCACATGAACGGTGTCTCATTCAAGTGCATCCCACACAGGGAGACTGATTGCTGTAAAGGATTTTGCTTTCATCGACAGAAAAACGAGTGGACAACTTTTTGGTTGTAGTATTGTCTGTGACTCTCTCTCTTTCCCCCCCAAGTGTGCAACAGCTCTCTCTCTCTCGCTCTCTCTCTCTCTCTCTCTCTCTCTCTCTCTCTCTCTCTCTCTCTCTCTCTCTCTCTCTCTCTTTACCTCTGCAAGGTGGGCAGTAGAGAGGGTGCATTTCCAGAAACAAGGTAAGGGATCAAATTCCGTGTGCTTTTTGTGTGTATCCTAGAGCAATACATTTTCACTTATGATGACTGTGATTGGACAGACGCTGGCAGAATCAGATAAAACCTCATTACAGCTGAACAAGCACTGGTGTGACATGAGGATTGGGAAGGGGGACAACAACAAACTGCAACATTATAGCTTTTACTTTTTTACTTTGCACCTGTTTAACTAATAGTGATGGTTCCACTAAAGAAAAGGTAAATATGTTTTATTACCGTAAATGTTTGTTTATAGAGTATGTTAGTCACAAATCAGGGGGTTTAAGCAGCTATAAATGTGCTTGTTGCATGTTCATATATGGCGTGATATTTTCAGTTTGGATGTTTGTTCGTAATTATCTGTTTGTTCTTATTGTGGAATGGCTTTATGATTGGCTGGCATCATATGTGGTTTTCAAAAGCTCAATCAAGTATTTCATTTGATTGAACAGATTTTACTATGACAACCCTTTATATGTACAGATAGATAGATAGATAGATAGATAGATAGATAGATAGATAGATAGATAGATAGATAGATAGATAGATTTTTTTTTCCAATTCTAAGGTTATCTATCTGTGTCACACACACACACAGATTAGGCTGATCACAATGACAGACTAAGATATTTGAAATGGTTGAGGATTAAATTACACACAAAAAATGATTTAGGGCTTATTTCCATTGTAGTCTTCTATTGCAGTACAAGATGGCAGATTGAATATTAGAGTGTATTTTCGAACATATTTTAATTTAATTCATAGTGTCTTTTTTTAACAATTATATATTAAACCTCTTATGTTGTAGGTCTTGAGACAGTATGTGTGTGTACATAAAGTGCCAGATGTCTTAAATTTGACACTGTAATTCTGTGCGAACATGAATAGCAAAACATGATTTTTACAATTTTTACAATATCTGCAATACCCTTAACTTAACTTAACTTTTTTCCATTTTCCCTTACTACATCACAGTTGCTCTGCAGCAGCCCCGTTATCTCAGCTCAAGATGTACAGCTTCATGGGAGGAGGCCTGTTCTGTGCTATTGTTGGTAATATCCTGTTGGTGGTCTCCACTGCAACTGACTACTGGATGCAGTACCGTCTCTCTGGAAGCTATGCCCACCAGGGTCTGTGGAGGTACTGCATGTCCAACAAGTGCTACATGCAGACTGACAGCATAGGTAAGGACACTAAGGATGTCTTTTAAAATCTTGAACTGTCGGCCCACTATTTAAATGTCCTTGTAAATTTGAGTACCGACTAATGCAAGAGAAATGCCTTTTTCTTTATGTGAGAAATGCTTTCTGATGCCATATACTGCTAAGGATGGCATACTATATCTGATGATTTCTGCCTGTTTCCTTTTAGCTTACTGGAATGCCACCAGGGCCTTCATGATCCTTTCAGGGATGTCGTGCTTTGCAGGCATTATCGCTGGCATCATGTCATTCGCTCACTTCTCCTCCTTTGAAAGGTTCAACCGCTCCTTTGCTGCAGGAATCATGTTTTTTGTCTCCAGTGAGTCTTGGTTCTTCTGAACTTACCCACACACACACACACACACACACACACACACACACACACACACACACACACACTCAATCATAACTGCAATTTACCTCCTTGTCTCCCTCTTAGCTTTCTTTGTTCTGCTGGGTATGGCCATTTATACTGGAGTGACCGTCAACTTCCTGGGGAGGCGCTTTGGTGATTGGCGCTTCTCCTGGTCCTACATACTGGGCTGGGTGGCCATGCTCATGAACTTCTTTGCAGGTGAGAAAGGACAAAGCCTGGGAGTCAATCTTTGTCCAGACATAAAGTAAACCCTATGCATTATTCAGAGTTGTCAGAGAGCTCAGAAGAAGCAATAACCACAGAAGCTACTATAAAATATATTGTAGACAATAACCCTTTTTGCAACATATTTAGAGATCATCTCTAGTCCCATTAATACAGTATGAATGAAATCTAAATATATATTTAAAGCCAAATTGTTTAACTATTGCTAGTATACTTATTGAATTTAATTTTGTTATCATACATAATGTGCATCATCAAATACATTGCCTCTGTCTGTTGCAGGTATTTTCTACATATGTGCTTACAGAATGTGTGAATGCAGGAGAGGAAATGGCCCACGCTAGAGAGATAGACAGTTTGTTAAAAAAAAAAAAAAAAAAAAAAAAAAAAAAAAGAGGACAATGACACTTTGAGTTGAGGACAAACAGAAGTTGGAGGACAACAGTGTTGACTGATCTACTGAAGAGATGACGTTGGATGCTGCTCCCGGAGGCCTTTGAGGGTCTGCTTAACACGTTTTCTAAAAGTGGATATTGTTTGATGATAGCAAAGAGGATCTTAATAAAACTAATCATGTGTATAATTATTGTAAGATGATATTGGTAAAATCTAATAAAAAAAAATTACTGTAAATGGGCACATTCAATAAAGATGGTCCTCAAATGTTAGTGTAATTTTTGCAGCTGTACTGAAAGGCCACCAGGAGATGGCAGCACTGAAGCACTCCACTAGAAGTACCAGAGCAGAGCACTTGGATTTGATGGCAGATGTGCATTACTGGTTGAATCAGGATCAAATATCTGATAAGATTGCAAACTGTTGAGGAACATCAATCATTTATACAGTCGTAATGCGCTAACTTTTTACAGTGGAGCAAAACCTGCATCACAGACAACTAAAACTATGTTTCCCCTCAGGAAATGCTTTACAGTAGGAGGCATAATATATTGTGGGAAGGTATGTATGAAATATTAGTCTACACAGCAGAGAACAATACATCAAAGGTATATAATACATATGTGTGTCTCAGGATTCCCCCTGAAGCTATTTGATTTGTTCCTGCTTCAGTACTTCTGGCAAGGATTCCCCCCACACTGTGTATGTTCTTTATGAAGTTGTTGTTTAATAGGAGAAGGCGTTGCCTCTGGCAGCCAGCATGATCGTCCACAACATGTTTGTTGACATCCCCTGAGTACACTCAAGTACAGGAAGCACATGCAAAAGTGATGCTTGTGCTTGCATGTATGTGCAGAACAGGCTACAGTTCTTACAGCACAACAGAACCTGAAGAGAAGATCATGTTCCTGGACCGGGGGGACCAGGGTGGGGTCTCCAGCCTCTGATTGTTCAACTGCCATATCCTTAATAACAGCTTCCTCCTTTTTTTGGTACTCGTCCATTCCTCATCATCAGCTGGGAGGAGAGGAGCAGTAGCTACTGGGGTAATGAATGCTTTGGCTACTTGGTGACGCAGAAACAATGAGAGAAATGTAAACAGTCACTGGACAGATCCCTTGATCCAAGTTTCCATTCTTGGTCCCTGTGGCTGCTCTGAAGAGATAAGCTCTGTAATATTGTGTGCTTTTCTCCTGATTCTTTCATAACCCACTCTAAAGCTTTTGCTGAAGCCCGTTTTTAATACCCCGTGGGATAACTTGGCAAATGGTCACATTTTAGCAAGTCAAGTAAATGATTAGTAATATTTGTTTACTGCAGAACTACAATGGTAGGTTTTATTGCACTGGTGGTATAAGAAAATGGAGCATGTGAGAATGGTGGTGGGATTTTCATTCATATGTCCCTTCACTTATACACAAAGTAAAATGTGAGCAATTATCATATATTTCTTTAACACAATGGGTAGTTTGTATTCTGTGTTTTTGCAATGGATTATAGAAAAAGATTGAAAAGTCATGGTCTTTTTATCAGCTCAGAAAATGACATTGCACAATTATCTTGAAATGTGATGGATGACACTGTCATAAAATATTATTTTGCCAAAAACAAGGGAAGCAAAATGCCAGTAGCATATTCTAATTACAATATGTTTTACCTCAAAACAAAACTTTATTTACACAACAAAACACCATTTTCTTGGCATTAATGCAGTAAGCGAGAAAATATGAGATGTTTTAGTGGCATCATCTTCCTTATTCTGATGTACAGTACATGTCCAATATTAACTCTACTTTGTTGTGAAACAGTTTGCATTATGATCCCATTACATTACATTACATTACATGTCATTTAGCTGACGCTTTTATCCAAAGCGACTTACAATTAAGTGCTTTCAACTGTGAAGGTTCAAACTCCAGACCACAAGTAGTAAGTGCAAATACAGTAGCTTTAAATAGGCAAAGCTACAAAGAGACAAATGAAAGTGCAGATCCCATCTCAGCAGCAGTTTCTTTTAAAGCTCATGTGTTACCAACAGAAACTGGCCAGACCAAGTTTGTACCTACAGTTGAAATGTAACCTAAAGTGGGCGATGCATACTCTAAATCATCACAAAGTAGGTGAGGAATGTGATGCAGGAATGCAAGGTTAAAGTCACCCCTCCAAGGCGTCTGCGCTGGACACAGCAAGTCTGCTCACCCTTCTATTAGCCAAAGTGTTTGTTGAACGTGGTGTCGGTGATAACACCTGGTAGTTTTCACTGACGAAGCCTGATTATATATGTGACAGTTTGCTAAATATGGCTAATTTTACAGACCTGCAATATATCTCCCTTCAAATAGGAATTTGCCCTCTATCCAGGTCCAACACTGTCCCTTTCTGAGGCAGATGTTCGCCCAGCTGTTTATGTTGGACACAGCAGCACAGACATTTTAAATACACATAACAAAACAAATTTAAGAATGGGGAAATGGTGGAAATTGTATTTATCTAAGTACTGTGCTTAGGGTAGAGATTACATTCTTTTTTATGGAGAGTTTAATAACTCAATCTAATAATTAAAGTTCATTTTGTTATTTTTTAAAGACATTTAGCTAAAAAGAAAACACAGAAAGAATTTCTCTTCAAACAGACAACTAAATTGCAGTTGGCACACATCTGTTTGTCTGTCTGTGCATTATTATTGTTATAGTCATTCGGCCTACTGTACATCACAAATTTCTTCAAGCCAGATCCAGAATGCTGCGTATACATTTTCAATCCACAAAATAAAAAGTCCATGAATCTAGAAAACCAACTCAAACAACCTTCACAATCAGATCGTCTTTGTTGTCTAAGCTCATAAATCACTGACACAAACATTTACTGAAGAGACTAGAATAAACACCAATTAAATAGTCCATCTTTTTTAGGTTTTAGACGCAAAGTTCGCACACTTAAACAAATCCAACCATTCCGATTTTTGATCATATGTACACCACAATATTTTGAGGTTTTGTTGAGCCATTTCATGAAAAAAATATATATTCTTAAATCCTCAAAGTTTGTACAGAACAAAAGAAAATGGGACTCACTTTCCCAAATCACATGTCACACCAATATTTTTGAATCTGTTGACCTCAATGGCCAGAGGAAGAATAATAGTTCTCTGGTTAACTAAAGATCTTTGGCTTCTACTTAGGTGAAATGTAACATGATTTAATTTTTAATTCTATTATTTATGATGGATTATGCATACTCTTTGGCCTGGTCTCCCACTGACTGATGGTCAGAATTATTGCTCTCAGTGATGGAAGAGTATGCCAACACAGCAGGATCTTGTAAAAACTGTCCTCATCCCACCCAGCCTCGTCCCATGGAGCTTTCCCCTGAACACCCTGCACCCAGTCTCTCCTATTGTGGCTCACTGATCCCTAATGTTCCTAAAATCACACACCTTCTCAACTATCTAACCAACATACATGTAGACTATATATAAGGCATTTCCCCCCTGATCATATCACCTTGTTTCAATACTTAAATGATACAATACAAATAGGTGTTCACAATGAGACCGCATGGTTTTGGAAAGACTTTATTGTGCTGCACAAGTGAAAACTAATGTGGTATTGCATTTAGTGCACACAATACAAGAGACAGAGAGAGAATAACACATTGCACAGACAAACAAGGAATAAAAGTATATACTTTACACATTTTGTCATAAATAAAGTCTAAACATCAGTGAAGTGGTTCATTTTACATAAAAATAATTAACATGCCACATATGTTGGATAAATGGACACTGACAAATTAGATGTCTCTACTAGCGTTGGTCTGATTCCAATACTTCCTTCTGCATGAAAACAGCCATTTGTCTGATTTTCTCAACCCACTGGTACAAACCAGTGTTTGTAACACAGGTACAGAACTCATTCATCTCACATTGATGCTGCTTGAGGAGGTGATGAAATAGCTTCTATAAATAAAGATAAAGGCTTCCCAACTTCTAGTGAAAATAAATTGTAATGAAACAAACAAGACTACTCTGTGAACTTCCAGTGAGGACTGCGGAACAGTGACATAAATCAACCTAGCAACTTAAGTTTTGTCCATTGATCTTTTTCTCTCTTGTAAAGGAGCTATAGCAACATGCCCACACATAATAGAAAATATATAGAATATATAGAAAGATCTCCTTTCTGCTGACAGAAGATTGACATGATCACGCTTCAGGCCAAAGAGTTTAGTTTCACATTGGCCTTGGTGTCATTTATCTCATATTGATGGGCTGCCCTTCTTCTTGCCCTGCCCTCGCTCACTCCAGAATGAAAGCAAAGATACGGTACATTGAATGAGAAACATGCAATAACTGCTTATCTATCCAACACATTGCACATTGCCAGTCCATCCAGACATTTCACCTTTGCTTTTATGCCTAACTGTTTATCCATGCCTGAAGGAGATGATAGAGGGACCTTAAAGATCACAAGACGCGATGATATAGAAATGGTAAAGCCTTTTGAAGTGACAGCTAAAGCACACAAGGATGTAATTTAAGGTAAGTGGTAATACTACACCATGCACTTGCCTTTTAAGTGTGGCTGTGCCCCAAAAAGATCAGAAAGATCCCTCAATCAGCCTGCAATCGGTTGAAATAAAGACATCAAGCAGTGTAGACACACGGCTGATAAGTTGGAACATGTTAAGTTTCCTAGCAGAAAACAATAAAATAAAATATGAGAACATTAAGCCAAACAGCACATCTGCCACCTATGTGACTTGAAGTGTTTCTGTGTTAGTTAGAAGTGGCTTTACATGGTTTATTACATATGAAATGCATCAAACTACAGACTCTGCAGTCAAATACTGTAGCACAGATTTGACTTAGCAGCAGTATCCCCCCTCATCCTCCCCGCTGTGGTCAAACAGTTACAACCATGTTGAAGCACAAGCAGAAAAGCGACTGAGTGATGAGTGTGTTATGACAGTTACTAAATACAGTACATGGTAAAACAAGTAGTAAAATAAAACTTCTTTTGCTCAAATTGTAACATTGTACATGGAACGGAGCAAATTAAGACTACTATACACAAACACTTTCTTTCGCAGAGGTCAAAACAACTCTGTTTCTTCAAAGTATTACAATTCTTTTAACCTCTTAACGCATCAGAGTTTTATCTTTTAGATGTCATGATGGGGTCAAGAATGTGCAGCATGGCTTTTATTTATATGTTCATTGTTTATGGTGACTTTTTTCATTTATTAGGGCTGAAATTGTTTTATTTCACCTGCAGCCAAATGACATGTTTAATCTAATGTAGCCTATTGACACTATAAATGTGTTGAATTAGGGCCCGATTCATTATTAAATTGCTTTAAAATATCGAGTGGTGTTGGGAGTCATTTTGGTCATGGTAGGTGGCACTTTAAAATCTCAAATCAGAGTATTGTAATCTTATACCCATCAAACACATGAAATGCTCCACTGTTTCCAGTGTCAGATTTAGCTTTTTTACTGGAATGTGTGAGAAACTCATACCACTTGCAGCTACTGACTCCATACAAGCATCCTCTCTAAAACTGAGGGACTGAGCCAAACTGTGCCTTCATTTAGCAGACAGGTAAATGTCAGTAAGGTCATCTATGATATATTATCATGTTACACAGTTCAGCTGGGTGTGTCACTCTGAAAGGGTCTGATGTCTGATAATCTGGCTATCAGATTTCCTCTTTTCCAAACTGTCCCTCTGAAGTTTGGTCATTCTGGATTCAAGATTTAGCAAAGACTAAAGGTTCAGGTTGACAAAGAAGCACAAAAAAGAATAAAAAAGATCAGATTGAGTTTCTCCTTCTGTCGTCACCCAACATGAACATTTTTCACCAGATATTACACTGAGGATTCTGGGAAGTGTGGTCTTTGGATCAGTAGGTACCTGAGGTGCATAATTATAAGGCAACATAAAAGAGCTTTATCTTAGCTGAGTTTATCTTTGTTTGTTTTTTTTGGTGCCCTAAACCTCAAGTTACAAGGACAGTAGGAAGTGTTGTTCTCAGATGGAAGAGAAGAGGGGTTGTATTGATCCCCAGAGTGAAGTAACGTATAAAAAGACAGGGTTCAGGGGCTCTGGGGTTGATTTTTGTGGATGTGCTTAAATTCTGCTTAAATTCTGAGACTCTTGAAAACAAATTAAAAACAAAAGGTCTCTGTGGGGTTTTAACATCTGCTGTGTCTCTAAATGTGTCTGCGACGATGGTGGTGATGATGGTTGTGCATGTCCTCCATTGTGATCCTGCCCCACACACCAATCACAAATGTTTCAATCTCACACTCATTGTCCCCACGAGCAATACGGAAGTAGCCGTTCTCTCCCCAGTTCTTTCCCCAGGAGTTGGCAGCAATCTGAAAAGAAAAGTAAAGTCAAACTTTTTTACAGAGGAGGCAGATTTTAATTTGAGAATGTACATACTGTAGAGTACCTGGTTATATTCATGCAAAAAAAACAGAACTGGCATCATTGTCAAACACTCCCTTTTAAATGTATTATCAATTATTAAAAGCACAACGTTTGAGCTAATTGTTTTGCATACTGAAACTACTTACCCAATATTTTTTTGATGTCCCATCAAAGTTTCTCTCCTCTCCCCACCTGGTGCATAAAGCAGAGAGGATGGTTACTCAAAATGCATTAGAGTGTAAAGCCAAACAACAGGACAAATCAGTTGTGTCAGAGTTGAAATAATGGATGCTGTCCAACAAACATGTAAACACTTCTCAGGAATGTGTTCCCCGAACACACTTGGCATTATTGATAAAGAAAAGCAGGAAGAGGTATAAGTAGTGTTCTAGTTCTAGTGTTTTTAACAACATCCTGAAAACAATGGTTTGGATAATGGTTGGACATGGCATACTTGCACTCCTACATCATTCCAATCCAAAGAACACGGAATTCCCCTTTTCCTTTGCCATTTCCGTACTCTGGACATAAAATAGGAAGGAGGGGGTAGGTTACGAGGAAGTGAACACCACCTCAATCCCGTCACAGATAGCTGAGAACAACACAATGACAAACAAAACGCACAAATATACATATGTGAATCTGAAAGTAGAGGCCTATCTTTACCCTTCTTTCTCACCAGAAGCTTGATCTCAGGAAACCTTGGCAAAGGCCCCAAATTCCCATCATGCCATACACTTTGGTCTTAAAGCCACTGCCAACTTTTAGATGCCCACCGTTTCTGCTCGTCATGAACAAAACATTCTCCCAAAGCCAATTCCCATCCTGTTTTGGCACTCCAGGCTTTTCGTTTACCAAGAGACTCCCGGTGCCCAATCGCTTGTTTTCTTTTATAAGGGAAAGAAATGCGTTGTGTGTTTGAGTGGCTGGTCTCAGACTCTACCAACTCAGTAGCCTGTCATTACAACACCGGCAGATAGTGCCAACCTTCTATCAGCGAATGTGTTTATTAGCCCGGTGTTTCAGACATGACATTGACCAGGAGCAGACACATTAAAAACAGCTGTGTAAACAACTATGCCAACTACAATCTGAACCAGACTGGATAGATGGGATTTGTGTTTGTGAGAAAGGGCACATTCACACCTGTATACTGTATGTATTCCATATGCATGCCTGCCTGCCTGCATATTAATTGGTACAGACAGAGCCAGACAGAATCAGACCACTGCTGATCTCTTATCTGGCCTCCAATCAGCTCACTTGCTCACTTGGGGACAATAATGGGCATACCACTGTACCCATGTTCCCCGCCCTTCCCCAACGCCCCTCAGCCCACCCCTGACCTCTTCTCCGAGGATTGATCCCCCTCTCTCTGTCCAGTGCAGTCAGGATCAGCAGCCCAGACAATGCCCTTTCCACAACAGTGGACCTCAATGCTCTTTCCACAAACTTTCCCAGGCCCTGGGCTTAAAGGAACGCACCGCTATGGGATTTGGCCTATGTAAACACACTGATGCCTGTGGCTGGCAGGTTGGAGCTCAAAACACTATGTTGTCCCTAAAACCATGTCGCTGGTACATCCACATTCACTCCCCAGTGAGTCAATAGGAACCAAAGAGCAGAAGGCATTCAGGAAAGCTGGGAATCCACATTCTCATCCTTAGCATCATCTCACACCCTGGATAAGTCCATAGTTTATCGACAAACTGAAGCTGTAGAGATGTAAAATCCTGTGCATCCACAGTTTTCAAAGAGGACATTTCACTACAGCGCATGAAACACGTGGTTCAAACAAGCTAAGTACAGGTTTGGAGGCTGAGTGTTTATCATACACATGCACATAAAATGAAATGTCATAAAATATACATGCAAGACACGAACATGAAAAGGGACATGAAAGGCTGCTTGTAAATGGGTTGTGTTTAGTCTTTGTCAATGGCCAATCAGATAAAAGAAGAGACTGCTTTTATCATAGCGCTGAGATTCCCTGTCTGGAGAAACTCATGTTCATGAACAAGCTCAGACGCAGAGGTACTAAGTACAGTCAAATGCTCACAAAAGCACATTCCCCCTCTGCCCCCATTGCATGTTAGCTGCACATTTACAAGTGAGACTAGTGAGCGGCAATATATCATTGTCATGAAAGACACACTTTATAGCAGAGGAACAGCTGTTCTGACCGCCGAATGCCCACGGTAGCGGCAACATAGGCTCTCAGGGCACAGACTGGGCACAACAGTTCTGGCTCGACCCATCCATCGCCAGGCAGGGGGCTGAACCAGGCGAGCCTTAGAGGTTGGTTGAGGTGTGAATGGGACAGCACTTTGGCAGGAATGCAGTGTTTGGCCACAACGTGACCCCCGAGCCATCTGGGTTCCACCTCAGACATGAGGCACTCATAGACAGAGCATGTAGCTCACTGACATGTTTTGCCGAGGTAATGGCCAGCAGCAATGCAGTCTTAACCGACACCCATTTCAACCCCGCCTGTGCCAAGTGCTCAAAGGGAGGCTGGCACAGATCTCCAAGCACCAGGGGCAGGTCCCATGTTGGGGCTCTAGGGGGATGCAACCTCCAAGCCCCCCTCAGGAAGAGGGAGACCAGAGTGTGACTCCCCACAGTGCCATCAGCAACCCTGGCATGTCGACATGATATAGCCGCCACATACACCTTCAGGGTAGAGGGAGACCTGCCTTCATCCAAAAGATATTGCAGGAACTCCAGAATGGTAGGCATGGGACAATGTACCGGATCCACACTTCAGCCTGTACACCAATTACAGAACAGCTTCCACCTGTTGTCATACTGCAGGCGGGTGGATGGTGCTCTGGCATTCAGAATAGTCTGGCTGATGAGGTCTATGCAGCTGCTAACCAGTGGCCAAACCCACAATCTGAGGCACAGAGGATTGGGGGGCCAGATCTGACCTCCCAGCTGAGACAGAAGGTCTCTTCTGTCCGGGAGGCGCAACGGCGTGCCGTGACAAAGTCTGTGCAGTAGAGGGAACCATGTCCTGCCTGACCAGTAGGGGGCTACCAGCAACACCCTGTGACCCTCCCGAAGAACTCTCTGTAGTGTCAGCCAAATCAGAGGAAGCGGTGGGAAGGCATACAGCAGATCCACGGGCCAGGGATGAGTCAGCGCATCCTGATCCAGGGGGCTGGACATCTCCGCCAGGGAGAACCAAAGTGGGCAGGCCAATGCAAAGAGATCCACTTCTGCTTTGCCGAAGAGGTCCCAGATGACATACACCACCTCTGGGTGGAGGTGCCATTCCCCTGGAGGAGGCTTGCGGCGAGAAAGGAAGTCTGCCACCTGGTTCCAGTCTCCCGGTAGATACACTGCCCGCAGGCTGGAAAGACGAGGGGCTGCCCACGTCAGGATGTCCCAGGACACCTGCAGCAGCCTTGCAGACTTTGTGCCACCCTGGTGGTTGACATGAAAGACGGTTGACGTGTTATCCGACCATACAAGCACATGCCGTCCTCTCAGGTATGGCAGGAAGTGCTCGAGAGCCAGGTGCACCACACGCAGCTCCAGAACATTGATATGTGCGGCACGGTCTTTCACAGACCAACACCCCTGAACTGTTCTGCCCTGCCACACTGCAGCCCACTCCGAGAGGCAGGCATCTGTCAATCTCCTGTCTGCACGGGACGCAGCCCATAGGGATGCCCCTGGATAGGTAAGCCCTGTCCTTCCATGGAGCCAGGGCAAGGAGGCACTGCTGCGAAACCCTGAGCCTCCAGTGTCTGTGCCACCAGACTTCACCTTTTTCCTGGACGGGGGAGCTGCAGCAGAAGCCACAGTCCAACGTTTCGAACGCCTAGGTTGGGCCGGCGGCAACAGGTCTAACAAAGGGTCACCCACCGGGGACCCAACCTGCGCCAGTCTAGCAGCCCTCAATGCCCGCAGCATGTAGCTGCAGTTCATACACGGGCTGTCAGAAAGCCCCTCCCTTAGATGATCGGGCCCAAGGCACATTGGGCAGAGGTCATCTGCCTGAAGAGGAACCCCACAGCCCGCACAGAAGTGTGGATCGTCCATTATGACACAGTATGACCGTAAGCTGAAGGGAGGAGGTGCAAACAACCGCCTATACAGCAGAGGTGTGAGTGGCCAGACGTCAATATGGCTTTTTACCAATGAATACAATCGCCAACTATACTGGATCTATAGAACCGTAAGACGATGGAAGGGGGCGAAGACGCCGCCTACAACAGCAAAGGGTAGTGTTGGCAAAACAAGAATATCTAGTCAGCCTGCTGCTATCGAAGGGGAGAGGGCCATTAAGCTGAGGGATGCTGTGAAAACGATAAGTAGCGACAACCAACTTAAGTAAAAATGAAGTTGAACCAATAAATACCGGCAGCGGGGGGCGCAGACGCAGCCTTCACCGTTAATGGTCACTAAACCACTGGAAAAATATATAGCTTTGGCGAAAACACAGCAACAAAGGTTATATAAAGCAAAGAAAAAGAAACTTAATACCGGGAGCGGGGGGGCGCAGACGCCGCCTTCACCGTCAGGGACTGGTTGTACAAAGGTAGCTTCAGCAAAAACACAGCCAACCCAATGTATAGCAAAGAAAACAACTCATACCTACCCAACTCAACTACTCACCAACCTCCATAAAAAGGTAGCTTCCTAGCAGCGAGCCGTCGCAGCCTTTGGAGGACAAACAAACTGTCACTGCTCCGACCGACACGGTCACAAGGCCACCAGTGACGACAACGTAGAAAACGTTCAAGTTCAAGGCTTCAGCCAATGTTTAAGTAAATGCAACTGCACGTGAGAAGAAAAAAGGAACAGATCTCCTGATGACACCGGAAGATATAGTCTTTCCCGGGTCTTCCATGGGTCACAAGTGACATTGTTGGTATACATACTCGAACTGCGCATGCGAATATTCAGTGTTTAAGCACCGCCTCTGGCGGTCAGCAGGGATGAAATACAACTACTACCAGCCTGTCTGAAGATAGTCTAAATGATAACAACAGTGTTTTGGCTTGGGTGTGGAGAGGAGAGAAAGAAAAGAAAGCGTGACGAATAGTGAGTCAAGATGACCAGCTGAGGAGTGATAGCGAAACAGAAATGTGGCAGGAAAGAGAGGAGAACGGGGAAATAAGGAGAGACCAATGGGTGGGGGCAAGCAATCCAGGTGTGTCAGCTGTCTACCCGCTTGCATATTTGTGGTCGCCGTAGTGACTAGATAGAGGGAGAAGGAGGGAGGGGGAGGCCTTGTCTTCAGCAGACAGAGGAGTGGAGCCAAGGTGTGTCTCCAAGAGCAACAGACTGGGAGGGAAGCTTGTTGACACATACAATCTCGGCTGTGTGCAAACAAACGTGCAGGTGAAGCTTTGAATCGAGTAGCTTCTCAATTAAAACCTGATTCATTTTTTAAACACTTTTTCTGCTGAAATGGCATCTGTTGAGCATGTAGCAACAGTTAAAACAGGCACATGGAAACTTAGATCAGGAGGAAGGAAGGCAAATGTGTTTGTCCAGACCCCATTCACGAGTTTGTGTAACATGGCACGTGGTTTCCCTGTTTATTTTAAGTCTAATCAGGTTCGTACACAGAGCCAAACCTCTACTTACAGCTATGCAATGACTAATAGGCTGTTGTTTCACAAAACATTGGCAAAATCTCTATTATGTACTGTATACTGGTAACTTACCCAGTGATCCTGATTGAGTGTGTGCCGTGTTTGCGGTATTGTGGAGGTTTGGTGAAGCTGACATCAGTATGTTTGTAGATCCCATTCTTATAGACAAAGAAGTCTTCGTGGACCTCCATTATAGCTGCAAGAACCAACAAGCAGGGAGAATTAGTTGGATATAACACACACGCAATACAACTTTTCAGGCTGCGGAAAGTATTATGGAAAGGAGAGATAAAAATCTTATTCAAACAACAATAAATCTAAAAGTAATTACCTAATTTCACCAAACACATTTCAATTTGCCCCCTGAGTCATACACACCCCAGACATCAGACAGGGCAGCGGTGTGTGTGTGTGTGTGTGTGTGTGTGTGTGTGTGTGTGTGTGTGTGTGTGTGTGTGTGTGTGTGAGTGTGCTGCACAGCTGAACTCTGTGTGACTTTCCAGCTTTGAGAAAAACTCTCCGGATATACAGCTAAGAAATTCCCTCTTATGGAGGGTTACCTGCACTAAATCCAATGTCCTATAGCTGAGAACAGTGTGTGGACCTCCACTTGTATATACTACACTGAGACACACACACACACACACCTCTATGCCTTTGTGTCAGAGAGAAACTCAAAGGCAAAAGGGAAACTTGACGTGAAGCCAATAAGTTTTCCTGGAGTGCTAAACAATAAAACAAGAAGCTGGCACAGCCTCATAGAGAAAGAAAGACACACCACAAACACAAAACCAATAATGATGACGAGGTCAAACACCACATCATCCAAGGTTGGAAACCTAACACGAGGCTCACAGTGCATGCGTTTGGAGTTGTGTGTCCCTTGGGAGTGCAGTGTTGTTTTGATTTTTAAAAAGTAACACTCACTTGGGAGCAAATGTTGACACTAAAATATTATTTACAAGTTTGCTTTACCTTGCACAGGGCCATTATCCATAATCTCCTTCATTATCTCCTTTTCCTGAGAGAGGCGATAGAAGGAACGATTTATAGGCAGAGGAGAGAGATACAGACAGGAAGATCATTACATGTCAGTGAAATGGAGAGGATGAAAACAACCCCCCTGTATATTAAAAGTCAGATAACAAGATTGAGTCCAGCAGGGCCCCTTGGCTTTAATGCCTGGCTTATTGACTTTACAAGCCATCGGGAGACAGAAACAACAGGCTGTAATGATTTCAAGAGGCATAATTCGTAATTTAGTAGTGATGGATGCTGGACGATAAAACCACATGTCGGCTGCAGCTCAGTGGTTGACTTTGAATTGGGAGGAGACGCACAGAGAACGGCAGAAACGGCTTATGGAAACGGTTTTAGTGAATGTTACATGATATTTTGAGCTCAAAAGGAAGGTCAGAGGTGCTTTTGTAAATTGTGTTTGTTAGATAGTTGTTTCTCTGTGTTTTCTCAATGTAATCAGTCAGACCTCTTGGCCACTATGCTCTCATATCGACTAATTCTGGTTTACTCAACTTACTATTGTGGCTGAGCATGAATGGGTGACATGCAGAAAGAGTCGAGTAATTTGATATTAGAATGTAAACACAGAAATCTAATTCCAGATACACTTTTGAGTCTTCAAATGATAGTAGAGCATGATAATGGATGATGATATTTAAAGTGTTTGTGTGTCCAGTATGTAGAGCCAAACCAATCTTAACTCCAATCAGAATTGATTATTTTTTAATTCCTTATTATATTTCAATCAACCACCTCAATCCTGAATCCAACTGCCTGGACCATGAAAGTGGCAACAGGCAGGTAAAAACACAAATTCTTGCCCTTTACCGATTCAGTGAAGTGTGCTGTCGAGCACTTTCCCATGTTCATTAACGACGGAGTCAAGTATGCTTGAGGAAAGTGTGCAAAAACACATACGGTAATAAACATGTGAAAGAGATTATAGTCTACTGTTGCACGAGGAAGTCCCACAAATGTACAGCAAGCTTATTAAAGCTGCGTGTTTACTGGAAGTTTGAGAACATGTTGAGCTGGTCGGGTGTTGAACTGATGTGAGGGTGTTGACCTGTGAGTAGGTGTGTATGCATGCATCACATATGTCTCTTTGTGTTTGTGCTTACATTGGATGAGAGCCTGTAGGGCGGTGTGGACTGGTAGATGTTGTTGTGGTAGTTGTCCGTGTTGGGGCAGCGCTGTGTGGCCTGCCTCTTCCCCCGACCAACCGAGCGACTCTGCATCATACAGCGGCCCACCTCCGCTGGTGTTTGCTGCGGAGGTCGGTATGGATAACAGTCGTCTGTCACTACTCTGTGAGAGAAGAGGGATGGAAAAAGGTGTCAAATCTTTAGCATGTTGTCATCAGGTAATCACCAGAACTTATTATATGATGCTTTCCTTTTTTTTGTAGTTCAAATAAAATTGAGTATTTACCCTCTACGCCGGAGGTACCACCAGGCTCCATCGATGCGTCCACCTGCACAGCCTCCCTGGTTACGCGTGTCACAGGAAATTAGATTTTGTGGGGACAGCTGAGGAGTCATATGACCCATTGACTGGATGGAGATTCTGTCTGATGCTACAGCTATTGAAGAGGATAGGCAATGTTACAAAATGTCATGCAAAAAAAACATTTTTACACTGAAAAATATGTTAGATTGGAAAATGTTATCTATCTAATTGTTACAGTTTGTGTCTTCAGGAAGCTAATGTATGTCATAATCATAGATATCCATTAACTTTTTGCAGGTGCTGAATAACAAATTTCTACACAGAAACATGATATATTTTAACCAAAAACGTAAGACTCTGTGGTCAGCACATTGTCATGTCCATGTAAAATAAAAGTATTGGGAACATTATTGCAGTGTTTGGGTATTTATTTTGCCTTTTTCAGCCAATGTCACCTAACCTGTCAAATATGTCAAGTTATTTCCTTTTACAAATTTTCTTTTCTTTCTTTCTTTCTTTCTTTCTTTCTTTCTTTCTTTCTTTCTTTTACGTCTCATAATGATAACCCACATTTCCTGCATTTTATTCATTTCTTCCATTCCTGCTCTACCTGCAGTTGAGAAAGCCCAGGATGCAGCACAGTTGCCCTGGTCAAGTGGTTCATGAATCTTTCCTGGCCACTTCTCTGCTGAGTTGAAGTAGAGTGGCAGACGATCAGTTTGAGCATCCATGTTCATCTGACAGAGAGAAAAAGCGAGTCAAGTCAAGAGAGCGTAATCACTGTTACACTCTCACAGAACAACCCTCAATCCTCATTGAGGAAACATTAATGTTCTCAGTTAAAGCAATGATTATCATAAGTGACAGCCCACATTTTTAAATAAGGATTTAGAGTAAAATAGAGCAAATAGCAGTTAGAACCACTAACACAGAGTTGCAGCATGGGACTGTACAAAGTAATTATTTGGAAAAGGTGAAACACATCAGGGCCGGGCAGACAAACACAAAGGCGGGAAAAGACACAAGGCAGGAAGTAAAACAAGACATATACGAACCTACAAAAATAAAACAGCAAACTCAGCAAAACCCAGAATCATGAAACAGATTACATAAATCTACCTTCTCGTAGAAGGAACTTATTCACAGGTGGTGACTAGGCTCATTTGACCCACTATCAATCTCTGATGCTGTAGAATAGACAGAACCTTTGATCCCGGTCCTCCCCATCAAACCATTAGACCATTTTGTTAGATCGAATGAGTCATTTGAACCAACTGAACTCTTTCATGGAGCCACCTGATACCTAACTAAGGAATGTGCTGCTGGTCAGGGATTTGTACTTGTGTAAGGTCAAAGTCCAAAAGCACAAGCACCTGAAACCTAAAGGTGTGATAAAAGAGGGAAAATAGTTGCCAGAATAAGTCTAAATTCATTCAAGAATTTACAATTTTCCATCCCTTACAAAGAAGTCTACAGACAGACATGAAAGGAGAGAGGGACAGAGAGATTTATGAATGGGCTGCAAGGCTCTGATCTAGTTCCTGGCACAGGTAGGGACACGCTGACAGCGGAAGGAGGAAGGGGGAGTTGTGAGGTTTTTAGGGTGGAAGTAGTCGTGGAATGTTGGGAGACGTAAACAGGGGGAGTGAGGACGGATGGATAAAGGGATGGATGGAGGTGGGAGGTGTAGACTAAAGAGGAGGTTTGCTCTTTATTCTCCAGGCAGCCACCATCCTCTCCATCTTCTGTGTCTGATGTTTTGGTTCCGTCTTATGTAATCTGTCTGGGTGAAATGTAAACAAAGACTGAGCGGATCCGAGTGGGCTGAGGTTCCAGCCAGAAACGCCATCACATACCAACAAGCCACCATAATTAGGCGAGAAACGTTTTGATCAGCGCTCCCTTGTTGTAATAGGTTTTAGACCCAGCATATTGCAAATCATCATATCATCACATCACTCACAGGAAGTATGCAGGAGTGTTTAAAGAAGTGAAAAGCCACAACAAAACTGTAACAATTCACTTTTTCTCTGCATTCTCGCCTGTCGCAAAAACATCCTGCTCTCCTCCTTTGATCCAACATTTAAAATCTACTTTGTACATAAAAGTATTCAAAAATATTAAACTTTATCTTAAAATCTAGTGGGAAAAATCTTCTAATCTTCTAAAACGTTTCTAATGACACCAAACTGTATATAAATTGATACAGAAGAAATCTGGGATGTTTACACTTTCCATAATGGTGCAGCTATAAACTACATAGCAGCAACAAAACAAACGTGTCATACAGCTTCAGTGGGAACAAGAAATACATAATAGATGATGTCTGTGACATTTAAGAAGAGGTTACACCCAGTAACAACAAGTAACATGATATTCTTCCAATCCCTGTATGGAAATTAGTTCACTCATGCCACCTTTTAAAAGCAAGGTCAGAGGTCAAAGGTCAGCTACACTGAGGATGGTAAGGTTTTCATGACTTGCTTCAGGGTACTTGAGCAAAAAATAGAAGTATCAACACTGAAATTTGTGCCTATGCCTTCAGTCACTTGACCACCTACATACATGTATTTCTCTTACTCCAAAAATAATTTTCAGGGATGAAGACTGTCCTGTACCTGGATCTCATTCATATTCATAATAGTCCTGGAGGGTCTCTGTGTGCCCAGGCGGAACCGGATGCCCTCGTCCAGAGTCATGCCGTAAAGCTGACTGTAGTTTGCTGCCTTCCACCTGAAAGCACAACATAGGAGGAGCATGTGTTTGTGACCATGTGTAATAAAGATCATATTGTAGAACATCAAATACCATAAAGTATGTGTGTTTATGTGTGCCTGTGTTTGTTTTTTCACCCATAGTTTCCTCTGTTGACGGCATGGATAATGTCAGGCTCCATCAGACAGGCGTTCTGCTCACACTCCCAGCGTCCTGTTGTCCCACATGTACTACAGAGGAGAGACGGAAAGCGGAGCAGACATGAGACCTTTAAAAGGCTTTAATTGCTGTAATTGCAATTGCAATTTCCATATTTATGCAAAAGCCAGTGAAGTCAACATAAAGTAGAACTACTAGTACATACTACTAGACTATCTGAGGCATAGACAAATATTCAGGGAATCAGAGGAATTCCCAAATAAGAAATTAATTAAGAGGATAACGTCAGTAACTGGGAAAAAAAATGGAAAAAGAATGAACGAGGGAGATGTTGAAGGAAACATTCAGCCTTTTAAGGCTGCAGAATGCAGATCCATTTTTAGTCAGAAGGAAGCAGAGAAGAAGCCAAAGAGATGACAGAAGATAAGAGAGCAGGATATTAATGATGACGACTATGTTTACTTTGGGGATCCTCAACAAAAATAACGTGTGTGTGTGTGTGTGTGTGTGTGTGTGTGTGTGTGTGTGTGTGTGTGTGTGTGTGTGTGTGTGAAAGAAAGAAAGAGAGTCAGTGACAGACTGGCAGACTGATATACAGACACACAGATGGGAAGATAAATAAACATATTCTGGCAGCGATACACAATACTGAGAGAAAAGGAAAGGGAACATCAGGGCAAACGTCAGTACTCGTCCTCTCTGGGACTTTCTCTCCCTTTCTCCTCGTTCCTAGTTAAAGAGAAGAGAAGAGAAAAGTGGTGAAGGTGGATAAAAGAGACATGAAGGAGGAGAGGAGGAAAGAAGGAGTCCAGTTTGTGTAGAAGTGCAATGGGCCACAACAGGTGCTCCACTGGGCTGCACTCAATTGCACTCTGCCTCCTGGTCACACATTGCCCGTGAGAGTATATACGCATATGCATGTGTGTGTGTGTGTGTGTGTGTGTGTGTGTGTGTGTGTGTGTGTGTGTGTGTGTGTGTGTGTGTGTGTGTGTGTGTGTGTGTGTGTGCTAATGGTGGAAAATGTATGTATCTTAAGTGAATGTACCAATACAACAACATAAAGTAAAAGCCCTACAAACATACTTAACAAAAGTAGAACGATGGATTTGTCCAAAGGTAAATGACACGATATATCTTGTTTGTATAATCAGGATTTTGTTTTAGTCTTTATGCTAAGCTAAACTAACTGGCTGGTGGCTGCAGCTAGTTACTCTGACAGGATAGTGGTACCAATCTTCTCATCTAACGCTCTGCAAGAAAGCAAATAAGCATATTTCCCAAAATGTCAAATTATTATAACATTTAAGCCCAGTCTATCCCAGAACGCTATCAGTAATAACACGTCTTACTCATTGTTGCTCTCTGTATCTTAAAGTTGCTCTCCTTATGTCCACACTAATCCTTACTGGGCTAGATTCAGGTATTATGTACCGTGGAGATTTTAAAGCATTATTGATGTTTTCTTGGCTTCTTGGTTGTCTGACTGTAAATATTATTGTTCTCCCTGTCCCTGAGACTACCTGGTTAAATAAAGTTACTAAGTCATTATAAATAACAGCTGCAAGGTCAGCAGTCATTTTGGGAATATCATAATAAACGAGTGTGTTAGCAAGAGAATGAGGGGTGTTTCCCACACAGACGTGTATAGACTTCCAACCATAAAGTCTACTGTACATAAGACATCATGTTTACAGAGAGGGGGACCTGCCCCAAAGGATCTTTAACCACACACAATGATGAAGACGCCAAATTCCCCTTTAGTTACACTGAAGCCTACAGGGTGTGTATTACCTCTCAAAATGCACTCTTCTGCAGGGTCACTGAGACACGAGCAAATATCACACACACACACACACACACACACACACACACAAATAGGCGTAATGATGGACTCCTGGAGACAGGGGGACAGAATGTGACTGAGAAAGAAATACGACGGCTCTGAGGACAGTGGGAGGCCTTTTCACATTCTCCATCACACTCCCAATTAGAAAAAAACACCCCTTGACCTCTGAGACGATACACATACAAACACTTGCATACATAACATGCAAATGCACACACCGGGTGACATGAGGTGCATTGTCTAGCCAAATACTGCCAGATCAGTGGGAACAGAGCCATGTTTGTGTGCGTTCAGATATGACCTGTATCTACATTATCTGAGAAACTATACAACAAATTAGACCAAACCATTGGCTGTTGTCCGATCTGAAGTACATGCAGACAGAGCAGAGCTGCTGTCAAATCATAGAGATAGATGCTGCTTTGGAGCCGTTTAAGATTGCTGGTGCGAGCAGGAGGCACCGCAATTCAGATCATTTGGAGAAAGGAAAATGTCTCAGCTGGGGATCCCATTAACACAGAAGACTGCCACTGATATCATGGTGTATCTTCATACATACACAAACACAAGCATTTCTTTAATACTTCATGCTCAGTCAAGTTGTGTTTCTATGCTGTCTCGCACTGACACAATCTGTCCAAGAGTTATTCTAAGATAAAGATTATACTGATTGTGATACTGATGGGCAAAGAGCAGATTTTTTTTATTGACTATCAGTGATATTTGGCTTCCTATTTGGCTTAAGTCAGTGGTCAGTCAAGACATGTAGGAGGTTAGATAACAGTGTGCGGGAGCTCGGCCACTGCTAATTAGAGACTTTGGAGGGAAAAGAGGGAGAGTTGCATGTCGACTCAAAGCGGAAGCCCTGTCATCCACCCTGCAGCCCTGATTCTGAGAGCTGGGAGGATGCACATTTGGGAAATTAATAAGTGGAGAGAGTGGGAGTGGGAAAAGGGAGTGTGTATGTCCCTATGCGCCAAAGCTGTGGTGCAATATTTCAAGCATCCATGTGTATTGCCTTAACAAGCACTTGTGAAAGTGTATGTGCATAAGACTCTTTTGTGTGGCGGTGAAAGGGGGAGTTAGCACATGAATGCTGTTTTCTGGTGAACTGGGACACCTGAGGTTATTTTTACCATGCAGCTCAGCCTTTTCCAAGTCTTTTCTCCAGAAGAAACACTATAGTTCCGCTATTCATCAACAGCCGTCCTCTCCTATCTACGCACCCATCAGACCCTTTAGGTCAAACCTAATTGAGCTGCCATGATAAAAGTCATACCTCAGGCCTGTCAGATTGACACAGCACAGCTTCTGGGGTCGAACAGCTGCGAGGTATAAAGCAGAGGATGTCAGCGAGGTCAGCGTGGTTTGGGTTAGACGTGTCATGACAAATAGCCACAGAGTGTTATCGTTGCATGAAGATAAATATATTAAGGGTGTTAAATCAACATTTGTGTGAATGTTCGCACACATGCACAGGGTCTTTGAGGAACATTAAATGACACAGATGTGGGAAACCACAGTGGAGGACAGGTGAGGAATTCAATTTATCTTCTTCCTGCCTTCACTCACTTGTCCTTCTCTGTCTCCTTCCTCTAGTCTCTCAGAATCTGCGTTTCCTCTCCTTGACTGCCGTCGATATCATGCAGAAAAATGACAACAGCCACATGGACTCTGTTGGCCTCAGGGTTGTTGAAGGCCATGAAGATAAAAGACAATTTGCTGTCACTGAGAGCTAATCTAAAATACTGTTTTTGAAACTCTTAACTTCATGTCAGGGTCATAAAGTGAAGAGATGTTTGTGAATTTGTCCATCAGTATGCTAAACTGAAAAAAATAATACAAAACAAAACACTGTCAAGGAGGTCTAATCAAAAGAGTCAAAATAAGAATATATGAGCGTTGTATTTTAAAATACAGCCTTACTTTTGTGCTTTAGAGGAGAGTGGATTTTTATCTACATCAAAGTAAGATCAGTTCAGAAGCTTAACAGAAAATATCAATTATGATTAAATGTACCATGTTAATCTGGAGGGGTATGTAAGACACTGTTTGAGAGGTTGGCACACACACAACACGAGATAGAAAACATTGGCATGGAGCCTGTTTTGATTTATCCTCAGCTATGCAGCTACTGTTCCTCCTGTCGCAGGCACAAACTGCCAAGCTGTTCTTTACTGCATAACAGATCATAACAAAGAATGCTTTGGAATGAATAATAACATTATCAGAATTAGCTCTGTAACACATGGACTTGTTCTTCCTTGTGTTTTTTTCCCTTTCTATTTCATTACTCTCATACTGAACTATAGGCATTTTTACACAACAGTGTTTTTGACTTGATAGTAGGAAAAGCACAGGTGTTAATAACACTAAAGATGGCTCTGTTCCGACATGCACAATACCAGCATCCTGAAACGGTAGCTAAATGGAATTCAACAATCTTCTTATTATTAATATTTTTTTACACCTTGGATTTTCCTGCTGTCAAAATAACTTCCAAACGGCAACGCCAAATTGGGTCAGAGGCGTAAAGTACGGGGGGGCCCTTCCCTACTTCCTACCCCCCTACCTTCGACACCCATTTTCGATCTCAGCCTTCATTTTGATGTCAACTACACACCTGTAAAGTTTCGTGACTGAATCTTGCACAGTTGTGATACTATCACTGTATTACTGACAAAATCTGGCCGCAGACATATAAACACCTGGCAAAGTACTCAAAACCACCTCTGTGGTACGTAGTTCCCGCTACAGTAGGTGTCTCTTGGACTACATTTTGCCATAATCTCACACATACACGCACACACACGCACGTGATAAGATTATGTGATCAATGTAGGATTGAATATTATACCACCAGTGGCTTTATTATTAGAAACACATGCTGCACACACATATTTTGTAAACCCTGACCAACTTTATTTTTAAACTCCAGTACAGATCCCAGAGATTTTAAGAATACAAAATACTGTACGTCAGCATGAAATTTGGAAAAATGTAATGCATGTGACATCTACAATTTGTTGTAATGGTGCATCCATAAAAACATGGCAGCTTGGGCTTGAATACTTCACGCAGTATAAGTGTTAGAACAAGTAGATACAGAGGGTAAATGAAGTGAGGGGAAACAATGTTTTTCAAGCTTTAAGCTATGTGGACACTTAAGGGAAAACCTAGGATTTAAGAGGTTGAAAGAGAAATAAGAAGAAGAAAGAGGGGTTTACAAACCATAAATTGCAGTTCTCTTTGTATGTTTGCCCTGAAAAGAACTTGTTGCCATTTCTTTCGCAGGTGCCTGAGAGGAGATAAAAAAGGGGCAACTTAATATACATGCAAATATACAAATGGGAGACCGAGATGCACTTAGATAGAGAGCACTCACACTTAATAGTGTGTGTGTGTGTGTGTGTGTGTGTGTGTGTGTGTGTGTGTGTGTGTGTGTGTGTGTGTAATATGTGAGGTCTAAGGAGCTCTGAGCTCCAGTAATCCAGTGTAGGAATGTGGCGTTAGCTTCTTTCCTGCCTTCCCAGGCTTCCTGGGTCGTCGTCATGCTTTAACCAGCTTACGCTCCACTTCACCACCTCTGGTGAGACAGAGGGAAGGGGCCACAAAAGTAGCCAGTCCATTACATCTATAACTAAGCACCAACAAATCCTTAACATTTGCGCTTTGAGCTGCAGTGCTCCACTAAGCAAAAATGATTTAGCAGTGACACAGTATTAGCATTCCTTTTGAATGAATTAGACCCATTACACTTGACATTTGAACCCTGCTAACTTACAGATTGTGAAAACTATATTGACTCGGTGACAGATTCACAATGAGGTTTATCTACAAGCTGATTTACATTGGAAAGTGCTGTCAGTCGAAATTTAGGGCATGAGCAGGCTGAGAATTTACAGTGTGAGCAGGTTTCTTCGCCTCTGGTGCGAGGCCCAGAGCTGATTGTGTGATTTATGACTGAGGTCCTCTGTTACCCATCATCCCCCTCACAGCTGTCTCGCCCAGCACTCTGTCACAACTCAGTTACCGCAGAGCTGAAAAGTGTGACAAGTTACTCATTGACATTTAAGGGTTTTATAAAAGTGAATTCTGTTGAACTGAAAGTATGTGGTTTCATGTAATGTGACACTTTTTATATAGCATGATGGAGACATGATGTGAGCCAATATTAAAAAACTATACACTGACTTTGACAACATAATGAGAAAAGTCCAGCTGAATAAAGCATTGAATTGAGTTATGGACTACAACAATCTGTGACTGCTGGGCAGCAATAAGAAAAAAAGCACCATAGCTTTTCTCCAGGCTGTGAGACTGTGTGGTCAGATACGTGTGTGCACACTCTTAAACATATATTAGTGTTTGTGTCCCACCTCGTGATCCCCCTACCTCGTCGTCCAGGGAACACATACCTGTACCGACCCCTCTGCGTCCCATCCTGTCTGTCTCTCCCTCCACATAGCCCACATTCCTTCTCCTGATCTTCATTCAGCCCTCCATCCACCCCTCCTCCCTCCCTCTGTTAGGGTTAATAAAAAGCCTACTGTTCCCTGCTCTGTTCTCAGGTAGTCCTCTGCTGTCACTGGCACATTTTACACCTCCACACTGAGAGGATCGTGCTACAACTGTTTGGGGAGTCCAAATGTAGTCAAGTGAACAGTTAGATAGATGGGAAAATTAATTAAATCTTAAGTTTTCTACCAAAATGAGCAGGGGAGGACAGAGCCTTCAGCCTTCCCTTCTGAGATTTGTTAATTAAAAAGAGATCAAACTGACATCCAAACGTTGTACGTCGTACATGTGTCCAATACTTTTCATACAGTCCATTATCTTAAGCATGTTTCTTTGAGCTTGACAAACTATGACAGGCCCACACACACCTGTGAAAACTCCCTGAAGCACACTCAAACACATTAACATATTTGCTTGTGCATGCTTACGTACCTATGAAAGGTGGCTGTATGCCAAGACAATGGCCCCAGAAGTCAGGGCAGCAATCAGAGACGGTGCGGTTGCAGAACAGGTCGCAGTAGCAGATGGTGTCCAGGTAGGGAACCGTGCAAAGGTCGTCTCTGCCTGGGCAGCAGCCTCCTCTCCTCTCGCAGTAGGAGCCAAACGGGTCCCTGATGCTTCCAACATGGAGCGGACTGGCAAGCTCCCTCTTGGTCCTTCTAGACAGGATTCTTTCTGCAGTGCTCTCTCCCACCACCAGGAGCAGCAGCACCGCCACAGTCAACAGGAAGAGCTTCATGATAAATCTGTAAAAGGAAGTGGACAGAAAATAGGATATAAGATATTTAGGTAAAGATAATCCTATATATTCCATATCCTTCTATAATCCTTATTCTTGCAATTGACGCTTATATGATGAAGTGGTAAAAAAGTTTGTGAACGTCAAATGCTGCACACTCCACAGGAAGAGAGGGGAAGAGGTCGCACTGTGAGCAACATAATTGGGGTTTGACTGCTGCCAACACACTATCCACCTCCTGCTGAGTAATTCACATACGCACTGACAAACATGCACACACAGAATATACTTTTAAACAGAGCTGGCAGCAAACACATGATCCTTGGAGATCATCTGCTTATTTTTTCTAACTTTCCTTTCAAGCATCCAAGACAAACAGCAGCTAGATATGAAAACACACTCAAAACAAGAGCAAAAGAAACTGATGGAAACAAGTATGCAATGATAGAGACAAAGGTCTTTAAACATGTTGAATGCTGTATGATGGGGTCAATTCAGGCCTCATGTAATAGGTTCTTTAGCTACCTTTTTTTACTCTCAGCCCTTCATGAGATTAATTAATAAGTGCTGGTATATAGTCCCTCTTGAACTGTTATTTTCACTAATGCAGCACTGTTTGTATTACAGGGACATATAAATCCAGCTGCACTATAATCACCCTGTAATTAAATATATGTGTGTGTGTGTGTGTGTGTGTGTCAAGCAACCAACAACTCTCACTCTAGACAATCATCCGTGTGTGTGTGTGTGTGTGTGTGTGTGTGTGTGTTGGTCTCAGGTTACTGAATGTGTGAGTCTATATGGGGTTGGACAAAGACAAGGGGTATGCCCGCTGCTTACATAAATAGCATCATTAATTATCCAATCAGATCTCAGAGCACAATGGACACCCTGCACATAAAGCAGGGCTCTAGAAAAGATCTTTGCTGTCCTGTTTTCTGCATGACGGCGCCTTTAGTTGAAATGCACCCACACCCCACTTAAACACACACACACACACACACACACACACACACACACACACATGGGCATATGGCAGCATGGGATGGGCAGGTCTCCTCCTTAAAGCAAGTGTTTTGTTGTGGCAGACTCTATGTAGCAGTGCAATAAAACACCCACTAGTCTGATCAACGAGCAGCAGAGGCCTTTAGGTCAAACTGTCTGTGTAAAAAAACACAAGTGCTGATTGTAATGCTGGCTGCCGACAGTACCTTAATCAATAACTTCCCTTTACAGAGCAACTTAGTTCTTGTTGAGTAACTTCAGCAAATCACTGTTTTTCTACGAGCAGCTTCAATATATGAAGATATGTGGTTGTCTTAGTATAGTTCTCAGCCAAAGTGGGACATTTCAGCTTGTTAGTCCATTTCCTCAGCTGCTTTTCTTATGAAACAGACACAGAAGCTGCCATATGGCCCATCGGTGCTGCAGACAGCTGTAGCCAAGCTACTGATCCCACACTGCAGCCACAGGACAGATGAATCCTCAGCAAGAGCAACCCACACACATACTAGAAGTAGTAGAACTGCACTGTCACGTTCTTGGCTGGACCTTCATCGCAGCTTCAGGACCATGTTCACAACTTAAACCTGTTTAAACACTTTGATGAATATCTAATTATATCAATAACAACAATAATTTAGTTATTAAGGGTCAGTTCACCCAACTTAAATAACATAAGAGCAGCATCTCTTTGCAAAAACAGTGTCTGTTGATGATGCACAGACTTCAATGTGAACACTGAAACTACTTTCTCCTGAAGAAAGTGTCTTATAAAAGCTTTTAACAGCATGTTGAACATTTTAAAGTAATTTTTCAATGCTGTCGGCACCAGAAATAAAAATGCATTGACCTCACCATTGTATTGGGAGTGGAAGCAGAAATATCAGATATCTCAAAACCTGGCCTAAACTAAAAATCAAATCTATATATCTGCCAGGCTACTAGAGGTAAGTGATATGTTATTTTGTAATTTGGGTGAAGCAAACCTTTAATGTTCCATGCTTACTGTACACTTTGTCCTATGACCACCTTCTTTCACTTTCCTTCCCACAGCTAAACTTTGAGATATCACTGCACCACCCAACAGATATTCAGGCATCTTGGCTCAGTATATTTATATTAAAAAAAAAGCCCTTTCAGCTCCAGTTCCCTCTGTGTCACACAGTCATTGGCCATTATCTGTCAAGCTCAACAGAACACAACAGGTGAGTGGTGGGATTACTGGTCTTGGTGTGTTATCAGTCTCAATGTGAATTACACAAGAGGAGCCGCCACAAACTCACTGGACTCAATAACCTCTTGAAAAGAAATCTCACCTTTCTCCCACTCATTTTCTTGAACCTAATAATAACTTAATTTAATTAATAACTAACCTACAATCCCACACCCAGAAGGTAAATATGTTGTGACAGTAAAGACTTGACTTAGCGGTACTTAAATGAGGTGCCTTTGGCTAAATAAAGCACTGAGTTCTAATCTCAGAAAAAAATAATGATTAGCAAACATAAATCAAAAGAGCTTCAAAGTTTCCATATAACAAAAAAGATATTTAAAGTAACATGAGATCATCATGTCAACCATACTGCGACGTTGAGCCTGCACTTGCCTGAAGTCTGGCATAAAGGAGGGCTGCTGTTGAGAAGTGAAGAAAGCTAAAATTGTTGTTACCTTGAGTTTAGAGACAAATCCTGGTTTTGTAATCCGAGAGAAAACTGCAGAGCTTTGCTGATGTGTTGCTCAGGAAGTCATCCACAGGTAGAGAGGTAAAAATTAAGTCTTTCTTGTGTCGTATCCTCACTCTCTCACTGGATCTGGCTTGTCAGACTGCCTTCTCTATATACAGCCAGTTAGAAAGGCTAACCACTCCCCCCGACCCCCCTTCAAGCTCTGCCCTGTCCCCTGCTTCACTGCCTCCTGCTCAAATCTCTGTTCTCTCTCCCTCCCTTTCTCTCACACACACACACACACACACACACACACACACCTTTCCTATCTCTTCATGCCTTCCCTTCCTTATCTGGAACCTTCTATCTGAAAGTGAAATGGTCTGCACTCATCTTTTTTTACTCTGCGTCTTCTTCTTCTTCTTCTTCTTCTTCTTCTTCTTCTTCTATTTTCTTTCCACTGTCACTTTCACTGACAGCAGCAGTGGTTTCCCCTCCACTATCTGGGCTTTTTACCCTGTAGGGTCAAATCTACTTGTCTCTCTTTGTTGGGTACTGCTGACCTCCTGTTCACCACCTAGTGGTCATGGGTTGCATATCTCAGGCAGCCAGGAATTTATGGGATAGCCTGTGAAAGACCTCCAAGCTTCTAGAAACTTACAAAATAGCCTCCGGAGGTGAAATTTGGCAGCTGTTTTAGGGAGGCTGAGTACTCTGAATGAAGAAAATAGGGCAGATGTTTTCTTTCTGCATGATCCACGTGTCTTGAATCTGTTTACATCATGTGCCTCTATTTTGTAACATCTCCTTTTTTCCATCCTAGATTAAGTTCAGGGAATCAATAAGGGATTTTTAACTGGATTTACTAAATCAGTAAACTTCTGTAATTTAGTTTTTATGAATTAAGTAATCAACTATCTCACGTATTGTATATATGATATAGAGGTCTTTATATAAGGTTGCTACTTTTATATTTGATGCCAAATTATATGTATATGTATTATATATATACACAATATCAGCAATTTTGACTATTGTTGCTCAAAGATCTGATTTGTTTTGGCTTTTTTTTGCATTTTTCTTGATAAGAATGCTAAAAAGGTATTTAGGAGACATGGTGGTCCCAAAGACACAGCTGTGCCATAGGACCCCCCCCCACCCCCCCTTTGGGTTGATCAATAAGCTAAAGGTTGAATCAATGCGTGCGACGCTGTGTAGGTGGGTGGGGAGGGCAGGGCTCCCCAAAAACCCTTTCAGGACAAAAGAGAACATTCAAGCTGCCCACACAAAGATACCTAATGTCCGTACATTTAATTTGCACAACATAATTAGCACTTGTAAAGACCTCTGATCTGTATGTTCTCACATACTACTAACAGACAAACTACAAAATAGGATCAAAACCCCACATTAACTGCTTAAGGCCACATACTGGAGACTGGTACTGGCTAAGGCAACTGCTGTATCACCTAACCCTTTATGCAGTTTTACCAGGTTTCTAAAGGACATATGGCCTTTTGGCTAAAAATGTGAAATACTGAATATTCAAGTCCATAACTTTAAATGGTAAAAACAGGATTAACTGAATTTCATGTGAAATATAAGATGGATAACCACTAGTTTATAGCAATACATATTCTACATTTGATGCAACATTTTGAAATATGAAGTCCAACTTCTAAAATAACGTTTGGATGCAAAACAAATTATAGAATTTATTCTGCCATAATCTTCTGTAAAAACTGATTCTGATGTTACATTTGTGCTTGGTATCTTCTCCAAAAGCCTGGTTGGAGCATCCCTACATGTGAACACACCAATAATCAATCACCTGAGTCAATAATCTGCAAGATTCAAAACAGTGTCTCTAATTTACAGTACATGCCAGACATGAAAAGCTCTGAGACAGTTTCTGTCAGTAATGTGAGCAAAAGTGAAACAGTTCTGGGTAACTTGTTTGCTTTTCATACAACACTATAATTATGGCTTTAACACCGCTTAGTCAATCTCATTCCTCCTGTTTACCATCCAGTGAGATTGATTCAATTGTACTTACATGTAAAGAATTCTTTTTTGCACAGCTACTGGCATCAAATGAGTCATGTAAAGAAGAGTATGGCCGTGATGCTTCAATGACAGTAAATGCACAAGAGGTTGATTGTAGCCATCTGTAGGAGGTGTGTGTGTGAGGACCCTCAGATCAGACCCCTTAATCAGAAGAGTTAGTCACCAGACGAGGAGTGTGTGTGATTCATTTCCAATTTCAGTAAAGACAAGGAGAGTGAATCACTTTGGATGGCTGTTAGAAATATGTTTCAGAAGATCTGTAGGCGGTGTGTTGCAAGACTTATGTCTACATTCGATATGTACACACCAACCCAACCCACCCTTTGGTGACTCAGGCCTTAACAAGCCCTCCAGATGTTTAACTGTGACACTTAATTCGTCAGGGCAGCAGCAGAAAAAGGGAACCAGATATCAGATCAGCAGTGCTTCTGTTTATGAGATAATTTCCCTGAAAATAGATCGAACTGTGGAGGCTGAGGACACACATGGTAACAATAGAGCCTATCCATACACAAAGAACCCTCAGCGGGTGCACTCTAGGGAGAAGCAACACATACACACACACACACACACTCACATGCACACAAAAAGACAGTTGTGTGCACTTACAGATGTATTTGTATCAATGGACTTTAAATGTCTTTAATAAGGGAACTTCAGGAAGAATAATCTAGCATTGAGATTGGACCTGACAGGCACATGGCGTGGGCCAGACACACGCGCACACAGGAACAATCCTTCTCTTTCTCCCGATCAT
Source organism: Sander lucioperca (assembly GCF_008315115.2). Taxonomy (NCBI): domain Eukaryota; kingdom Metazoa; phylum Chordata; class Actinopteri; order Perciformes; family Percidae; genus Sander; species Sander lucioperca. The sequence goes on from NC_050188.1 coordinate 19,265,772, forward strand.
TGCATCACAATCCTCCCATGATGCCACGCAGCGAGGCCGGGAATCCCAGCTGCACCGCGTCAGGGTGGAGGTCTCCTCTCCTGACCCCTTGGAGGAGTGGACACATATCCATCTCCATCTCTCTGGTGCGTGTTCTGTTCCAGGAACATGCAGGACGAGTGCAGCTCATAGTAAACAAGGTTGAAAGTCCTGGCAACACAGACGTGGTAGAGTGCAAAGTGCATCAACAATCTTTCTAGATGTTTCTGACACAGTTAGCAGCAGGTGTATGAAAACACACCCACATGTTCGTGTTGATGAGAAGAACATGCATTTGGGAGACTATCAGGATTTTCATTGTACAGTTTGTTCTCTCTTCCCTGCAGCTGGAATTGTGGCACTTGTTTTGTTTTTGAGAGCGTTCAATGTACTTTTGTTTGAAGGCTACATTCCTCAAACAAAATAACCCTAAAAACAATATTACAGTATGGAATATGAGATATAGCTATGCTAGTTCCCTTTCTCTCTATAATCCTCTTGTTCAGGTCGGTTTCAGGCTGTGGAGGAAGGTCTGACAATGCGAGACTACAGTCAATGTAGTATAGACACAGATGGTAAAAGAGGAAGAGCTTTCTTTAAATGTGGATGTAAAAAAATCCTTATGATGCAGAGTTCAGCAGATTTGAAACTAAACTGAAAGGAGTGTTAGGTCAATTCCTGAAAATGACTCATTGAGTTAAAGGGCAAACAAGATGATGACGTAAAAACACTAGAGATACACAAACATCTGTATATGATTAAAAATGACACTTTAAACTCTCTCTCAGTTTCTGGTTTTGTTATACCCAAAAGGAATAACAAAGGAAGGAAAATACATTTTGAAAAAAAAGAAGCCATTGCTGACAGGAGGTGTATGAAGCACAGGACTCTGACACCAGGGAGCAGGGTGTACATCCTGTGTGCTGTGTGTCATGTTTAGGCAACAAACATACTTTGGTTAAGGATATGGGAAGATTGTGGTTTCAGTTAAATGTTATAAAGTCAACATGTCATTTCTTGTGCTTTAAAGCTATTTCAGTATTTAACCAGGACCATTGTCACGCACACAGGAAAGATGGACCCACAATAGCACGACTCAAGTAGTACAGTTCAAATGGTTTCATTAGCAAACCTAACAAACTCACGGGCAACAGTGTCCAAAAACCAACAGGCAGAGGGAAATCCAGGAAAACAGGCAGTAGTCAAAAACACAGGGAATCAGGAACACAGGAACACAGGAACACAGGAACACAGGGAACCGCTCAAAAGCTGACACAGAGGAACAGACAATCTCACACTGGGGTAAAGGGAATACTGAACTTAAATACACAAGACAAGGGAGACAATGAGACACAGGTGCAACACATTAGGGCAGGGACAGGTAATCACAAAGGCGGGAAAATATACAACAGGAAGTAAAGCCAGACAACACAAGGGAGAGCAGAGAACCTACAAAATAAAACAGGAAATGGGAAAACTAACAGAAAACATGAAACCAACTAAACACAGAAACTTGACACAGGGACTAGACGTGACAACCATGCTCTTTCCCTAAAGCTCTGTGAGAGGCGGAACCCCTCTGGCGGCCGAGCACGACAATGAAGACTCTCTGGAGACCGACGGCGAAGGCGTAACCCCTCTGGCGGCCGGCGGCAAAGGCGGAACCCCTCTGGCGGCTGGCGACAAAAGGCGGAACCCCTCTGGTGGCCCAGCAGAACGTCGAGGATTCTCTGGCGGCCAGCAGCGAAAGCAGAACCCCTCAGGCGCCCGAGCAGGACGTTGAGGACTCACAGGAGGCCGGCGACGAAGGCCAAACCCCTCTGGTGGCTGAGCACGACAGCAAAACCCCTCTGGAGGCCGTCAGCGAAGGCGAAACCCCTCTGGAGGCCGCCAGCGAAGGCGAAACCCCTCTGGAGGCCACCGGTGAAGGCGAAACCCCTCTGGAGGCCACCGGGGGGCAGGAATCTGTCTGACAGGGAGCAGGAGTCGGCCGGACCGCCGACAAAACACAGGGGGCAGTAGTCGGTAGGGCCCTCAACGAAACACGGGGGGCAGGAATCTGTCTGACAGGGAGCAGGAGTCGGCCGGACCGGCGACAAAACACGGGGGTCAGAAGTCGGTCGGGCTGCCGACAGGACACGGGGGGCAGGAGTCGGTCGGGCCGCCGACAGGACACGGGGGGCAGGAGTCGGTCGGGCCGCCAAGAAAACACTGGGGACAGGAGTCTCTGGGAAGCCGGGGAACGGCAAAGTCTCTGGGACGCCAGACACCGGCAAAGTGTCTGGGAGACAGCTGAGGCTCTGGAAGACTGGTCATCAGCTGAGACTCTGGGCCGCAGCACGGGCTCGGCGCCGCTGCACAGCACAGGCTTATGGCTTATGGCTAGCAGGCTGTAGCGGTGACTGCCTGCTGGCAGGCTGGCATGGAGGCTGACTACTGCTAGGGTTGGGTAGCAAAACCCAGTTCCACTATGGAACCGGTTCCTACGCAAATAGTAGTATTCGGACCGGATTAGAACGCAAATTTCGGTTCCGACCGAAATATTTTCCCTCTGTCGCTCCGGACAGCGGCAGACTCTTTTTTTCCTTTTTCCGTTTTCCACGAGTGGCGCACGTGCCCGCTCGCGGTGTGAAGCGCTATTCTCCGACATGCACTCTACAATTACTGCTGATAGACGGCTTTTTGTACACGCTCCGAAACGGACGTAAAAATATCACGCTATCGTAAATGCAGGCTACTTTTAATAAAATGCTATATTTTCCCTCTGAGCTCACCAAAACGGACGTAAAAGCATATTAACCATTCACTGCACATGATCGCTAGTAAACATATTACACTTGCTCTGCTAGTCAGGACAAGACCCTGTAGCCTGGTGGTGGGGGAGGCGGGACAGCCTCCCCAAATGATATGCCCTTTCAAACCTTTTATGTACAGGCCTCTTGGACACCATCTAAGTGAGTTTTCTCCTGTGCAGGACATGCCATAAGTCAGGAGAGGTGTCGTGCCAGAGAAGGCAAATATGTTTATTTTTCTGCAAAAGGACTGCTAAAGTTTGAAGCTGGTTGGCATACCAACTCAACATTTATTTTGTTGTTACTTGTTAATAGTGTAACTGTTATTTGTTAAATGATTGTAGTTATGTGTTAGGTGACTTAGGTTTACTTATTACATAAGTAAGTACTTTAAAATGATAATATATTGTTAAATTTAAATAATTTTCAATTTTTCAAAAAACTCCATAAAAGAGCCTTTCTTTGATGTAATTTTTCAGTTTTTCAAGAATCGGTTTAGGAATCGGGATCGTTTTAAAAGTACCGGTTCGGCATCGGAATCATAAAAATCCAAACGGTACCCAACCCTACTACTAGCAGGCTGGTGTGCAGGCGGGCTGCTAGCAGACGGACGTGAAGACTGGGTGGTGGCACACTGGAGGTTGACTGAAAGGGCTCTGAATCGCCATGCCATGGTGGCATCACGTCACAAAAAAAAATTAGGGCCTCCTTTCCCAAAGCCTGGGAGTCTGGCAGGCGCTACGAGGACCCCCCAGCGCTAATCGGTTTCCCAGAAACCGGTCTGGGGCAGGAGCAGAGTATCTAGCCATACTTGAGTTTGCGGAGTCCATGATAGTGGCGAGATTGTACTGTCACGCACACAGGAAAGATGGACCCACAATAGCACGACTCAAGTAGTACAGTTCAAATGGTTTTATTAGCAAAGCTAACAAACTCACGGGCAACAGTGTCCAAAAACCGACAGGCAGAGAGAAATCCAGGAAAACAGGCAGTAGTCAAAATGTAAGGGAGTCAAAAAAACAGGGAACCAGGAACACAGGAACACAAGGAATACAAGGAACCACTCAAAAGCTGACACAGAGGAACAGACAATCTCGCACTGGGGTAAGGGGAATACTGAAATTAAATACACAAGACAAGGGAGACAATGAGACATTAGGGCGGGGACAGGTAATCACAAAGGCGGGAAAAAACCAGGGAGAACAGAAAACCTACAAAATAAAACAGGAAATGGGAAAACCAACAGAAAACATGAAACCAACTAAACACAGAAATTTGACAGGGACTAGACGTGACAACCATGCTCTTTCCCTAAAGCTCTGTGAGTGCATAAAAATGTTGATTATTCTTTAGTTGCTATGAGCAGATATTGTATTGCATATAGTTTGGAAAACATTTTGCACAGATGTTGATTAAAACCGCTTCCTTGCTATGTTAATACAAATATATAATCCAGGCAGCATTACATTTTCTTCAAAGCCTATCTGCCATTGCAAATCACTAATATACAAATGTCCAATATAGCAGAAAGTTGCAAATAATAAAAAAAATTTAAAACAGTGTCTATCATCTAGATCATATCATTTTTTTATATACACCCAGACAAAGCCCGTTTCCATTAATGTCAAACACATATACCATCATGTGATGAAGAAATGGATTGCTCAGCGTGTATTGCAGGATGTGAAAAAAAGTCAGTCTGTCTGTAACATCAGCCACCCTCATCTGATTCATATTCATATTGATTGTGAAACCACTGAATTGCAGATTGATTATTGCTGACTGAAAAGTGACATATTCTGAATCGGTGTCATAGGAAAAACTGAATTGCTAAAACTCTCTGAAGTTCATTTAAGTCAGCATAATAAATGCAAGTTCTGCTAGATATGATTCATGAATTACAAGCTCAGCAGAGGCAGTTGCAGTGATTATACAGAATGTGGAAGTCAGAGTCATGTTCAAGACTTAAGAAAAGATGTTTCTTTGATGCTAACATCACAAAGTTAACATTAGGTCACTTAGCATCCCAGTTTAGGTATCGTTCCAAGACTACATATAATGCATTTCATGTATTGATGATGTTTAACAATTAAATATTTATTGACAGTAATTACTTTGTTATAAGATTAAAGTGTTAGCATTACCACCCCAACACCATGCATAAGCTTTACACACACACACACACACACACACACACCTAATTAAGTGAGACCGCCAGCATTTTGTTGCCACAAGTAGAAGTTAGAGTATGTGGCATGCAAAGGCTTGCTGTTTTGATTCTTTTGTATCTGTCAGCTGCAGATACACATCTTTGGTGTGTGAGAGGTGTTTTCATGCAAGTGCCATAATAACACAGATTGGTTGTACAAACTGTGTCGAAATTACCACGTCTGAAGTAATAACAACAAGATTCCAAAAGGGCGGTAATGTAACATTGGACAGAGAGGGAAAGCACTCGTATGAGGATCTGGCCAGATTTAAGAGTTGTGCATCTGCTGGGAGAAGAGAGGAAAAGCATTGCATAAATTCTCCCTCCAATGCACACCATCTCCCTCAACTATGATGTCAGTTCACTCACTCAAAAAGACAAGAGGAGGCATCAGGTGTTGCTTCAACCACCCAGGCCCTCCATCCATCTCTCCATCCCCACAGGGACTGACTCAGCTGTGATGGTCTTAACACCCTCACTCAAGACCTGTCACCGCTACACTTTCCCATCCATCCATCCATCCATCCATCCATCCATCCATCCACTAAAGGTTCTAATCTCTCCTAATAGAGCATAATACATCCAACAGACCATCAATTAATGTCAATAGAATCACTAAGATTGGTGGATCTGCTTGTGGGGGTAAAGTAAATCTTCACCATTTTTCTTTGTCAAGTTCAACTTTGGTGAAAATTTGCAAGTCCTGCTCCAAAAAGGAGGAATGGTTTGCAGAGACAGCAATGAGGCAGGAATCGATGGTAAAAATACAAATACTTTTCCATAAACTATGTGAACGTATTGTCCCATTAGTGACCAAGCTAACAAGGGACTACGGATAGCTCGCCAGCTACAGCAGTTCACCAATTAGCCCTGCCATAGTCCTTAAACGTCACCAAGCCTACTGTGCTAGTGCTACTGTGACTGGGCCTTTCAGCTATCCCATCCCACATGTGCTAAAGCCATAGACTGTAAATATTATCATATATAACGAACACAAAGTGCTATTCACAAAATACCATTCATGATGACAAATCATGTTAGTGTCTAAAAGTGCTGAGTCACTTTATAAATACACTTTATTTTAGAATACTGTCCCATCAAGTGTTAAGCAGTATGATTAATTAATGATATGGCAGACTCCTGTTCATGAACTATTTCTGTACGCTGATGACTCGGCACTTTTAATGTCTCATAAACACCAATCCACTCTAGAGAGTACCCTGAGCTCTGAGCTATCTTCTGTAAACAACTGGCTGATTGACAATATGCTGTCCCTACATTTTGGTAAGACAGAGGCCATTATGTTTGGCTCAAAATACAGATTGAATAGATGCTCGGAATTTAGGGTAATTTTGAATAATATTGTGGTCAGTGCAAAAGCGTCAGTAAAATACCTGGGTTGCACCAGGCTCACAAAGTTTTTAGCCAGAAACTCTACATTTTTAGATGATAATGATCATTTTAGCTAACGCCTTAATTCTAAATCATTTTTAATTTGCATGTACTTCCTGGTTTGAAGGCCTAACAAAACGACATAAAGGGAGGCTGCAAACAGCAGAGAATAAATTAATAAGAGTCATTATGAACTTGGGCCATAGGTCCCATATAGGTAGGGCATAATTTGTTGAGCTCAGCTGGCTCCCTGTTGAGTCTCGTGTTATTATGTCAAGGCTGACCATGATCCATAAAACATTGTCTGGTAGTGTCCCAAATTTTTTGTCGTGTCTTATTACTAAAGGTAAAGGACGCACACAATATTTACACTTGTGGCAGCATATCAGACCTGTGTCCTTATAAATTTAAGACAGTGTTAGAGAAAGGAACCTTTGCCTATATAGGGGCAGTTCAGTGGAACAAGTTAGACCAACAAATTAAAATCATTTCCAGCATGAACTCTTTCAAAAAGAGAATCAAGGCCTGGTTACTAGAGAGGGTAGCTGAATAGAGCAGTGGGCCAGTTACCGTTTTTATATTTATTTATTTAAGAAAAATGTTTTTATGTTCATATTAAATATGTGGGAAAAATATTGGAAAGGTTTAACATGCAGGATTGCAAACCTAGATCGACACCCTGTGAACAAAAATTGGACTATACCAATGGTGCCGAAAAGATGACTGATGTGAAAAAATATAGAGAGGCAGTGGGAAGCCTCATCTATCTGATCATCTGTGCTAGACCTGATTTAAGTTTTGTGGTAAGCAAACTGGCACAGTATTTCTCAGAGCCAACTGTTGAGCAATGGGCCACAGTTAAACATGTACTGAGGTATCTTAAAGGTACAATTGACAGAGAGCTGTGTTACAGAAAATGTAATGAGACACTGGGAATAGAAGCATACAGTGATGCAGATTGGGCGGCTAGTAATGACAGACGTAGTATAACAGGCTATTGTGTAAGTCTAACCAAATGTGGTGCTTTGATTTCATGGAAAACCAAGAAACAACCCACTGTCGCACTGTCCACATGTGAGGCAGAGTATATAGCCCTAGCCACAACCATACAAGAGTGTCTCTATCTTAAACAGCTGTTAGAAAATCTTGATAAATGTCAGTACTCACCACCTAGGGTATATGAAGATAACCAAGGTACAATAGCCTTAGCAAAAAATCCCGTGAGCAGACAAAGATGCAAACATGTAGATATCAAGTATCACTTTATTAGATCTACTGTAAATAATGGTACAATTGTGTTAGAATATTGCCCAACTAATGAGATGGTAGCAGATGTATTGACAAAGCCTGCAACCAAGTATAAGTTGATGAAGTTTGCTGCATTCATTTTTGGAAAATGATGTTATATTAACAATGTGAGAGCAAGTGGGGGTGTTAACTGTGTGCTCTCAACTTGTATTATGTTTTTTGTTTTGTGGAGCAAACATGATAATGCTGTTTTTGTTTTGTTTTGTTTATTGATTAATTTTAGACTATCCTGAGTTGATTGAATGATTGAACAAGACACCTGTGATAATGTGGGCGTGTACTTGTACTGTGATTGAAGTGTTGAATAAATCACCTTGTGTGAGCACAGCTGTGCTGTGTGTTCGAAGTCAGTCACGTCGCTGCGTCTACTCTGTTAACATTATGTCACTGATTATCACACACTCTGTAAGTGTCTTGTCCTGATGTTATGTGTTGAGGACCACAATGGAAATAAGTCCTGGACTTTGTGTTTTTATCCTCGATTGTATTTGATGTCTTTTCATGTGTAAGGCATTCTTGATACAATTAAATAAATCAAATCAAATCAAATCAAAATGACTAGTATACAGCTCGATTTCAAAAGTAACTTTTCCAAGTGGAGGCAGGTTTGGCCCTATGGAGCAGTTTTAATTTGAGCAGACTGCAGTTCAGATGGCCAGCGGTGAAGATCAGGGGGCGGCACAACTGTTACACAAGAAATGTACTACTACAGGAAGTGTGTGAGAGTGCACTAAGTAAGCATACACACACATGCATGACCAAACGTGCATGTGTGGGGGCAGCAGACAGGGACTGTATGAGCAAACCCCTTGTTGTTTACCAGTCAGTGTCACAGCAGCAAGATTGTCTCCTTCAGAGGAGACAACAGGCTGGCAAAGACTTGATATTACATTCCTGGACGCCTGCGGAAAATCCAGCATCATGTTCCATGTCAGGCAGCAGTACACGGACCGTTACCATGGAGACTAGGACAGAAATGGGCTAAACAGAAGTGTCGAGAAGCAGGATAAGGAGAGTGTTTAGGTTGTCTCACAAATGTCAAGAGGGTGAAAGTCATGGACTCTGAGCCCGAACGATATTAATAGAAAGTGTTGTAAATGTGAAAGGAACTTCATGTAAAATGCAGTTGCGTCACGTTTTTAAATGGAAACTCATGTTAACAAACTAGAGCACTTCTTCTTCATCTATCCCTGCTTCTCTCTTCATTAGGGATGAATCATATGACATTTATCAGCAGATCATTTTATCCAAAGTGAAATATTTTGATTTATGTTCCCTCATTGGTCGCCAAACACAACAACTTCACTTTAGTCTATGCTTTACTCACGTACAGTTGGTGTTTGGACTCTTTCGAGGTAATAGCTACAACAGTGTGCTAATAAAAACAAACATAGCAGTTCCCTCAGTAATGCGTTTAATTATTCAAAATGATATTTCAGTTTTTATGTGATACAATATATGGACACCTGAACAAAGCATTTTAGAGTTTGAGTTTATTCCCCAGTACAATCTAGCATACATATAAAGGTAAGTCCCATTTAAAATCATTTTGTTACTCATACTGTATCTAAAGCTTAGGTGATTTGCAGATGTTAATCATTTATGCTGCTTTCTTTCCAGAAATTATGGGATGGCTACTCACTTTCATCCACACACAATTTGTTTAGTTTTTTTACTGAAGAACAACCAGCAATTTTATATTCTCTCGCCATTGAACAAAACACATGATCTTGTGATGACTGAAGAGTGGAAGCAAACATACATAGTGTTTTTTTGTTGTTTTTTTTGGGGGGGGGGGGATTTCTGCCTTTATTAGAGAGGAAAGCTGAGATATGAAAGGGGAGAGAGAGGGGGAAGACATGCAGGAAAAGCCGTCACAGGTCAGATTCAAACCCTGGTCCTTCTGCATCGAGGAATAAACCTCTGCACATGTGCGCCCGCTCTACCAACTGAGCTAACCAGCCACGTATGTTGCATTTGTGAACTTGTTAAGATATGATATGAGTAATACAGCAAAACATAAAATCTCTATGATAACAACAAGAGTTGTTGTTGAATGTGATTTTTTGGCCTCTTAACAAAACACAAACCAAATGTCATTGATCTCTGTGGTATTGAGGTGACAGCAAATACACATTTCCAAACCTCAGCCAATAACCAGAAAGATTGACCAATAGCACTGGTAAGATAAAAAATTATTTTTTGTGTATTTGTGAGAGCCAGCCCTTTAAAAACCATGTGTTGACAAATAAACAGCTATTAGTCTAAACCCATGCACCAGCCACTACATGTAATGGTCCTGACCTCTGACCCTTTGCTGATAGAGCTGAAACCTCTTTGTCTGAAAAAAGACATCACTATCTGATGACAGCATGTTATCCATTACTACATGTCACGCTAAGTTGCTGGCAGCATTAGGTTAAAGAGGCACAGTATGGTGAGCAGACGCAGAGCCGACACTCTATAGATATTATCAAACAGCCACATCAACGAGGGTCTTATCTCTCTTTGTCTACCTGCGGCCCCTTCCTATTCCCCCTCCATCTCCATTCCTCTTGTCCCTTCTCCCCCTCCTCCATATTCCACCTCCTCGGCGTGTCCCTGCAGGACTCCTCTAGAATTTCCAGGATCTCTCAGATACATTATCACACAGCAAAAATAAAAGAGAGTGTACTTGGAAGATATAACAAACAGCTCTGAAAACATTTCTGCCATATAAAATTCAGTTTTTTCTGTGAAATCATTTTTCTTGTGAAATCTTGGATAGTTCATCCCACTAAAAATCTAATTTAAATAAATAAATTTAACAATCTGAGCTTTTTTTATCACGATGTGCACACTAGGGCCATAACATCATAACATGTGATGAGGCATGGACATTGCTATATGTAAAGGGTCACAAGCCAAAGGAGGTTGTGAACTGCCATATTCATTCTCAAATCATTTGGAAAGCGGATTCTCATCAAAATAATAATACCCAAATAATAACAATACCTTTATTATATGGCACTTTTCTTAAGAATAGCAAAGTGCTTAAGCACATCAACCTACGCATCACCGGTGGCCTCCGCCCAGGGACTACAGGTGAAGGTTAGCTTTTAGCTATATCTGCTGCAATGTATGTAAAGCACACATTATATAGCCTAAACAATAAAGATAAATAAAACAGTAAAACAAACATTGTAAACAATTTGATATGCTGAAGTATCAGAAAATAATACAACACAAAATAAAACAGCAAAGCAATGGATACACAAAAATAAAAATAAAAACTTGATCATCATGGGAACCACAAACACAATTACACCTGTTGAATTACCAGAAACACACCAGAGGTTAAATGTGTTGGGTCTGGTCACTGTATTTAACTGTGATATCATCCTCTACACTGTATAACATCACAATATACTATACAAACACAGAGGCACTGCGCAGCAGGACTGTGAATGACCAAGCTCCCTTTGGGACTTACTGCCTCCACTGCCTGACCCAACAGAATAAAAATAAAAACTCAGTAACAAAGTTCACTCCCACCATGACATCATTAGGAAAAGTTTACGATACTGACACAGTACATTCATTATCAAAATACTCCAGCAGGATCTTTCCATTGTTCTTCAAGTCTGGGTACAACTCTTTCCATCGGTTACTCTATCTCAATAGCATTGGCGTATCGTACAGTCTAAAGTCTTAAGCAGGGATGGATAGAGTACTAGAATATTGTACTCAAGTGAAATTACTGTTACTTTAAAAGACATTGTAGTCAAGTAAAAAGCACCTGTGCAAAATTGTAGCCTACTTAGATAAAAGTAAAAAAGTAGGTCAGTTAAAATATATTAAAACGTAAACGTTACCATATTACATTTAAAAAAGGGAAGTTCAGGAACACCATTAACATATAGAATAAATTGTAGTGAATGTCAATTGATATACTGGTGGAACAACAATAACCCTTGATGTCCAAACCAGCAGTAAATTCTTGTTCTACAGCACTTTGCAGCCTGCTGATTGACAATTATAAATATACAACCCCTTGCCTCGTACAGCCTTAGTAGAATCAACTAGAAAAGAGAACAAAAGTCAATAGTGTATCTAACAAGCAATAGGACTATTAAGCTATAATACCCTGACACTTCTTATATATAGAATCAACAGTAGGAAAAAAGCCAAAGCAACAATACAGAGATGCATAAACAATATAAACTCTACAGCAGCTGCAGCCATAAACACGCTCCCCAATGATCAGTTTGTTGTCGTACTCCTACCTGTCTGAACGTCATTCTGTGAGTCTTGTGCACTGCAAAGTCCTCCTCAATCTGCTGTAGGTTCATCTTCTCAGTGCATAATATAACCAGTCCCCTCAGCCTCTCTGTCCCAGTGTGCTCCTCAAAGTTTTCGAAAACTTTGAGCTGAATGAGGCTCTGCAGTCACATCAGGGATTATTGTCAAAAACAGCAGAACGCAAAAGCAAAAGTTCCTCAGTGAACACAGAAGTCACTGGAAGAAGATCCACCATGAGCATGTTAGCATTTAGCAATTAGCCAAACACAGCGTGCACCTCTTGATGACAAACTCCCCAGGTGGTGCATTAAATGAGTGATTAATTCAGCTAAATACAACCTTCTTTTCTTTCTTTTTTAAACTATAATGCTACAATAATGCTAGCCCTAACCCATTAGGACATGATAATTCATTTTATTAAATTGTGCATTTTTTTGTAGGTTATCTGTTCACCAAGTGCAACTCAGCTTTATGTATCTTTTATTTTTGACATAAGAAGATTAGGTGAGAAGATAAGAGGAAGAAATACTATACTACAAATACTAAACTTTGACCCCAAGAAGATGATGATAGAGGTGAAGGTGATGACATGGCTTGAAATGGTCCTCCTGGACGCTCCTCTGGGTGGGGATGTTGGGAACTGGAGCCACGATAAGCCTGTTAATTGTTTGAGTGACATTTGGGAATAGGAAGCACAGCCTGGACTGACAATCCAGCACAGATAATGCCATCGGGCCTTAAAACCCGATCAATTCAGTAGCACTTACCAACCAGGAGACACACCACCGAGACTGAGTGCTCTGCTGCCACAGGCCTTCTCAACCTGAGAGTTCTTTTACCTAAATGTGTTAACACTCAGAGCACCAGAGATTTTCTTTTTTCCCCCTCTCATTCTTTTTTCCCATTATCTGACTGTTACAGTAAAAAAAACTCCACAACACGTTCGTACTACAGAGGCACAAGTGAGTATGGATATTGATTATATGCGACCATAATCTCTTGTGCTGGTCTGTGTGGAGTGGAGTGATGCAGAGATAGGAGAAGAGCTTTCAGTCCAGTCGCTCACATGAGCAATTTTGCTGAAGATGACAACTCCTGGGAGGGAATTCTGAGTTAGCCTTTAACCGCATCAGCAGCTTTGCTGTTGTTAATGTCCTTTTCTTATCCTCCCCAATGTTTGAAACAATTGCCCATTTTTTTTAGGTTTATCATGACAAGATAGTTTGATTAGGCAAACTGTAGCTTGGCAATTGTGAGCATCTCAGGATGTAAATCTGACATTGAATTCAAAGTTTAATAAAATTACAAATCTCACACTCAGGGTCGTGGGCAGGATTTTAGAAATACTGAGGTCATGATTTCCCCATAACACAACCCAAACCTCCCTCAGATAACTTTAACCAGACTCCAAAAAGTCTGTAAAGTTGCCTCAATATAAAGGTCAACGTTTTGAAACACAATTTTGTGTGCAGAAATACTGAATCCTTTATTTGTCTCTTTTCTTGTGGTGAAAAAGGTAGCAAAATTCAATTAGAGTCTAAAAATAAATACTAAAAAGAGCTTGTAATGACCCCCCCAAAGGTCAGAGGACATAACCTCAGTGTCCTGCATAAGCTTATTCTTCTACACTGGCCGTGGAGAACATTTGGACAGACACCAGTGAAAGCTACTCTCTGGACATGAGGCAGAGATGCCCCATTGTGCAATTGTGTCATTATTAAACAAAGTGTAGTATAGCATTTGGAAAAGGGTCAATATCTGCTATTGACTCTGTATAACTGGCATGGAAACATACTGTGTGAGCACAGACAGCAAACATTCCTCAGCTGTTACATCTTCTCACCTGCCTCGCCTTCCTGCCTGCCACGTTTTTCAGTTTTGATCCCAATAGATCTAATGAGCATGAATCAAGTGCAATTACCACATAGTAATCGGCAGACAATGAGGAATAACAATTTTGCTTTAATGACTTGATGCAATTACGTCAGGTTAAATCCTGGCTGTACGGTATCAAAACATCAATTTGGCACAATTTTCTCTCTCCTTGAATCCTTCCTTTGGGCTGTAACAGCTGGATTTGGCCCCATCTATGGCCCATCATGCATCTTCTGCATTAGACGGTGACAAGCCTAATCCCAGGCTGTCTGTTTTGATTATGAGAATATAACGTTTAAATACAGTTACATATACAGTTTATTGCTCCAATTAGCATCAGTATTTTGAGGATAGTCTGATAATAAACGTATGGCTAATGGGTTTATGGTTATCAGTCTTACATCATAATACATTTCATGAGTCTCGTCAGGCAGAAGAATACATTTTAACATCTACAATCTGACAAGTGACAAGCCCAAAGGCAATGAAATTAAAGAGACAACACAACATGGTTACATCATCGTGACTTCTGCTCATGGGGAATATTGGGGTCTGATGGGCGTCTTATATTGGAATGTGGATCAAAGGGACCCCACATCCTCCACCATCCTGGAATGTTGTGAATGTGGAATGAAATGAGTATTTGAGCCAGGATGAATAACAATATTTGTATGGATCTGTAGGGAGTTACAAGGACAGTTGGGGTAGGTTGACAAGAGTAAACACATGTACAAGCTCTGAAGCATTTGCAGCCTATCATGCTTAACTGGTGAGATGCTGCAGAACAGTTAGTTTTCTTTGCACATGTTTAAAAAAATCTATTAATGTAAGGGCAAGGTCCCTTTTACCACCAAATGAAAGGGACCTTGCCCTTTTTGTTTCTGAAGCTCAGGTGTTCCTGCCAGATTGAACACACTTTACAAGAGAACATTTGAGGCAAATGTAAAGCAAGAGGTTGGTCAAAACATGTGGAGATACATCTGTGCTTCACCTCAGGGCTTTACAAAGAGGCACATAGATAAGAAGTACACATTATACGGATGCACAGTAATTGAGATAAATAAAAGGAGTCTACCAGAGAGGTGATGTTGTTAGAAAAAAAGAGAGGGAGGTGAGAAGGCAAGGCTGAGAGGGGATCAAGATAGAAATGCTTAATAATATGAATGAATAGCATTAATTTGGGGCATTAATAGCCTATACATTTTTGTCAAAATAATCTTAAATCAAGGTCCACTTTCTTGCTTGTTCTTATGAATTATTCAAACTTGAGAAACCGTTATTTCTAAAGTCAAGAATGAACTGTTAAGCAAGGCATTTTCTTGGATCAAATGTGATTTCCTTTATAGTATTGTCCTCCAAAACACCTTGCCAGGATATCTAACAATTACCTGTTCACTCACATTTGAATTATTATTATTATTATTATTATTATTATTATTATAACACAAAACCTGCTGTATGACAGACATAACACAACAAATCAGATAAAACTGTAGTGCAGCTAGCAAAAGCAGTGTTTCTCAAACAGGACAAGGATGCTCTCTGGTGGCTGTGAAGACATGTCGCCTGTCCCACTGTAGGTAAACGTTTATTCACCCTGGTAGATTGACAGTGAGTTAACTAACTAACTAACTAACTAACTAACTAACTTATCATGACAAAAATACGACACTAACTAAGCACAATTAAAATGCGTCCGTTGTCTAGGCAACAAGTACACGAATCTTCTGAGATGGAGGAAACAAGCGGACTAACCACTTCGTTATCATTCCGTGTAACCGGCACAAACCGTCCAGACAAGACGCTGATTGGCTGTTAGTGAACACTCCTGTCGCTGATTGGCCTGTAAACGCCTACAACTCTGGTACTTCTTTGTGCACACGAGTGAGTCTTCACTGTTTTTTGTAGGCTAACACAACCACCAAAGAAAAAGTAAAAACATGGCAGGAGAGAAATGCGCATTTGAGCAAACTTTTTCTTTTACTCCTCTTCCCTCCAAGAAGCTTTCCTTCCTACAGGACCGAGACACCTTACAACTGTTTATGAAATGGTGACGTATGACATTTAGCTAGCTAACCTGTGACACCTCTGAAAACCTCTTCTTGTCCTTCTGTCAGTTGGTTTTCCGTAGGTTATCTCCTGGTTGTATGGTCTTCTAATGGATGTGTGTGGTAATTTCAGGTCCATGCTGGGAAGGATTTTTGCTCAGTCTTACAGCTTTGACCAGTGCTTTTACCCTTACAACAGTGAACGGTTTGCACTGGTAAGACCCATCATGATAAGCTACCCAGTCTGAAATTATATTAAAACCACTGACAAATATGGCAAATTGAAATCGATGCTTAATCATTCTCAATCCCATTGTGATTGATGTGTTTAACGTTGTCTTGTAGGAGAGGAATGTAATGTCGCAATACTATAATTACTGGTTGTCTGTTCTGATAAAGTGTTTTCATGTGTTCAATCATATTTGAATGCTATTGATATCCCTCTGTAATATGCAGTGTTTCTTCAGAGATCCCAAAGTCATATCCAGCCTGAGAAAGATGGAGGCCGGAGCCTGGGTGCCTCTTGGTATGTCATGTCCCCCCAGAAAGCCTTTCATCACTGATAGTAGGAAATTGATCTAATCTACTAGACAATATTTGCAGTCAAATCTCAGGGGAATGTTTTTTACTTGTGTGTGTTTTTGTGTGTGTTTGATGTAGACAAGCCAGTGGTGTCTGTCGATGTGGAGCTGGTGCCATGTACTAAGGTCTCCATGGAGCTGTTTGACCCAATCTACTCTTGTGGGATCTTGAGGCCCTCTGGACATGTGGTTAAATGCTTTCATGATGTCTACCCCGACTATGATGAGCTCAGACAGGTTACTCTTTCTTTTCTCATCAACCCGTCTGTCTCTAGTTATTTCATTTGACATGGAGTCATACCAAATCTTCCTCTGTTCCTCTAGATGTTGCAGGAGGAGGACTCTGAGCACTACTATGTGTTTGGGAGAGAAGAGCGAGGAGAGTTTCTGTTTCGCCTCTTCAAGCACCTGTGTTTGGGAGGAGAGCTCTGTCAGTACGAAGACACCATTGGCCAGTACATCAGCACCACAAAGCAAATCTACAAAGATCTGATCAAGTGGGCAGAATCTGACCATCTTTAATAATTATTGATCAGGTTATTAAATACATCCAGATCTAATAATAACATTGTAATTCTACCCTTTACCATTGTAGTGTTCAGAAGGATCCAGAGACTAAGAAGATCACTGTTGTCTCCACAGTCCTTAAAGTCTGTGCCTATGTAAGTGCCAATACCAGGGCCTCTCCTACGTGGAATGCAGCCATCATTAATGGTTTTGAATACACCTGTGCTTTTCCTACTATGACATGTCAACATGTCTGCTGTGAAAAAGGTCTATAATGTAAACAATTATGTATTAACTTAACATCTATACTTATATTGATACAGTTCACAAACAATGTTACTTGCCAACATATGTTTCACTATTCTGCTAATTGAACTCAAATTGATTTATTTAACCCTTAAGGTTTTTAGGAATCATGACTGCACTGCTTTGTAGATGCTCTGTTTAAAGAGATTGCTGATCACAGACTCTGCAACCAATAATTGTCAAAAAGGATTATATTAAGAATAGCACATTTCACAGCTGTCCTTCACATACACAAGAGGCTTACTTGAATTGTCCTCATTATTTACACACAAATATTGTATTGTTAATCCTCTGTAGGATGAGTCTGGACGATGTTTCCCTGGTAAAGGAGAGGAGGAGCAGACCTTTGCCTATTTGATTGTCGACCCCTTCAAACGACACATGACTTTGTTTTACCACTGCTACGGTGTAGGAAACTTCACATTGTGACAGCGAAGAGCTGAGAGTTGTTCTGTAGAACTTGTCAGATGGTGGACGTGTGTATGTAGAAACACATGAGCTCAGACTGCCATAGCCAGAAATCTGTTGTACACAATGAATTCCAAGTTTGAGTAACAAATGAGAAGGATTTATTTGTTATTTTTGTTCTATTAAAGTATGTCAATAAAATGTTTTTAAACAGCATTAAAATGACTCTGCGCCTGCATGCATGGGCCATGTTGAGCCTTTTGTTGGTTCTCCCATAGTGTAGTAATAATAATTTGTGGTTAGCATTTTAGCTACACTAAATGTTAGTAAACTCAACAAGGCAATTGAACATAAGATAAGATCATGATTTTGGTTCATCTTTCACTTTTGAATCGTGATTTAGAAAGTTTTTAATTCTACCACATTCTTAATAAATGGATTACCTAAACCATATTTTGCATATTAACTCTTGTCATTATTCTATGTATATTAATTCATTGGTATGTCCAAATATTTTAAATTTTGCCACCTGATTTCAACCCCCTGCAATAGATGCCTATCACTCTGTAACTATCACACATTACACAGTATCGATTAATCAGAATAGTTTAGACAAAAAAGAGAAGTCAACATACAGTCCAAAGAGCTTTATTGAAACAAATAAATTAATAAGTTAGTCAAGTGAGCTAATTTTATCCTCAGCCGATAAACATTGTTGTATCTCTTTAAAAGATCAATAGAGGTGTGCATTAGATTAGAAAATAAGATAAGCTAAATATTTCAGTAGCTACAATCAATTTAAATTGGAAGACTTTATAAGTTTTCGCATTTTGCTTATTGCTTTGATCAGTTTCATTTTAACAACAGTTCCAATACCTAAGAGAGCAGTTAAAGGGCAACGAGCTGGAATGTCAAACGACAGCAAGTCAGTGAATGATGGATGGTTGGTTGGGGGTCATGAAGAAGAACAGAGTGAAAAAGAGAGCGTGCAGATTGAGTCATGCATAGCATTCAGTCAGTTAGACAATCAGTTACTGTTTCTCATACTTGGTTTTCTAGACTAGCGCCCCCTAGTGGCCTCAGAGGTAGTTGCGTGGAAGCCATACTTCTCAATAGCCTCTTTCCGACCAAGTAGTTACAGGAACGTAGTTATAGGAACAGTCCACTTCTAAACAGTTCTACTAACTACTCTCCCCCAAAACAGGTTTTGCCATTTGCATTCACACTGGCCAAGTGGCCATAGGAACTGACCTTTTGTTATTATAATCACAGCCATCTAACCACCACTATGTAGAAAAGGGAAAAGACCCTGCCCTGAAGTAGGAGCTGAAAGAGTTACAGGAACTGTGGCCAGAGGAACTTAAAAATCCCCAAATTGGTCCAGTCGGAACAGGAGAAAAAAAGGGTTCTAGGAACGTTATGTTCTAGGAACTGCAAAAATCCCTCCGGCCGGAAAGCGGCTATTCATTCTAGCATCTTTTTGGGCCCTCCTCACATGAGGCCCTGTGTGACATGCTTGTGATAAGAACGCATGCCTGCAGAGTTTCCTGTGACGAAACAAATGTCCATGCCAGATCTGACTGGTGTTAAAATACAGTAAGGGTGTCGATGCGACGAGGTCCTGGCTGAGTTACGATGATATGCTAAACATACAGTAATATTCTCAGAAAATATCAAAGGTTGCAGCAGTCATAAAAGACTAATGCCCTAAAAAGTACATTTTCAGAACAATTTTGATGGTGTTTCTTTAGTAAGATCAAGGTTTTACAAACAAAAAGAGCATGGCTATCTTCATGTGATACCCCATCAAACACTTTTCTTTGAAGCAGAATTAATATTTAAGTTTGAGACAGAAAGCCGCACCATATCAGTTACAGAACGAGGACATTGAAGGCACAGGTCATTTCCTCTCATGTCTTGACTCAACATTTTGTTCTTCTAATGCTGGAGCCACCACTAACAACAACATGCAATACAGGGGTCTCACATGTACATGAGGCTCAACATTCCGGATGACAATAAAGCACTGTTCAGTCTAATAATGTTTCTAATAAGTCTTTGCTATAGTGTAGGCCTAAAAATAAAGCTAGCTGGCATTTCTCTATGAAATGAATGCAAAAATTGAAGCAAGCTCTGAAGTGCCATTTTATTCCTCATGGCATCAGATCATAAATAGACCAACCAAGGAAGTACATTCACTGTTTAAAGTCTAGGCTTGGCTTGAATGGAAAAGTGGAGCACCTGAGTCAACTGGTTTGACTGGAACAAATACATGAATCACTTGCAGGGACAGAAGAACTGTTTTCACTGGCCATACAGTATGCTGAATGTTTTCTTCGTTGAAGCTGTCAGCAATTATCTGATGACATTAAAAAAATATACATATGAGCTCTGCGAGGTGCTGAGCGTGAACCTGATCAGCTGTGTGTAGTTACAGTTGTGTCATCCATGATTCAACTTGACAACAAATGCTACATCTATTTAAAGATCATATATATAACTGAATTAAATATATTAACTTAAATTCTACATTCACTTTGACAACCAAAATAATAAAAAAAAAAACTGAATTTTGCCATTATGGGTTATACAAAATTAATGCATAACAAAGATAAAAAGACAAAACTGTGTTATATTTATCAAGTGTCAAAGTATTTAAGTAAAGGAAATGCTTTAATGTTTTGTGTGTGTGTGTGTGTGTGTGTGTGTGTGTGTGTGTGTGTGTGTGTGTGTGTGTGTGCGCGCGCGCGCGCGCATTTTTGCACTCTCCAGTTTTGTCCACAGAGCGTTAACTGTGTATCAAATATCTCCAAGAAAGAAACAGAAAAGACAGAGGAGAGGCAAGAATAGTCAGTAACACCTATGGGTGCCAACCCTGCACCCTGTCTGTCTGTAGTGAAGCTGTAAGGCTGGAACCATTTCCTAAGACACGTGCATTCATGAGGTTAAAAACTGGCCAAAAAGATTTCTACATCATCTCCATAGCTCCTAACTGCAAGATTGCATGCCATCTGATGACTGTAAGAGTGAAAACTATCCTCCTGTAAGAAAGGCTGACCAGCTGACATGGTGAACCTGACCTAAGGCTAGATCTGCGTGATGAGTAGCAGTGCAGAAAAAATGTGACATAAATGTCTAACTTCTTAGGATCATTGAGGTTTTATCTACAGTAACATGCATGTCTGGGAGGGGGTGCATGGGCTGCAAGACAGAGAGGTTTAAAGGGCATGTTAAAAACACAAAGTTAGGTTACTAAAATACTCAAGGAGATAAAGTCACCTTTGAAACATTGCAAAGAAGAGATTAAGGATGTTTTGGCTCTATTAAATCCTAAATAAGTTCCTCACTTGAATGCCAGCCAAACAGGGAATAATGTTTTTTTTTGCAAGTGGGCTTGTTGGAGACAGAATGTCTGAGAGAAGGAATGGAGATGAAAACAAACAACAAAGTACAGTACATATCAGTCACTCCAAGGCATTCTTCCAGCTCTGTTTTCACGTGACAAGTTTGGGCAAATAAAACAGGATTTACATATTTAAAACTCCCTTCTTTGGGTAGGAAGGTGTACCATAGAGTTTCAGTGCTTTGGGCTGTTAGCCCAGTTTGCCCGTCCAGGTCCGAGGGAGCAGATTATTTCTGTGTCGACGGCTCCTTCGGTGTTTAATCATTTCTCTGGTGGTGCGAAATTCGCAGGTAGGAACCATTACATTCACCACAGCCATCCTAAGGTACTGAACAAATGACTGGTATGGCACTTGCAGCACTGTTTATGTCAAGTGAGTCAGCAAACTTTCAGTCAGTTGATTCAAGCAGCCAAGAAAGAAAAAAAAAAATTATGATGGGGGGGGGGGAACAAGATTTCTCCAAAGATTTACAAAAATTCATAGTCTGATGATGTACAGTTGAAGCTTTAAGGGAGGCATAGATAAATAGCATGATGTGAGTGGGTGAAAGTAGTTCAGTAGTCAAGTTATAGTTGTTCATCCCTCTCTTCATCTCCATGTAGTGGGATGAGAGGCGTGTGCGGTGAGCAGCTTTGGCTGAGGCTCCTTGGTGGAGCCATCCGGTGGCCTCCGTCTGTATCAGCTCTGGAAATGCATTCACTTCAGGAAAAAAAAACGGTGAGGGTGCAGATTTAAGATAGAAGGGTGCAAATCATCCCAGACAGAAATTAAATGATTGATGACATTAAGGTTGGGCTGCTTAAAGTGAGGACTCAGCCGCCGGAAAACATACTGTAGGGTTGTGTGTCTGTGTTCGGACAGCCCAGAGACTTCTCAGCTCACTGTGATTCCAAGTTGCCGCTCTCAGAGATGTTGAGTGTGTTAGCGGAGGGGGAGAGGTCTCTTTGGTCTGTGGGGCTGTGGTAGTCAGATGTCAGCTCGGGTTCCAGGAGGGAAGACAGGGTGAAGTGAGACGAGCCTTTCTTTAGGCACTGGGAGTAGAAGCTGAGCAAGAGGTCCAGCTTGTTCTCTATAGACTGTACCTGAACAAACACACATTCATGTGTCAAGCTTCTTATTATTTGCCTTTCTAATGAGATGTTTCTGTAGTTTTCTTTTCATGTTCTATTCCACTAAATGAGTATACACTGGAACACAACGTCATTTGTTAGCATTGGAAAACAACATATCTCATGAGTCTTAGCCATTAGCGGTCAAATTCTCTTGTAAGCTGCAGAAAAGAAAAACTGATGAAAGAAAGCCTACTGTGTTAGTTTAACATGGACTTCATCTCATAAATGCTAAATTACATAATTTCCTGCTCTCAGTTCACTGCATTTCCTGTACTTTTTAAGGCAGTTTTTCTTTTCGATCTACCAGAGTAAATGAAAGCAATCCATTGACATTTTGCAACTGATTCATATGTTAAACAAAAAACACAGTTCCACACAAGCTATATAACACTTCCTCTATTACCTGTTTCTCCACCTTGACTACACGTCCCATCATGCTTAGCTCATCCAGTGGGTCCAGTTCTGGCGGCGTCTTCTCTCCCTTTTCAGAGCGCGCTTTCTTATCGGGCTGAACGTTTCCTCGCCCAATTATCTGGTCCACCCTTTCACATAAAAACAACAGATTACCATAAATATGATAAAGACTTAGACTTAGAGGACAGAGGTTTTCTAAACTCTTTTTATTGACCTAACCTACCGCATCTGCAGGCTCTTGATACGGCCCAGCATGTCCAGGTGTCCAGCAGAGTACTGCTCTATGACGTCCTTCACATCATACGGACGCAGTGTCTCCTTAAACTTCCTCTTGGCCACAAGGAATTTTAATATCCTACACAAACACACCAAACTCACTGTTACCACTCCTCCGAGCACCTTTAAAGAGCCTCACACTGCACACCCACATATATGGACGTACAATAAACCTTTGGAAAAATGCAGGGGCAGGACAGCTATCAAACGATGCGGGACACCCTGAGAATAACAAGATTAATTACAGTAAGAGTGACCTTATCATTCACAAACAGCCCCATAAAGAGAATAGTCTTAACCATGTGGATATATTGTGATGACGACAACATTTCCCAGAGACATTTGCTTATCAGTACTTGCCGTTTCAGCAATTAGCACAAATCTCACATAGTAATAGGTAACACACACACACACACACACACACACACACACACACACACACACACGTACCGATACCATACAGATGGAGGATCACAGTACCCACTACCCACATCCCAATGTCGGGGAATCACACGGAGGAATGTTGACCCAGCACCACTGCACCCAGTGAACACATCACTGACAACATCCTCTGCCAGAGTCGGTCTAGTTGGGCGTCATGCTGGAGTGGAAGATTTGCAAGAGATAATGGGAAGGAAGCGAAGTAAATTTTAAGCGTGTGTGTGTGTGTGTGTGTGTGTGTGTGTGTGTGTGTGTGTCTTTCTATGTTGGGTGAGTCATTCAATTTCCTTCTTATCACTTACGCGATAGGCCGCTCAGAGATGCTGGCTCCGCAGAAGGACCAGAAACGCCAAATGTAAGCTAGACAAAATATACACACTCAAGCTGTCATCTTACCCTGTGATGGATTGCGCTACAAGTCAAGCTGGGGAAGACAGAGATTTGTTTTTAACGAGGATTCCTATCTCACACACCCAGACACCTAAGTCCACTATAATACTCTCACTTGCCTTCACAGGAGGAAAAAAAGAAATCACATCAAAGGTCTGAGAGGTAGAGGATCAGAAACACTCAGCTGTTCCGAGAAAACGTCACACGCACGCACGCACGCACGCACGCACGCACGCACGCACGCACGCACGCACACACACATCTGTGTAAACAACCATACACACATGCAAAAATATAATGTCACAAATGCATACACCTACACACACTCATAGTCAGAAGTTTGTCCACACTAACACAACTACACACATGTGGGCATAGCGGGAGAAAGTGAAATCTGAACTTGAGAGAGGGGTCAGTAACTGTAACCTTTATTCAGGTCTGCAGCACTTTCAGCAGCCACATACAGTACACCACATACAGCGCGCAGTTTTGTGATGCTGCAACAAAGGGAAGGAGAAGGTGTGATGAAAGGGAAGAGAAGCGAAAGGAGGAGTGGTGGTCTACAGCTGGTGCCATAGCAGCCGTCAGCGCACTCTTCCCCCTCACGCAGCACTCTGTTCTTGATGACTCCTGCATTTAGGGTATTTTTGCAGGCGGTCTTTTCTTATTTTGCAGGTAGATGCAGATTTTTTGCCAGGGTGGGTCTCAGGTGTGGGTAAAAGAAAAGCTTGGGTTGAGGGGGGGTGGGGGGGGGGGACCCTCCAAGGGTTTCTTCGAAATGCTGACTCTCTTTCTCAGTTGATGAAATGGCTTCCATAATAAATACATGGTCAGGTTTGAGTATGGCCCCTGTCTCCCCCCAGAAAACATCAAGCTACAGTGCAACAGTCACTGGCAGTGGTACAGTACAGCTGGCACGGCTCACTGAAAGATATTATAGCTTCCTAATGTAATAAGGAAGTTGAGACGTAAAAACGCCGATGACAGAAGGGACAGGAAGTGTCATGTCTGTGCCCCAAAATGCTTGCATAGCTAGTGCAAATATTTTTGCAATTCAGCAAAGGTGAATCCCTGATAGTCTCCAATGGGAAGGTCTAATCGGTGACTTAAAAATGACTGTTATGCTGACACTAATCCTAGGTGGACCAAGTAGGAGCGAGCCACTGTGGGGGCAAGTCAGATTCTTTGCCAGATACGACTACCTACCTACACAAGCTAGTGCACAAGCTACAGTATGTGGATTTAATCATTCTTACAGAGAAATATACTGCGTAAACATTATAAGAGTTTACAGATATTACAGCTGAAACAGAACAAAAACTGATGACTAAAGATCAAATTGTTATAAATCGTAAGCATGTCTGAACTATTTATTTAATAAAGACGGAGCTTCATCCAAGAATGCGAACATGCAGAAATTGTGTTTTGTGCAGTATTTGATTTGTGCGTGAGAGAAGTCACAGTAGAGAGAGAGCCTAGAGAGATATCAAGCCTTGTTTTCCCATGCTCCTCTTCTTCTCCCTCCGTACATAAACAGGACACTGTACGCATTTATCCACATGTGCCTCTCTAAAGTGAAGTCTCAGCACCCAGGCCTACTGCGAAATTCTGTGATTCACAAACATCATTCACGAAACTCGCCAAGGCTGCTACTGCATGTGTGTGTGTGTGTGTGTGTGTGTGTGTCTCTGTGTGTGTGTTAACGCAGTGAAGCACCTGCTGTTTACACACCTGCACTATCTATAGGAACTCCCTGTCTTCTATTGTCTGCAGCACAGAGCAGCTGAGGTCAGAGCTATCTGCTGAGTAAAATGAAAACCTGAGGAGAGGTCATATAATACCCTATCAGTATGATAATGATATAAATATATATATCAATATAGCAGCATGATAAATACAGTATATCATGCTGCATCCCCAGACCGGAAAATATCTACCTGCTGTTTATCTAACAGTGACTATGTACTTATTTATTAAATTATTGTAATAATCATAACCAGAATGGATTATTCAAAAACGTATAAAGATTAGGAGACAACATATCCACTCATCTACATGCAACAACCAGTAGAATCGAAGACAACACTATTGATGATGTGATTATACGGTATGCATCTTTAACTAACTAGGCCACCAGGATGCCCAACACAGCGTTTATTCCCAGGCACGTACCCACTTCATTCAAGAGCTTCACAGAGTGCATATGGAAGCACACATACAGCATCATGCTACTATGAGAAATACTGCGAATAAACAGCGCTGACATCAGGGACCGGAAAGAGAGTCGATCTAATCCATTCTAATCAAACCTCTCTGGAGACCAGCCTGTCCCCAACACCAGATGTTTGCGAGCAATTGTAGTTTTTTTCTGCCACCATCAGTGAAAAACTCTACACTGTTACTCTGTGAGTGTGAGTGTGTGTGTGTGTGTGTGTGTGTGTGTGTAAGGGGGGATGTTGCATACATGATACTGTTGGTAACCCTATGGGATATCTGCATATCTTAAAACAGTATTTTTGCATTTTTCACATGAGTAATTACTAATTATTGGTATACATTTGCCAACAGAGCATGTCTTCACACACACACACACACACACACACACACACACACACACACACATACACACACACACACACACACTGTCCATGATTTATAAGTACATAGTTTTTTGCTTTTCTTCATGACTAAGCTGAAGAAAGCCAAACCCATTCATTCAAAGTGTCTCAGCACATAGTGTGTAAGGACATCCATCACTGACATACTACAGTGACATTACATCAAAAATTATAGTCGATGAATTACAGGAAGAGATGACACAATGACAGCAATCAACATCAGCAATGCTTTTAATCAATGGTTAGTACAGTTGTCCTTGTCTAAACTGTACAATATCGTTTGTCTCTGTACAGTCCTAATGTACTGTGATCCTCCATCTGTATGGTATCGGTGCATATGTGTGTGTGTGTGTGTGTGTGTGTGTGTGTGTGTGTGTGTGTGTGTGTGTGTGCGTGTGTGTGTGTGTGTGTGTGTGTGTGCGTGTGTGTGTGTGTGTGTGTACTCTCCACCCTATCATGCCACATGACCGGCCTGAATGAGCTGGGCCTACTGAGCGACAAGGTCGCACGAGGGAACTAACCCTGCCTGCAGGAGGGCTCAGTTACCTCTCCTAAGTGGACATTTCTACTCTGTCAGCTAAATCTGCACACGCCAGCACCTAAATGGAGAAGCAGCATGTTCACCAATTAATGCAGGCTGTCAAATCCCATGAGAAGCATTTCTGACTACACATGCATGGTTTGGTCATGTGACACAAGTGACCTTATTCCATCAATGACTGGAGGCATAACAGCTCCAGCTTGCACCTTACGAAGCCCATATACCTGGAAACACAAGCTTTTACTTCCCAAAAAGTGCTTGGCTTAAGGTTTTCAGAGACATTTCAAGGTATGATATCCTCTTGTATTTATCTAGATATGTGTTGTATTTACCCCAACCTGATTTAGCCATTTCTAGCACTTGGCTGAAGCATGTTAGGTCCAAAAATATTATAACTTTATATTATTACAACTGTGTTTTTACTATATTGTCATTTATAATATGTTTAGACACCAGCATTCACCTATGGGTGCCCACAGAAGGAGTTATAGTTTGAATCAAATTGTTTATTTTTTACTTTATATGTTTTTTTAAATGTTTAATGAGTCATATGTTTTATTTATTGAGTTTCAGACATTGTTTTTGTCCATATATATATTTTTTTTAATTTCACTTGAACTACTACTGTAAATGGACGTCTCAACTGTTTGATGGAAAAAGAAGGAAAAACACATTTTCCATTGCTTATGGGTGGGACCATTACAGAATTGAATAAACAATAAAAATGGTTTCCACTATAGGTATAATAACTAATATGCTTTTGATGACAGAACTCACCTGACAGCCCGTATGAGTGTCTTCACTGCTGGGATTACCTCCTCCATGGCCACGTCACAAAATGGTTTGTCTTCCACACTGTCCTCCCCGACCCCCTCTACTAAGCCAAGACAAATGGTGAGACATTATTATGCAGAAATTATCCCTGTGAGTGTAAAGTGTTTGGATATGTGTGCGTTGCCTACCATCAACAGGTGGACGTGGTTTGAGGCGAAGAGAGGTGCGAAAACGTGTGCGGTCATTAAAGCTCCAGCTCTTCTGGACCTTCCCCGGGCTGGTGGCATCGGGGACGTTCTCCTGGCTGGGAGAGCAGCGGACACCAGAGTCCGGGGGCAGCGGTGAGGCCTTGTTCCTAATGGTTTGGGATGATCTGGAATTGTTCATCCTAATCCGATCCCGGAAGCCTATTTTACTGCTGACAGTGAAGATAAAATATTCAAACATCTGTAGTAGTATTCTTTTTGGATCATACTAGGTTTTTCTCAATGACCACAATGTCCATGCCCTTTGACCTTAATGGAAAACTAAGCTGTGTTATCCTGGGAGTTTAGGGGAGCAGCAGGTCAGCAGCCTGAGCTTGTTAGAAAAGAGTTAGTTAGTAATATTGAAGTAACACAATAAAATATGGCCTCTGACTTTTACAACAATCATCAGAGAGACTCATCAACAAACAGACAAAACAGGGACACAAACAGACATCTACATTTTTTCTCAATGAAGGACAGACTATTACTGACTTATCATGGAGGCAGTTTGACCACAGGGACCACTCGATATTGCCTAAAACTGATTCTGCCCTGAGGGTTTTCTTATTTAATGTGCTTATCATAGCACCTGATTCAGCAAAATCAGACTGAAACCTGATTCAAGACTTGCAGTAGTGCTGGGCCGGCGGAAAATGTTCCACCTAGCATCAGGATAAAGACATGCTTCCTAAATCCCTTCAACAGAGTGAATGAGCATCAAAATATCGGCTTCAAAGCGCAGCCGTACAGAAGGTGTCTCATTAAGTGCTCTAGCACCTACAACAACCCAAGGCAGGCCGGTATGTGAGGTCATCTATTTACAGGAGGAAAGCTATTTGGCGGCCATTCCCTCCAACAAACTGACTCCTAACGCGGCTGTTAAAGCATGCTCTTGAGACCACTCCTTCTCTGTAGCCACTTACATGTTACACACTGTCACGGATTCATAAGGCAATGCAAACATCATGCACCACAGAGCAATTCCAGCCCAGTTGTTCACTCCCACATCTTTACGATGATATACTCTTTGTTGTGCGTGTGTTACAGCCGGCCATTTAAATTAAAATTTAAATAGTTAAGGGAGGTTAGTGGTAAAAGCATTTTATACAAGCTAGCTAAAATGCTTCAGGTAGACTGGATGAAATGGGAAAGATAGAGTGAAAGAGCTTTGCATGCTGTTGGGAGAGCAAGCAAATGATTTAGATGCATTCTGGGCCATAAACTTCACTAAATCTTTCCAAAACATTAAAAGAATAGTGCATGCAAACCGCACCTAAAAACCTTTTAAAAATACAGCACAAACTACTGATTTTATTGAAAGGTTACATGACAAATCTGAAATAGGAAAACATGCTGAATCATTTAAACCTTCTCTCCAAGAAGACACTATGAATGAGGCAAACAACTAAATGGAAAACATAAAGCGGGGGTCAAGAGGGGGGCAATTTTTTTTACTTCAGCTCCAATTTGGGACAAACAAACTTTTTTTTTCATCAGAGATGTTTAATGAAACATTTTATGTTAGCTTACCAGAAATGTGTATCTTTGTCACATTGTCATAAACCATTATCAGGACTTCTGTTGTGTTTTCAACAAATGGTTTATCCTGATTTTCAAGCCAAACCAAGCAAAATCAGCCCTAGTTTCTTCAGCAGGAAGTACCGAGCTGGAGAAACATCCTTTCAGGTATAGGATTTTTTCATAGTAAAGGATTCACTAAAGCATTTGTGGACCAGAGTATAGCGCCTGTTTAAGGTATGTAATTGGTAAGTGCAGGATGTGGTTGAAACCAGTAACAAAACATTTTGTAAGCCGCTGCACCAGTCCACAGATGTATGAGTGTTTAGGGCAAGGTGAGCAGGATGTGCATGTTAAAGGAGGAGTAGGAGTGGTGTTATTGATTTTAGCGTGCCCCGTGCACAGGCTTGTTGCCATGGATACCTCTGCTTGCGGCCAGCGTGAATCCGGAAGAGACTCCGTTTTTTAGGAAGGAGTTGACTGAGGAGACACACAAGGCAGAGGGAGAGAGGGTGAGGGGAAGAGAGGAGTGGGAGAAGGCAGGGAGGGTGAAGGAGGACGAAAAGTTCTGGGACACAACCTGGATACATGGGTAACCCGTGAGGATAAAACGTAGCAAAGGAAAAACTAGGGAGAGACGGTAAGGTGGAGAGGGGAGGCGTGACATCACAATATTCCAAATAGCCCTTTCTGATCTTGTTACCTAGAACGGGAAAATGTACTACTGAGAGGCAGTTTTGGATTATGGAGACAAAGTCAGTGAGAAGTGAGGAGGTGGGGTTTGAACCGGTTGGTGAGGAAGGATCATGCAAAGGTATTGGGTAATGTTTCACCTGAGTATATTCATCAAGACAGCCCATTAAACATCATGGTGTGACAGCAGCTCCTCAAATCGAAGACATTTCTACCAGCCGAACTTGCATTATTGAGGTGCTTCTCTCATCTAACGCATGCATAAATCCGATATATACAATTTACATAATCAGCCCTTTTGGCTTTTGTTTAAGGATTATGCTAATGATGAAACTAATGCAGCAAATCCACTCTCACTATGAATACCCTTTAACCCACAAGCACAGCTCATGACTTGAAGAACCAACCTGCATGGAACGTCTGCCTTCCTGAGAACAGATGAAGGATGGAGAATGGATGGCATGGAAAAGATACGAAGGAAATTAAGGGAGAGAAAGAGGAAGACAGTAAGAGGCAACCAGTGAGTGAACAGCGAGAGGCGGTGGAGATGGCAAGAGTTTGAGCTAAGCAGACAAAGATGCAGAGAAGCAAGAGGGGCCTGCAACACAGTGGTCTCAGATCAGCATTAGTGAAACATTGTTAGATACACAACACATTCATGCAGAAAGCTCCAGAAGCAGTCAGCCTTGATTTTCTTTGTACACCTGTTGAATGTATTTTTCTGTAAGTCCCTGTTGTTAATGTTTTGATTGTGTGTAGGTGTCTGTGTGTGAGTGTAGGCAGACTTTCAGCCACCTGTCTGGATGTACTGTGAGGCTGAGAGGTGGAGGGGTGCGTACCTGTCCCCTGACAGGTAGGGGGAGCTGTAGGGCCGCAGCCCAGACAGCAGCGTGTGGTAGGAGTTGTGGAGAACCTTCTTGGTGTTACGCTGTCGCTGGAGGTGACTGAACAGTAGCGTCAGTTCTCTGACACCCCCAAGTGCACAAATAAACACAAAAAAAGATATGACAAATGAACAAAAAACTAAATATGGAACAACTCACAAAAAGGCCAAATCAATGGTCCAAACACTCAAAAGAAGAGGGATACTTGAGAGAAATAATATATGGGGAAATGAAAATTTTTAATATTGCAATGTGAAACTGTTGATTTGATGTTACAGTGCCCATATTATGAAAAAAAACACTTTTTCTGGGATATGGGGTGTTATTTTGTGTCTCTGATGGTTCCACATGCATACAAACTTGGAAAAAAACCATCCATGCCATTTTGAGTGAGATACAGGTTTCTGAATGTATCCTGCCTTCAGTCTCCGGGTGAGCTAGTCGAAAGCGGCAGGGCTATCTACGTTATCGGCCGAAACATTTGGTTTGTGCTAACCACTTTAGCTAATACCACATCAGCTAGCTAGCTGTTTCTCCAGTCAGTACAAGGCAGGATTAGCTGGGAGACTTCTTCTAAACGAGGGTACACTTCCAACTTTGCGTTGAATACCTGCAGACGAGGGACATGTAAGTAGTTCTATACAATTTCTTTTGTAGATTAGGGTGAACTCGTGTGTGTTGTAGCAGTGTTTTGCCATTGAGAACGAGGTGGCTAACTGCTAGCAGCGTTAGCTTCTTGCTAATAGCCCAGTACCTAGCTACTGCGCATGTGCGACTTCCAACAAAGATGGGATATAAGTGTAATGCCTCACTCTGTAGCTAAAACAGAGAGCTCAACACTCAGGGTGAAAAGAGGAGCTGCAGCAATGTGCAGTACAACAAAAATATGGTGTTTTTTGAAAATTAAACCATGTAAACCTATTCTGGTACAACCTCAAAATAGAATTATGAACCTGAAAATGAGCATAATATGAGCACTTTAATGTAAAAGAGATACACGTTTCTATTTGAGTTTCTCATGTTCCCCTCCTTTTAAGCAAATAAAAATTAGTCAAATTAATACATAAATGCAAGATATAAGAAACCACTGCGTAGAATAAAAGTAATACAAATGTAATTGAATAGTGGTGGCAGAGGCATTTGAAAGGGCTGGGCCCAAATTAATTTTAAAATAATAATTTAAAAATGAAAGGAAATATCCTTCCTTTTTACTTAAACCACAAATGCACACATTTTCCTGAATGGGGTTCTTTATAGGGCTGTGTAAATCAGTGGCGATTTCCCGAATCGATTCGATACTGATTCTGATTCGATTCAATTCAATATCCATTTGATTAGGGAAATTTCAATTACAATACCAGTTTTGCTTGGATATAAAAGCGATTCTCCGATAACGCTGTAAATTGTACAACAAACAAGGGCGTTATTAAAATATTAAGGATCGACCCCAAAGCAGTTACATTAATATACTTTCTATTTACCATGAACACCCTACAGCAGTCAACACAGACGTTTCATATGATACCAATATTTTTACTCTACAGTATATTTAGCTTAAAAACGGAGCTACAGCTTCTGCATGCGCGTCTCTTAGGCTTAACAGATCGATCTTGGGATTTCATGATTTATATGGGAAAATCGATTTATTTGAACCCTACCCTAGATCTTTATGGTCACTTTGATACTGTATGTGCTGTGTTTTCATATTAACCTGAATGTATGAGCAGGGACAAAATAACACTATTATTGTACAGAATTCAACTTTGAGATACAACTCTCAAATCTCTGTCTGCATTTATTACAACACTTGACAAATGAAGCAAACAAATGACCAAAGATAACCACAGTTTTCTGATGGTTAAAACCACTCAGCCCTGAGCATGTAGACTGATAGGAGCGCCTACCTGAATGAAGGCAACATGCTGTCATAGAAGTACCATGTAGCTGTCAGATAGGAGTGTTTGGCATCTGTAGAGTAGAGACGCCATGCAGCCTAAAGAAAGACACAAATACACAGACACATGAAGTCAAAGTTAACACCATCTACTCTCCACTTGTTTGTGAATTTATTAAATGCCATATTAAAACAGCCTTAATGACTCTCACTGTGGCCATTACCTGTATCAGGTTGGCAGCAGGCATCCTTCTCTTCTCAAAGTGTTTCTGCCTGTGCTGCTCTTGAACCTTTAAGGCAAAGCCTGACCCCAGAATTCCCTAAGGGTCAGAGGTTAAATCCAAGTCAGGAGAGCAACTCCGACCAGGCTGAGAGGAGTTACTAACAGGGCTTTGAGTAAATATATATAGATGTGAATATACAGGAGGCTTACGGCAGGCAGGGCAAAGAAGGAGACTCCCAAAAGAGCGAAGCCGGCAGCAAGGAGCCGTCCTTGCCAGGTACGCGGGGTCTTGTCACCATAGCCAATGGTTGTAAGAGTAATCTGGGTGGTTATAAAAGTATATATATATATGTATGATCTCACACACACACACACACAATACCATTTTTTTTTTTTTAGATTATTTTTTGGGCATTTTAGGCCTTTATTTCCGACAGGACAGCTTAGACATGAAAGGGGAGAGAGAGGAGGGATGACATGCAGTAAAGGGCCGCAGGTCGGAGTTGAGCCTGCTGCCGCTGCGTCAAGGACTAAGCCTCTTTATGGGCACGCGATCTACCAGGTGAGCTATTCAGGTGTCACTTTTTAAAATCATGTTACTGTAAATTTGTGTGAGCTGATCTAGTTATAATCCTTCTATTCCTTGATGATTCTCATATCAATCTGAAGTGTATTTCTGCTCTGAAAACCATCTTAAGGGGTTTCTCTGTCTGTATCTCTACTAGTACTAACTAATAAAAAGAAAAAATACTCACAAAATAACCTTAAAAAAAGAAAACAATCCTAAAATGCTAGACTACTGTTAATATTGCAATCACTTTGGACAAATATACTAATAGGAAGTGCATCTGGAAAGTTTGAAATTACGACTAAACCACACTTAGTTCTCTGCTGTTGACGCCTGGAAATCCCTCTGAATGGACATCGTCAACAAAGTTGTCAAGGATTATAATATACTTGTGATCTACAAAGTACATTGTTATTATTGTCTGGTTGTACTATTCACATAAGTCTAATGGTTATTATATGACTATTTGTGTTTTAATTGTCTGTCTTATCTGACTCTTTTGTTAATAAGACAATTTCGATGACACAAGTAAGATAGTATTTCTTCATCCACAGAGATCCTTTGTGCATTATGTTGTACTCACAGTCCCCCACCAGAGGGAGTCTGCATAGGTGTTAAAGTCTGAGTTGATGTCTTTCTCTGCCAGGTAGACAAGGAAGGAGGCAAAGATCAGGACCAGGAAACCTATGTACCAGGCAGTAATCAACTCCTGAGAGAGAGAGACAGAGAGGAGGAATTAATCACACCTGTCAGCAGCAACAGCATCTTCACCATCATAATCCCTGCTGTCATTACCGTATCACTATCATTATTATTGGCTAAATTCCCGGCATCATCACATTTGGCGTCCACTTTTGATTTGGCAGCAGAGTTCTGCTTAGACAGCTGATGCATCAATTCATCATTATCGCCCTCGTCTAACTGTGTTCTGCACCAAATTGGTTAGGACTCATGTTTAGGTCAGCACAAAAACTAACAACTCATTGCCCAAACGTAGCAGCTAAAAGGGAGTTTTTGTGTTTGAGGGCAGTGAGTGTAACAGTTAATCAAGTAACAGCTGGTCATCAGTAGTCCCACCATATATTCCTCGAAACTGAGCGCTATTAAATTATTTATCCCATTAGTAACCATCCTGACCATCATCGCCAGC
The DNA here is from genome assembly GCF_008315115.2 of Sander lucioperca. Classification (NCBI taxonomy): domain Eukaryota; kingdom Metazoa; phylum Chordata; class Actinopteri; order Perciformes; family Percidae; genus Sander; species Sander lucioperca. The sequence continues at coordinate 19,300,645 of NC_050188.1, forward strand.
CTTTTAATAACTCTTTCCCTCCTGCTGTTATAATAATCCATAATGCTGTATGTGGCTACCATGGATTCATTTTTCAATGTCTGCACAACCAGTGTTCATAAATGTAGGTCATTCATATAAACCAGAGTAAGTATGTTTGTAGCAGAGCATGTGTAAAATGAGGACTATATTTAGCAGGTTGTCATTCCCACCTTGCTGTGAGCGTAAACCACTGAGCCCAGTAGTTTCCAGGTGCCTCCCCGTCGGTCCATACGAACCATACGCAAGATCTGCAGGAAACGCATGCTGCGCAGGGCTGACGTGGCGAAAATGTTGCCTTGCGTCCCAGCTGCTATTACTGCTAGTGATGCCACAAATACTATGAAGTCTGTGGAGATGTTCGGAAAGGTAACACAGAGAGAAGAGGTGAAGAAAAGTCATTATGAGGTGATAAGATTTCACAATTTTTTTCATGAACACACACACTTTGACGTGGGTTTGTGTACTGTTCATCCACACACACACTAACCTATGACACAGAAGGGCTTCCTGGCAAATCTCAGCCGTCCCTGCCATCCACGGTATCTGCAGCAACAGCCAGCTGCCCAGATCCTTATGAAGTACTCCAAGCCAAACACCACGATCATCACAAACTCCTACAATCCACACACACACACACACACACACACACACACACACACACACACACACACACACACAGGTCAGTGACATGCAGTAGTCAAGTGGGCATAGTATTGGACAGATCACCCAAACAAATGTTCCCCCACCTACCCAAGAACATTTTTTGTGTGTATGTAACAGTTATTTAGCATGTGTAGCAATTTCATAAAATAAAAGTGTCCCCTAAACACTACATATAAGTTAAATCATCATATGAAGCTATGAGCAAACCTCAGTGTTAATGTGTGATGGACATCAAAGTCAAGAAGTCAATTTTCCAGTCTTTACAGTAGCACATGAACACACCTCCCTGCACTGCAGACAACCGCTCATTATTTCTCAATCTATGGAAAACACTGATGTTGATGTTGACTGATGTAGATATTCTTTACATGATTTATGTTCTAATTATTAAACCTTTGCCATGACATCATATTAATTGACCTGGCTGGTAAAATAAAGTCTAAGATGTTACAAAGCAAGAACTGTATGTTCAACACTTAAATGTATTTATTTTTTATTTTATAAAAGATTAAATCAAAAGATGAATGTGTAAGTTATATTATACAGTCACAGTCAGAGCCTATTAACACGCCCCTTAGTCCATCTCTTTGTCTTTCTTACTTTAAGGTTTCTGGACTGTATGGGCACTGAACCAATCTGTCATTAGACATATTTGTGTAAGTAAAGTCCACTAATGGATAATTGCCTGCTAATGGCCAGGTGATTGATCGAAAGACTAAACAGACAGAATGTGAAAGTCAAGAGTCCGACCATTAAATAACACGTAAAGATAAGCAAGGTGGGAAGAGAGAGTGGAGGAGGGGAGGGGGGTTGAAAGAGGACGAGTCAGGTTAAGAAGGAGAAAGCGAGTGTCCATTACCTTTCACTAAAGCAGCGGGAGCACAGAGGAAGAGGGGAGATTATGGGATAGCTATTAGGATTAGTGGATCGTGTCTGTGATTTCCTGCACAGTCAACAACACCTGAATCCTCCCACCTGCTTACACGGCTGTCTGTGCCTCTACCAGCAAACAAGGCAACACGTACGCAAGCACATACTGATACACTACAGTAAGTGAGATGGCGTGTATGAAAGGACAGCGTGTGGAAAAGAATGCTGATGTAGTCATAGTATGTGTGTGTTTGTGCATGTGTGTTTGTGTTTGTGTAGCGAAGTAGAGAGAGGGAAGGGGTGTTACCAGGATGAAGAGGCTTTGGTTGGCAAACTTCTGGTGGTCGGGGATTGTGGAGAACACAGACAACACCAAGCAGCTGAACACCAGCACAAAACTGAAATAGAGAATCACAAGTAGGTCAGTGAACACATTTCAAAAAAAGATTTGTTGACTCAGAATGTAATACAAGTACAGCACGCCAAGTCATATATAGTCAGTGGCACAACAATCAGAACAATGTAACCAAGTGTAGTTGTTTTATGTGAATGAATGAATGTACAGTATGTAAAAAATAACAGTACCAATATACAGTAGTTATAGCTGAACATTTACCTTATTTGGTTTCATGTCAACTGCATTTGAGAGCTATAAATGCATTCAAATTATCTTGTTTTTGCAAAAGAAAAACTGAAGACATATGACTGGATGGTAGGCAGCATCTGTAGATGTACCGAAAAAAAATTACCTTTTGTCAGTGAAAGTGTTAAGCAGCATGTCTGTAAAAATGAACAGTAGAAAAGGGTACTGTACTGTAAGAAGATCACTTGGACCACACAGCTCTACTGGGACAAAAATTACTCAAGTAATGGCCACTTCAGTTTGAGAACTACTCCACAATAAAACACAACATAAATTCTGGTAAATTGTGTCTTATGTTCGAGGTGTTAGTATAAACACTTCCCCGACACTGGAGAAGTGAGAAGTCCCCACTGGATAATCTCCATCATTATCTTGGGTTCAAAACGTGATGAGCTCATTATTTTTGTTTCTGTTGAGTAACACACTTGTCAACATCTCTTTAAATTGCCAAAACTATTGTCACATACATTTCTTGCTCAAAGTGCAATTCTCACAGCTATATCCATGATGTGAATTCCTCCAATGAAAAATGTTAGAGTTCCCTCGTGGTTAAATCTGTTTAGGAACAGGTTAAAAACTACCTCAAATAAACTAAGGATAATGCATTAAGTTTAACTTCAAAGTAAAAACATTTATGTTTGAAATAGTGTGCTGCTGAAAAGAAAAATGTTTGCACTTATGTGGCATCCGCCACACTCTGTCCCACTTAACCAGTGGAAAAAGTTATTGTTAGATGTTTCAGAGTAACTGTCAACAGCAAGATTAAAAGGCAGTACAGTATTACCAGACAACAGAGAGGTGGAATTTATTTCAGATAAGGTTAGGATAAAACACCCATGTTGTATTTCCATTATCTGTCAATCATTGTATTTTTTTTCTTCATGTTTTTTCATGTGTTTTATCACATTAACGTTTGTGAGACTCATGTAAGATGATGCGTGGTAGTTAGTGGGAAGGAGGAGTTGACTCAAAAGAAAAGATCACTGAGGGCAGGCTGGAGAATTATACTGGGGCTTATTGGTTAAAAAAAAAAATCTATATTTTTCTCAACATTACTGTAAACATCACAGTAACTTATCAGGCGGTCTCATTAAGACCAAAACATAGCTGAGAACAAAAAACAACCAGCATTCAAGAAACAATATATAGTCAGCAAGGACATAATAAAAAATAACAATTAAAAAAAGAGTCGTGAAAAACATCAGATAATAAAGCTTTAAAATATCCAATACTGTATACTCTGTAATACATTTTATTGTATTCCAAATGATTAATAATGCGGCAGCTAGTAGATATAGTTCTGTATTTTCTATATTTTGTATCATGCGTGACCTTACAAAACCTTTTTTTGTAACTAAAAACATGATCACAAAACGAGAGGACTCTGCTACATTTTACAAGTTACATCGATATGCTTTAGTTTTATCTAGTTTTTTGTTCAGTCAAAAGCTAGCTGATCATCGCACTGGCTGACTACAGAGTATTATTGTATGACAACATGTTAGGTAAAAAGAACAAGAGTAATGAGAGAGACAGAAGTGAGTTGCGGACCGGAGGGATTTTTGCAGTTCCTACAACATAACGTTCCTAGAACCCTTTTTTTTCTCCTGTTCCGACTGGACCAATTTGGGGATTTTTAAGTTCCTCTGGCCACAGTTCCTGTAACTCTTTCAGCTCCTACTTCAGGGCAGGGTCTTTTCCCTTTTCCGCATAGTGGTGGTTAGATGGCTGTGATTATAATAACAAAAGGTCAGTTCCTATGGCCACTTGGCCAGTGTGAATGCAAATGGAAAAAACGGTTTTGGGCGAGAATAGTTAGTGGAACTGTTTAGAAGTGGACTGTTTCTATAACTACGTTCCTGTAACTACTTGGTTGGAAAGAGGAAACACAGCAGCACTGCCCGCCCTCTGTGCCATTTGAACAGCAAACAGCAAGGCGGGATTAGCCAGGTGGCAGCTGCTGGTCCAGCTGGTCTAGATGTCATAGTCCAAAGTTAGAGAACACTTGTTGGACACTACACCAATTCTCATGGTTTCACACAATGGTGCCCTTTCTCTAGTAATGCAATCAACAAGTCTCTCACTGGGCTAATGTGTGTGAAATGAAATGCATTTTAAGCACTCACATTAAAAAGTTGCTTTAAAAAATAAGTGCAAGTCAGACAACAAAGCAGCAGTGGACAGCTGCTGCTGAGAAACAAACACATACTGGACTGTATGTAATATATATAATCTTAATTATTGATTCCAAAGAGAAATTTTCATAGGAATAAATCTTAAAGGTACAGAAATATAAGAAGTCAATCAAGAGGTCAAAACTCCAGCAACACTTGTAGTATATAGAATATGTGAATGGCTTTTGGCCTTCACATGTCATGCGACACGTGTCAGTCTTACAATAAAGATGTTCTAGACCAGAAACATCAACTCTGTTTCTACATAAAAATAAGAAGTGCAACTTGCAACTCACAAAAATAATACAATCATCAGCAATCAGTCATTCAGGAAACGATAACAAAGACCCATTTCCTCTCAGACTAAAACCTTGTCTAATCTGAGACAAAGAGTGATCAGGTTTGACATGCCAGTCTTGTATCAGAAATGAAAGAGGACAACATTACATTACATTACATGTCATTTAGCTGATGCTTTTATCAAAAGCGACTTACAATTAAGTGCTTTCAACCCTGAAGGTTCAAACTCCAGACGACAAGTAGTAAGTGCAAGTACATTAGCTTTAAATAAGCAAAGCTACAAAGAGCCATATGAAAGTGCAGCTTTTTTAAATTTATTTATTTATTTAAGAAGGATAGCAGAGATATGGTAGATTTTGTCCTGCATCCTCTTGGCTGACTGATTTGTCTGGAAAAAGCAACCCATTTCTAGGGCAGACTGTTACACATCGTTACAAGTTGTAAAGCAGTGATTCCCCAACCAGGGGTATGAGCAACCCAGGCGGTAAATCTGCAGTTACGGTACATCTGCAGGTGGTTTGTGGAAAGATTGTGGAGAAGCTCAACTAATTTGAAAAGATCTTGTGTAAATTTATTGTCACAATTACCAGCTACAATAGGCTGACTGCACAACAAACAACTCCCACCAAGCTGAGTCAGTTGTAACACCTTGAAGCCATGTGTTGCCACGAGAATGCATGAAAACCATAGCAAGTTAGCAGAGAAGTTGAAATAGTTTGCTAGAAATAATGGATACGTGGTTTAAGAGTTAGTTAAAAGAAGATCAAGATCTGAAATAATTATCCAGAATTAATGGATAAACAGGTGAAATACAGTTGGCCTGAATTGAAGGCAAGTACAGTAATTAGCTCAAAGTAATGGATAGACGATTTAAATAATTAGCTTCTGTTACTTCAAGTGGTAGTATAAGGAATTCAAACTTAATCAAATTCAACCTAAACATTGACAATTCAATTGTATATTAACATCCACTTTAAAACCAATTGAAATGAACACATTAGAAACATGGGTGGTCTTGATAAGGAGTTCATCTGATAGGGATGTGGGGGTACATCAGACAACAACAATTAAGAACCACTGTTGTTGAGGATTACTGCAACTGATTAAAAGTTCATAACCACAGGGTGTCAGGGTTAACTGGCCAATATTGTATCAGAATTTCTGCCAATGTAAAAATTAGAATCTACCAGTAGTGATTATTCGGTCAATCTGAAAAGCCTAAATTCTGACGTCTCTTTTCTTAAACAAACTGTTTTGTAATCACATGTGTGAGGAGTCGGTGAATGAGCAACTTCTCCAACTGTTTTTGTTTCATCTGCCTGGCTGGCCGCAGTTTCCAGATGGCAAGAGACACTACAAATAGAAAGACAAAGCAGATCTTAGACAGGTTGAAAGACACCGTACACCAAGCTTAAAAAAAACAGACACCCCCAAATTACTACTGAATATTTCTCAGCCCAGTGATGCATGCACAGGGGAGAGTTTGTGCTTCAGTCACTGTAAAAACTACTTAAAAAACGTTTCGGGAAACACACTCAGATGACTCTCTAAACAATGCATTTTGGTCATCTATCAACTGAGCAATGTGCTGACTAAACTGTCTGTCTTTTTCTCCTTAATTAACTCAAATCGCTGTGTTCATTTCCATAAGGAGGAGATTAGTTGGGGCAACATCTCAGGTGGTTTCTTTCATTGACTTGTGCTTTATGACAAGAAAAAAGTCACAGCACAGATAGCCGGAGTGTGCATTTTACAAAATGCAGACACAAACATTCCCATAGAAATAAATTATAAAAGCCACTCTGCATTTGCCTGAATGTAACACTATCCCTCACATACAGTAACTCCAAAACACTGTAATCAGTTACTGCCAACACAGGTCATCAAATCTGTTAATGCAGCCAGTTTCCATAATCACAATGTAGAATTCTGTTGGGTGTCGTGTAACAAACCCCTCAAACCTCATCTCATTCAGACCACAAGCCACAGGCAGGCTGCAAATCTGCCAAACTCACATATGGCTGCAAAATACCACTTACACCATCTGTGTTGAAGTCTTCCAACAAAGTACATGTCAGTGTCCTGTGTTGTTTAAAGTGACATTGAGAGTATACCAAAGAGATAATGATGGCATTTCTAGCACGTATGGAATAAGGCTGGTCATATTCAATATTTGTATTAACCAACAATGCATTAGTCCATCTCTCAATACTTCACACTTCATATGGCTCTCAGCCCACTGGTTGCTACTAACATTTTCAAAAAAATTATCTAAGCGCACCTGTTTTAAGCAGTGATCGTGACCTCTATGTTATTTATGAATAGAAATCCACAAATGTTGTCCTCTTTAATCATCTCATCTTAAGTGTTCAGCTGAAGCTCCCTTATACTGAATGCAGTTACGTGACCTAGGAACGCCCGCCAAGACGGCGCTTCTGCCCATATCTGCTTTGTTGTTCCCAATGAATAAATAAAAATAAACAGATACATTAATAAATAAATAGATACATAAATGAAAGTGATGAGGAGACATTTAGGCCTGAGGCATGTGGAGAGGGAGTCACATTTCTGCTGAGGGCACACTTTTCAGCCCAGGACCACCATCCAACATCTCTCCCTCCTCTCAGGGAAATGTCAATTAAAAGCAAAGCATCAGTCGAAATCCACCAAATCAGCACGGTTGGTCTCATGGGGACACCAGCTCTGAGTGCTTCACTGACGTGCCTCAACAAAATATCTTTATATTGAAATATTTCAATAAAGGCATTTGAAAAGGATTCCAAATTTAAAATTTAGAGATGAGAGAACACAAATAACAACATAAACATTGCTTTCATGGCCAAGACAATAAAAGAACTGGATATCACTAAATATCTGTTTGAAGGTAACGATCTCAATGCCTTGGCTCCACTTATTCAACACAGGATAGTGTCTCATCTGCTACAACTGGCCTGAACATGACCCAACCTGGGGTAAAGGGAGGAAAAAGTGAAGTAAAGCCTTCACTTTAGTGTGAAGTAAAAGTCTTGTTATACACATTATAAATGGGAATGTTAACGTATAGATGCACCAAATGTCATGCAGCAAATCAAAAAGGCCATCATGATATTACGAATAAAAGAACTGCTCAGGAGGTTTACAGTAAGGCTGCCTGCATTAGTAATTGCTCCAGAACTTTTAGAAAGAATAATGCATGCTCTGCTATACACACAATATCTGATTTTTCTCCAAAAGCCGGCCGAGTGTAATTTGTCTCGTGGACACTGTGGAGAATCAGGAAAAATGCAAACGCAGTGAAGCAAGAAAGAAAGAAAGAAAGAAAGAAAGAAAGAAAGAAGGAAAGAATACACATAACTCTTCATCTATACAATTGTTGTTCATTCCTATCCCAGGTATCTCTCCCCTGAAACTCTAACGGATCACTGTTACACACTACAAGCCTCTGTATGTATAAAGTGAATTTGGCTCTGGGCCTGTAAAGCTCCAGAGGGCCATTTGGCTGCTGGTAGGGCAGACAACAAATACACTAAATGTACAGCAGCCTACAGGCCAACCAGATTGCTTTTAATGGAAGCTAGGCCGGGTGCTTTTACTGCTGTTTTCCTGTAAGCATACATAAGTGAAAAGGGAGATCTCCCATTACTTTGACTGGACTGTGAAATATTTTAGTGAGATAAATAGGTATAACCAGTGCTTGTAAATATATATCACATTGTCTATTGTTGCATTACACAGTGTATGTTTTATGAGGTTAGCACTCTCCACTCCATGCCAGTCAGCGTGCCTGGCAGAGAGTGCACCTTTGATTCAATCACCACTGGATGATAAAGCAGCTATCAGTTACACACAATAGAGGAGGCAGAGGGAGAGGAGAGGGTGACAAAGAAGACTGAGAGGGGAGATGCAGAGAAACAGGTGAAACTGAGATGGAAAGATGGAAAGACAGATGGTTGATGATTCAAAGAGAAAGAAAGAAGAGAGTAAAAAAGAGAAACGGGTAAAAAAAGAGCAGGTGAGGGATGATGTTAGACATAAAGTGAAAGGGCTCGGGGGTCATGTCAATGTACCTGTACATGTACGTGAAAGTGAACGTGTATGTGTGGCGCCAGCCCTGATCAATGAGGCTCGGACAACGGCTTTCAAGAATTGACCCGCAGTCTGTGCACACGCTGTAGTTGCACAAACACGCAAACAAAAAGAGAACACGCACACTGTCCAATTATTGAACACACACTTGCAGTGACACCTTCCACAAGGACATACACAGGTAAACATATAGACCTGCTTAAACAAATGTACCAAAAAAGCTCATTTAGAACATGATATATTTATACCAGAGGCTGAAAGACCCATATATATAAAGCTTTGTTAAATGTCACCTTGAAAATGCAGCACTTCACACCTTTACTACTTACAAAAGTGCAACACACACACCTCCCTACACAATGCTAACAGCAGCTAAGTGCTAACAAACAAGTAATAAAGAGAGGAACTACTGAGCTCTGTCCAGAGAGGAGGAAAGAGGTGAGTTAGCGGAGAATGAAGAGGAGGAGTGAGAGTGTCGTGAGCAAAGAAAGAGCAGGGAGGGAGAGGTGAAAGAGAGGAGAAAGGTGGAAACAGTAGAAAGATATTAATAGCATTTCTCTCCTTAAATAGCGACTGCAGGCAAAATGTGCGCAGGTAGGCAGCAGAGCACATCGCAGTACAGCTCAGCTCAGCTCAGAACAGGCCAGTCTCCCAGCCTGTTAGTTACCCCCTCCTCCTCCTCTTCCTCCTCCTTCTGGGACAGCCAACTTTTCAAGGCACAAACAAAAATCCAACACAAACAAATAGGAGATGAAAAGTGCTTTTTACGAGGAAATAAGCTGAGTGTGCAATTCAGTGGCTCTATTACTGGTGCATGCCCCAGGAAGAGAGAAAGAAGGGGTAGAAAACCTGACATGAGTGTTGTGTAAAAATGAGAGGAATGTGATTTTTTTTCCTCTAAATGCCACAACCTTCAGGAATATTACGTGACTAGATCAATTATTTACATCACAGAGAGAAACCGCGTTGTTTCACAAAGGTGCAGCCTTGGCATTTTGCATCACAAACGGCACTAGCGGACACTTTCACACAAATACGTTGCTTTATAACATACACCGACTCTTCCCACGCCACACGCTCATTATTGTAGACACACTACTACTGTTCAGCCAGACGATCTCACACACACATTACCCACTCACCAAAGGGCCACTGACTACCATGCTGTTCCATTGTCTGTTTACAGATGATGCATTTCAAACAGAGTGCAAATTATACTGATACATTTTCCTTGCTGGATAATGTCACTTCCAGTCACAGCAGCCATGAGAGTATCTGCCATCCACGCACGCACGCACGTACGTACGCACGTACGCACGCACGCACGCACGCACGCACGCATGCATCACATCATAATTGAGTCCTTTGTTCCTTGCTTTTGCTTAATTGAAACTAATTCTTTAGTTGCACAAAACACCAGGTAAACATTGATGTTGAAGTATCACACACAATGGATTAAGACTGTAGTACTGCAAAATAAAGTTCCTGGAGTCTTTTAACCTGCTGTGAGGATTTCAGTGATTTATCAGTGCCTTCAACCAATACAAAGAAACATTTCAGTGACACTTTTCCAGCTAATAGGGCTTAATTATACAAGGAAAAAAAACATGAATTCCGAGTTACATTTACAATAACGATAATTTAATGGTTTCTTTTGGATCCGGTTGTTTCCGGCATTTTAAAGTTTCAAGGCATTATTCCAAACGCAATCATTTTTGGAAAAATTAGACCACAAGCAGGACAGAAAACACTTAAATGTTCTTCTCTTGGTTACACTGTATAACATGTCCACTTAACTATAGAGTCTTAAAAAAAAAAGTAATTTAAGAAACAAGTGAAAATAATTTCACTTTTTTTCCCACTGAAGTCAGCAGCTTAGCCAGGCTCCCCGGCTCCTCCTGTCCTTGAGCAAGACACTGACTGAACCCCAAGTTACACCCGATGGGGAGGCCAGCACCTTGCATGAAATAATTCAGACACATTAACTAACAACAAACCAAACATTCTCATTCCATGAGTGCTGATATACAGTACAACGTCACTGGGACTTTTAACTATACACGTATCACTCCACTTTACAGGTGTTCGTGCAGACCGTTTACCATTTAACAGCACACCGCCTATCTACCTGCTGCAGAATATTTGTAAACAACAGTATAAAATATGCATTTGATGTACATTGATGGCAAACATAATTATGTGGGACAGTTTTTCCCAACTCCATCCCACAAGCTTGATGAAAAGATATATTCAGAAACTTCATCCGTCAAGATCATGGGGGGCTGAAATCAATCCCAGCATGCACTGGGTATAAGGGAGGCTACACCTGGACCGGTGGCCAGTCTATCTCAAACAAATACCTTGGAAATCTTTCCAAAGTCGAAAGCATGGACAACTTTTGTAACTTTTTGAAACCAATAATCCGACAAACACACCCATCTAACACAGCAGTCAGTGGAGATGTCAAAATAAGGCAGGGTTTGAATTTCTCTCTCAGGCTCTCTTTTTTAATTCTCCACACAATTACCTAATTTTTTTTACACCATGAATGAAAGTGTGAACCCATATCCCCATTCATAGGATTCATTGCGTTGAGACTACAAAGTCACACAAAAGCCACAAAACTCCTGGAAAAAGATCAGAGTTATGGTTTAGCCCTTCAGAACAGGTGTAAACTCTTTTTCCTTTAGACATCATTGAATGTCACTTTGTAGTTCATTTTACGCATACTGAACCCTTAACCAGCATTATTTTGCTTGTTCCTCAGAAAAAAAGTGACCAACTGGCAGATCATTTTCAGATACATTTAGGTAAAAATGTAATACAATGTACACTGTAGAGTAGAGCTAGACCGGTAAATCTGCCAGGCCGATATATCGGCTGATATTAACTGAAATTTCAGTATTGGTGTAAATATTGAAATTGCAGTACAGGGTCACCTTTACTATACATGCATTATGTATCTAGGTTAAAAAAAATGAGTGTGTATGTGTTTATGTTTAAAAACAAATCACTATCAGACGATATATCCTTGTTTTAATCTTTTTAACTCGTAAATATCAATATCAGTATCTCCCTTAGAAATAAATAAGGGGGGACTCTAGAGTGCACAGAGAAAATACAGAGGACAAGACCTTGGCAGCGGCAGTTACGAAGCGGCAGTTATGGCAGTGGCAGTTACAGCAGTGGCAGTTACGGCTCTGACAGCGGTTTTACTTCTTGAAACAAGTTAACGATTATCTTGGAATGCAGTACATCAGTCCACAAGTATTAAGAAAATGTTGCAAAAAAAGCTGATGTGCACTGCAAACTAAATAAAATGATCTTTCACTTGTTTTGAGAAAAAGAACGTAGAGACTCATAGAGGAACATAATTTGTAATTGTGTGCACAGTAATAACGTCTGTGCAATATACAGCAATGTTATCTAGTACAAAAGCAATACAAAAGTACTACACCACAAACTACAGCTTCAAAAATGACGAGGATTGCTTTGGCCTGCTTTTGTGTCTTCACTGTATACTTCAACTTTTATATCTGCATCATGAGTAATATAAAGCCTTCCTCCCATTATCCGCCTTGATTCATTAAACAAACTGATATATGCATCATCATTAAGCATAATTTCATAGTTTCTTGACACTCATACCTGCATATTCTGTACGTGTGCAGATGCTGCTTACACACACAAATAAATGTATATCATAGATTCACATAACATACTCATTAGTGTACTTGACACTAGTTGTTTCATGTGCCTCAGTGGCATGGCTCTGTGCAAATATGTGGTACTGATGGTTAGAGACTGAGAAAATATGTCCAGTGTGGTCACACATCTAACGAGTAAATGGAGCGAAATTAAAGTATAATCACAGGAATTCACAATGTGAGATTTCAGGAGGGCTTTGTGTGTGTGTGTGTGTGTGTGTGTGTGTGTGTGTGTGTGTGTGTGTGTGTGTGTGTGTGTGTGTGTGTGTGTGTATGTGTGTGTGTGTAAACTGGAACTGGATTAATAGTAATTGCACACAATTTCTTGGTGATTGGTGGTGCTTTGACCTGTTGGGAATATCAGATGGGTGCAGTTTATGACATCAGGACAATTCAGTGTGAAATTGTCCACATAAATTATAGAAAATGTACGTGATTATGGAAAGAGAGGATGGGAAAATTAAACCATGTGATTTATATACACAATATTGACATCAGTTGTCCACTAAAATGGAAGAAATGGTGACCATAAAGACCTGAATGAGCTTATAATCAGACGTAAGCACCGACCCATGCGCCCACGCACGCACGCACGCACGCACACACACACAACCTCCTAATACACCCCAACACACACCTATCCAGAGGATGCGCTCCATTGTTTTTATGTTTTTTTTTATTCTTGCTCTGTGCTACTTGTGGACTTGTTGTCAGTGAATTGTACTGTACAGAGCTTGGAGATGCGAACGGGGGGAGGGGAAGTGCTGAAAGAGCTCTGACATTTATCTGTGGTATTGTCAATTAGCACAGAGTCTACAGACCCTTTAGTAGGTGTATGGGCCGCCACTTCACACACCAGTGTGCTTGTATAACGCTGATATTTAACCATTGAACTAGTTCAACCTTCACACAGTTTGGATCAGCAGGGTAGGAGGTTGGAGAAGGGTCTTTGTTGAGACCAAAAGGGATGCAGAGAAAATTCTTGGCACTTATGAATATCAGTTTGTATCTGTATCAAAGTAATTTGCACTAATTTAAAAACTTCAACTCAAAGACATACCAGCAGTCCCAACCATGTGACTTGCCAGAGGTAAATTGGATGTGAAAACCCCCCGCAACAACCCAAAACACACGATCACCCTACACTCCGCTACCCCCCTCCTTGACCAGGGCTACACCTGAATTTCAGGCCAATCATCATTACTCTGTGACAAATCTAATTTTGTTACCACGGCAGCAGGGATCTCCAGTGATGGATTACAGAGGGCCAGGGCATCTCTCGAGGATTGAGAAACAACAAAAAGAAAGCGGTGACTGTAACATTTGAACTCAGGTTAATGGGACTGGGATCAACAGTTTGAGGCAAGGGGTGTGAGAAAGTGAGGCAGGGTCACGCACAACCCTGGTGGTCAGCAGATCTCGAGGAGGAGCCGACAGGATTTACAGAGGAAACAATGGTTGCAGTAATGTCAAGGCCACCTGCGAAAACGATCGATGAGGTGATCCTGTCTGTGCAGCCCATATTTTGAGGTCACTCTCAAAAGTCCGACAATAAAGACTGGGCGATAATAGATTTTTTTTAGGCAGATACCAGCATCGATATTAAAATTAGGTAAAAAATATTTATTGGCGACACTGTTTCAAAATCACTGTAGTGCAACCATATTTTTTCAACATACTTTTGGGGGAATTTGATAGTGACCAAGTTCACAAAACCATGGACGTTGCATCCACATAGCACACATCCCAGACCACCAGACCACAGTGATGCCCCAAACAGTGTTCAAGTATTAAAGTGAGTATCTAACTATTAATATTGGCCAGGCATCAACATCTTAACTGGAAAAATACATAATCGTAATGGCTTGTGGGGAGTGGGGACCAACAGTAATTAAACAATAATTTGTTGCAAATTTGTGCATACGCACACAAAGCCTAAATGAGCAGTAAAAGTCTTAATTTGTTCCAGAGGAGGACAGCTGACATTTTGTTCTGCTGATGTTGTAAATAAGAATTCAGACATTTAAATAAAATAGTGGAGGGTAAATATAGTGCACTCCCAGTGAATAGGGAGTTATTACGGACGCAGTGACACAGTGATTTCTTCAAGCACTGTCACACAAGTAGTAAAGTCAAAACATGTACCCTGTTAAAAGCTATCTTTAGAAAACATAAAACCTTTTCTGCAGTACTACAACTTTGTTGTCAACTGGTAACCAAGGCAGCGACCCCATGACCCTAAAGCTGCAGGTCCTTCTTTGACGGTGAACCATCAGGTGGTATGGGACAAATACGCAGTAGTTATAAGAGTGGTGACTTCTGTGCTGAGGACCCAGAGTCTGCCTCGTTATCTGTCCGTTAACGTTATCTCTGCTGTGATTAAAGTCAAACACTGGTACCCAGGTCACATTACACGGAGGGGCTGCACTGTGTTACTCCTCAGTCCAGTGTCAGTGCTGCTCTCCCTCCGACGAAATGTTTGAGTGTGTCTCTGTGTGTCTTTATGTTATGTGTAATTTTAAGACAGAGTCCAGAGCCATGTGAAAAAGGTTTACATCACCCTCCAGTAGAGCCCTGCAAACACCACCACCTTCCACACAAACACACTGGCACTGACTTTGCCATTTTCCTCCTCAGCTGCACCTATAGCCACAAACTAAAGACGTTGGCCAATACTGAGAATTTAAAGTTGGGGAGTCGGTTTTTGTTTTTATTCCTTGTACATTGCACAACATCTAATCTAAGACAGTGGGCAAAAGAGCACAGCTAACATTTCTTTTTGTAGGATAAAGGGTTCTCGTGTACTGCAGCATCCGCTGACACTTAACACGTAGAAATGTTTTTATCAAATGCAAACTGGAAACTAAATTATTCTGTTGACCCTTGTTCATTTACTGAATAAAGCACAGGAAGTATGTTTTCAACGCTTGGACTTGGCCTTCTGTTTGCCTACAATTTGGGTCATAAATATCTCATCTACTGTATGTGCAGTGTAGTGTTATTTCTTTCCCTCTGACACACATCCCCCTGTGGGCAAACAAAAACATGAAGCAGGATAGAGAGTATTCATTAGGTTTACACTTTCTGTCCTCATACCAAGTCCCTCCTTCATGTTATTGGACTGCAGAGGTCAACATTTGCTTTCAAAATATTTGCATCACAACAAACTGATGTGGAGTTTGTGACTGAATTATGAATAGAAATCATGTTTAACGTGTATCTTTGTCCCCTTCAAACCCCTCACATAAATGTTGTTACATTTTTCCTTTCTTAACCCCCACGTTCCCATTTTCACCCTAACCTTTTTCTCTCCTTTTTCCTCCCCTTGTTTTCTCTCTTCCTCCTCCTTTCTTTAACGTAGCTGAAGCAGAGCCAGGATCAGAGTGGACCACTTGTGGGCCTCTCAGTCACACCCTCTCCCCTCTTTAACTCATTACAACAATTAGGTGACATGCCAGGGAGGGGAAGGAGAGATAATACTCTTCTGAATTATTCATCCTTCTGCTGAATCTCACCCTACCTCCACCCTGCTCTCTCTCGCCCAGACCCCTTAGATCTTCTTCTTGTTGCTATTCCCTCTCTACTGTCTCTCACTTGACTGCTTCCACACTAAAGGCCAGGGTATTCTTTAAAGGATCTAATTTAAAGTGTCTAATCACGTTTAAAAGAAAAATGTTTTCCAAATGGCCACATTCCAATATGGGCCTAAAAGCCAAAGGCAAAGGTGTGTGCAAAGGTGCACTCGGTTTGACACATGAAAAGTGGCACAAGTAGGTGTGTGCGAAATGAATATCTCAGACATGACATCTCAAATCTGTATATCTGGCCAATCGTTGCATGTTTGTTAGACTGTCAGTTGCAGTTACAAAATTTGTTCAGTTACAAAACTAGTTACAAAAATTGTCGACAAGCACAGCTGATTCAATTTGAAATCATTTTGTAAAGAGAGAGAGAGAGAGAGAGAGAGAGAGAGAGAGAGAGAGAGAGAGAGACACACACAGAGACACAGAGACATAGGGGGAGAGAGAGAGAGAGAGAGAGAGAGAGAGAGAGAGAGAGAGAAAGAATAGATATAGTACGGTAATAGATGGAAATAGGAAGAAAGGGAGTAGAAAAGTAGCAGTGATCACAAGGACTAAGTATCAGTCAGACATAGGCATATATAATGAAAAAAATGGTGGACAAGAGACAGAAAGAGGTGGTTGAATAATGTATTCGACAGACGAGGGGACAGTGAGATGAGGAGAGCCAGAATGGAAAAGAGAGAGAGAGATGAGGTATCGTCTGTAAGGTCTCATCACACACTTGCTGACATTGCTTTAATCTCAGGGCCAAAAGAAGACTAGAGGGCCCAACGAGAGAGACACACACACACACACACACACACACACACACACACACACACACACACACACACACACACACACACACACACACACACACACACACACACACAGAGAGTAGAGCAGCGTTAGCAGCTGTTATTTTTTTTTAAGGGAGTAAAAAAAATAAAAATAAAAAGTCATAACATAGAGGACATGGGGACAGTTTGATTTGGCAGATTTATGTGTCACACTTGGCCATAATACATTTCTTGTTGACTTTCTACAAGAAAACATGTTTGGACATCGACTGAAACCTTTTCATCATCAATTACCCGTCATTAATTCATATTCGGTTGTAAAAAGGGAGTGAATTAGTGTGATGTGAGGCCAGAGAAGCAACAGAAGCAGCAGCAGATGTAGAGGACTTGGGAGACGGGGGCTGGATGACTTTTGGATAAGGCTTCTCCCCCTCCTCCTCCCCTTATAGTGAAGCCTGTTGACTTCATGTAGTGAGCAACCAGGATAAAGAGAGAGCAATAAAGATAAAGAGAACGAATAAAGGTATAAAGTGGAATAGATGAGAAAGAAACAACCAGAAGGAAAGAGAGGATAGAAAAACAGAAACAGATGCAGCTAAGAGAAAGTATAACGTTCTGATGGAAATAAGAGAGCAGAGAAGCAGATTACAGAAAAAGGAATTGAAAAAGTAGGCGTCATACCGGAATAGAGACAATGACAGTGTGTTCAAGTGAAGCAATTGTGAGGGACATAACGCAGACAAAAACAAAGGCAAAGAGTTAAAGGCAGCCTGCTTAATTATGGCTGCGTCGTTAACATTTAATTATTGTTTATGCTCTGCCCACAATGCAACTGGCCAGGCATTTATACACACAATCTCCATAAACTTACACATGCATGAATGCACAAACATTTTGCAAATGTGCGTATGTCAATCAAGACCTTTCCTGACAGCATGCACATTCAGCCACATGAGCAATGACACACACAGACACACGTATATGTACACACATTGCAAAGCGCTTTCTGCAGGCGAGGCAGACCTTATAAATACGTTCCCACATTGTGATTTTGTTTGAGCTCCGTCTCCATGGTGCTGCTTCCTTACATGTTTATAGTGACTGCCGTTATAAATTAAAATCATCTTAACAACACTTAAGAAGGGCCTTGCATGCGGGTGCAGCCAGGCAGGGACAACAAGAGAAAGACACAGAGACATGGGCTATCCCAGTATCTAGAGAGACAAGAGACAGACAACAAGCAGGAAGAGCAGGAAGACTGGGAGAGAGTAAGAAAGAACAGGGTTTGCTCCAAATGCCAAGTAAGATGTAAAGCAGCTTTTGACAAAGGTATACTTAAACATCTGAGGCTGTTTTAGCAGTGGTGGTTTGTGTGTGCATCTACAACCATGCATAAACATCAGGTATACTTGCAGGATGAGGAGGCTGCATGACTATGCAGCCTCCTCATCCTGAAAACAATATGCACAGCGCTCACGTGCTTATGGGGTAAAGTTACAAACAGAGAATAAAATCTAATACCAGAAAAAAATAACGAGCCAGAGAGACACAGTCTGATATACTGAACAAAAGCTTTAAACGTGAACACATCGATGAGTCTAGCCCACCTCTGCAGAGACATGCACCACAGATTATCTTTATGGTCTTTATTTAACACCAGATTAAGTTCAATTCTAACTTTTATATAGTTTTCAAGATCATATTGTAACAATTTACAACAGTTTAAATATGCATGTCTACTTTGTTTTCGCATCCCAAAAAAATAACCGACAATTTAGGTTGTGCGATATGACAATATACATATACCAGGAGACTATAAATTTGTCTACTGTTAGAATTTTTCCAATAACATTAATCCCAAAACTCTCCATTTAGCACATCTGGGTATATTAGGCCATTGTGGGTAGATGTTGCAAATCATGAGCAGGACTGATTTATGACAATATTGGATTTTTATGATTGTTATTGAAATACATGGATTCATCAGGTATTTTATTTTGCTGAACTGGTCCAAAACAGACAGACAATTTCTCGATTGATTTTCCATAAAGTTCACAATACCACATAAATCTGAAGATATGAAATAACATACATCCTGTTAGAGGATTTTATTCATGTTGCCAATATCACTCCTACTGACAAGTAATAAGTTACATTACCAATTATTTAAACCTAATATTGCTCTGGAGCCTTCTTTAAAAAAAGCATTTCCTGTATCTTTTGATTATATTTAGATTTCTATCTGCTTCCTGCACCAGAAGCTAAACTCGTCACTTTTCAATTCATCATCACTTATCCTTTAATGCCTCAAAGTCGTTGTTATGTAGACCAGTGAATGAGATAAGACGGAGTGGGCTTTCTCACATTTGTATAAACTAACATGTTAATTCCTTATCAGCGATTAGCTACAGAGTTAGTTTCCACAGTATTCAGCATCTCCTGATAATCGGCGATGTGCAGGTGCAGCCACCCATTAGGGTCAAGCCTTAAGTGTGCTGCTGAGAGATAATGGCAAGGCTAAAGCTACTGATTTATTTTTTGCCTGCCCTCAAGGTCTTTGCAGCCACTGGCGACACACAGAACCTGCAAGTGAAAGGTGGATGTGGATCATCGCAACTGATTGTGGACACTGAAGAAAGTCATCCAAACTTTGTGTGCAAACTGAAATACTGAGTTGCCTGAGATGGTTACTGTACAGAAGGTGAAATAAGCTGAGGACAGTTCTCTGCCTTTGTATACAGACAAAGATTCAATTGTTGCGTATTCAATGGCGGGGCAACCTGCAACTGTGCAACCTTTACAGAGAATGACATTACAGAGCAGCTTTCCCATAACTTGTGACACAATATGTTTCCAGTCAAAAGACAGTCAGACTTTACTGGCAGGGCCGTTTATCGTCACCAAAGTCCTAATTATCCTGTTTTACCTAACAGCTGGATTGCTGGGTTTTGACAGTCCAGTGTAACATTGATTCAAAGCAGGGCAGTGTTAAAACCAAAGTGGTGGCAGCAGCACAATAAAGTGTTTTGAAGAGAAAGCTTCCAGAACAATCAGGCAGAGAGGTGTTGGGTGAAATGTTGCAGTTAAAATAGAGGGAAGGTAATGTTTATCAATCAACACATATCAGGACTGAAAGTGTGCAGTGAAATCTTGTCCAACGGTGTCACTCTTTTTTTTTTGCTACATTGCCATATTGCCAAATGCACAGATTTTTTTTAACAGAGAAGTGATAGTGTAATGCAGGGAAGAAACTAAAGTTGGTTCCTTTTGGACAATAAGTGTATAAAATCATGCCTCAAAACACACACACACACACACACACACACACACACACACACACACACACACACACTCTCTCTCTCTCTCTCTCTCTCTCTCTCTCTCTCTCTCTCTCTCTCTCTCTCTCTCTCTCTCTCTCTCTCTCTCTAATTTAGCATATGAGTAAGCAAACTGAAACTTGAAGTGGCCAGTTTTTGTTTAAAACTGGTGGGGCAGCTGGTTACGTGTTTTAACATTAATACATCTAGTGCAGTGCCTGTTTGGAGGGTGTGCCTGTTCAGAAAGGGCTGATTCCCATGGTTCCCAGTATTTTTTTTCCAAAACTTTATCTAAGTGTAAGCGCGGTTCAATCAGTAGCGGCTCGGCTGCTGCTCATGTAGAGATTTGGCATGTCCCCCTTTTTTGTCTAGGAAGCGAGGTGGCCCAGGCTGGGGAAGCATGGAGCCTGGCTCAGCCTGCTGGAGAAGCCACTACAGCTCATAGAGATGTGGCCATGGGAGAGTAGGGTTGGGTTCAATTAACATTTTTATTGGTACCTGAAATTCGGTTACGGTACCCAACGGTACCTTTTTTTGGCACTTTCCCTCTGTAATAACAAAAAAATAATTTCAGTTGTAAAAATAACTCCAAATCAATTTGTCCTATTTACGTAGCACATTTATTTAGAACATTCAAAACTCCACATAAAATAAAACCCCTCCCTCTCCCCTCCCAAACCCATCCCTACAATCAATCAATCAAATCAGATAATCATTCAATTCTTACACTGGAACTTTTATTCTTCTATTTGTATCTTATTCTATTTTAGCCTGTTTTTACTTGATATCTCTTTTCAACTGCTCTTAAATGTTTTTATGTAAACTACTTGGAATTGCATGTTGCTTAAATGTGTCTGTCAGTCACCAGGGCATAGATAATGCTGTTGTGCCATGTGCCTACAACCTCCAGCCTGTTAGTCAGTCACCAGGGGTCTCATTTATAAAACTGTGCGTAGGATTCTTACTAAAAGTGTACGTACGCCCACAAGCCAAAAATGGTGTACACCAAAAAAAAAATTTATAAAACCGTGCGTACACACACCTGTAAGCAATGTTCCCTTTATAAATCAGTTTACCCACAAGTGTGCATGCGTGAATCAGCCTCTTATCCCGCCCTGTACACACCCATTTTTAACCATAAATAGTCAATGCAAAGCACCTCATGAATGCTGATCAGTATTTCAATGACCCTGGCAGTTATTCTTTACGCCGAATCATGATGACTGGAGGGCGGGGAAAAAGCAAAAAACTTTTCAGATGCTCGGGAATTGCTGCAAATTGATTTATAATTTTTGGCCTGTTCTCGCAGTGTAGGGAAACCTGATCTATAGACTACCTACTGTATATTAATAATACTGTCAAAAACGGCAGGCATTTCGGCACTTGGGGACAGCTTCGATATACCAGACCTAGATTTAACAGAACTATATATTATATCCAAACAAGCCTTAGTGATAAAGGTGAAGATTATATATAATATTTATATAAAAAATAAACACTTAGCTGTCTGCCATTTCCCTCTGGAAACAGCTGGCTGCCCCAAGAGTGGCGAGGACCAGTATTTGGACCGGGATGGCACGGTTCCGGCGTATTGCCCTCTCTACTGGACCCAATTCAATACATAGATCCAAAGCTCAGCTTTAGGGAATTTAAATTGGCATATTAGCCAGGCATCGTCGTAGTCCTGAAGCCTCTTTCTCTCCTGTTTCTTCCATTGGCATAGTCCTCCTGCAGGGCCAGCAGCAACCGCACGAAGGCCGCTTTCGGCTCGCCATTATATTATATTGCAGAAACAATGTCCACGTTAAGTTTTGAAAAGCGTAACCACACTTGCAACCGCTTTACCAGCATTGCCGTGACTCAAACAAACTGCCAAGGCAACGTAACTTCGCTCCGTCCACACGTCTGCGTGTGTGTGTGTGTGTGTGTGTGTGTGTGTGTGTCGGAGCGCCACTCTCTGTCAACATGCAGAGAGGACAGATATGCTGGCGAGTACTGCGCATGCATGGGTGCTGCATGTGTGGGGACACAGAGAGTTCCTGACTTATAGATAGATAGAACCAAATGTTTGCATGTGTATTTGTATCTCTGTTTGCAAATCTGGCTTCAACCCGATTCATCCATCTTGACTATTAAAGAATATTTCTATTATAGATGACGAATTAAAGATTTATGAATTA
This sequence comes from Sander lucioperca, assembly GCF_008315115.2. Taxonomy (NCBI): domain Eukaryota; kingdom Metazoa; phylum Chordata; class Actinopteri; order Perciformes; family Percidae; genus Sander; species Sander lucioperca. Next base: position 19,322,969 of record NC_050188.1, read on the forward strand.
GAGCCACAATTTTAAGAGGCTCTGACATTTTGTTGTGGGGAGACCTTTTAACATTTCTGTAAGAGAAACAAGTCAAGCACATAAGATGTATTGTAGCACAAATGTTGTATATTAGTTGTTAATTGTATCCTCAAACTGAAGTTAACCCCCACAGAAATGTGACAGCAGCTAAGAGAAACATGTAGTTTATATAGTAGTCTATAGTCTGTTTAATATAGTCTCCTGAGAGCACATTGGGGATATGCTGGCAAAAATCCCGAAAAAATTAACAAAATCCCCCACCTACGGTATTTAGTTTAAATGAATGACTGCTACGAGAAAATGACACAACAATCTGTCAGTATTGGCAGCCCCTGTAGTGAGCACTTGAGCAGACTCGCTACATCTGCAGAAAGCGCTGATGCTATATATTGCAGAGAGACAGATGTAATAATAAGATATACAGTGGATGGGAGCTGGGAGAGATGCCCCTGGATTTTCCTGGCTGACAAAGCAGATCTGGAGTGTTTTACGGAAGCGTATTATATTCACCATAGAATGAAAAAAATGTAGACACCTTATCTCGTAATATTGAGAAAATAACTCACAATTTTGAGAAAAGATCTCATAATTATGAGATCCTATCTCATAATTTTGAGAAGCGATCTCGTAATTATGAGTTCCACAGATCTCGTAATTATGAGTTCCTATCTTGTAATTTTGAGAAAAGATCTCGTAATTATGAGATGAATGCATTTTCACAACAGAAAACAGCTCTCTTGTGTGAAGCTTTCAGGCTAGCTGATGCCATGGAAGCAAATAGGCCTACGTCTCACCTGTTTAGTTTAATCCGTTTTTATTTTGGTTTGGGTTTGCTGAGCCGTGGCCTACTGACAACTAGATATGCCACCTTCCAGGTGTTTAAAATGATCTCATAATTATGAGATCTTTTCTCAAAATTACGAGATCAGGATCTCGTAATTACGAGATCTTTTCTCAAAATTATGAGTTATTTTCTCAATATTACAAGATATGGTGTTTTTTTTCTATGGTGAATGTAATACGATTCCGTAGTGTTTAGAGGGTCTTGACTAGTCAAAATAAACTCTTGGCATTTCCCGTTGACCCTTCCGGGCAAATGCCACAGTATTCCTGGCCCGCCTCAGCGACAATAACATTATATAAACACAGATTACTGCAGATTAGAAGGTGTCAATACCCCTCCTGATCCAGGAGAATGAAACAGGACCACTGTCTGTGGCTCAAGGTCTCTGCTGAGGGTGTGTGTTTTTTGCATGTATACAGAATGCACTGTCAAGTAAATAAACAACAGTAGTTTGCGTGCATGCGTGCGTGTGTGTGTGTGTGTGTGTGTGTGTGTGTGTGTGTGTGTGTGTGTGCGTGCGTGCGTGCGTGTGTGTACATGTGCATGTCCTGTTCCTGGATGAAAGTGAGCAAGAGACAGCAGGGCTTGATATCGGGGAAATCTGGATAACCTGATTCCTGGTCGGCCATCCCAGGACAGACAGCCCCCTCCCCAGGGAGACACATTTTGCCTCGAAAGGAGAAATTAATACACCAATACATACATTGAACTAACCTCAACTCTCCCCCTCTATCTCCATCTCACTCCTATTCTCCTCTCCTTACTGTCCCCTCCATGCACACACAAATCACTTGTCCTGTTATAAGCCCTTCCCTCCTTTGAAGGACGACAAGGCTATGAAAACGCCTCCAAAACGGATGTTTTCTTTACATTTTACTGTTTCTGGACATACTGTATGCTCCTGACATATCCTCATATCCTCATGTGATGGTCTACATTTGGCACTACCTATGGTGGAAATGGGTGGGAGGTCAAAGGTGAGGGGAAACACTGAAACTGATCCTCCCACCTTTTCCTCTCCCTGTTGGCTTTACCTTACTTTTCAATACCTATTAGCAGCATCTGCCCTGCTGAAGTGTCCTTGATCAAGACACTGGATCCTTTCCAGCTACAGGGCTGCTGTTGTGGTAGGGGACAAGCGGAAAGAGAATTTTCCTACAGGGATCAATAGAGTATCACATTATCATTATTATCATTCATCCTTGGCAACCCAAACCAAGCTCCCTCTTACTCCTTCCTCCTCCTTCCTTTTGTCATCTGTGTGACACAAGCAAGCCATTCCACAGAAAAATAAAGCCCCTGCAGGGCAGGCAAGAAGGTTAAAGCACTTGACAAAGCTTGCCTAGAGCCACAGAAGACATTATACAACAGTTTTCACAGGGTGAGTAGGACTAACTAACTACAATACTAACTATCGATCTGATTTTGATGTGTTAAATTCATGGATTTCCACTTAAACTTGAGCAGAGCCAATGAACAGACAGCTACAGGATATTCTAGAAAGAAGATGTTGCTAACTTCTCAATTAGCCTGTCAGGAGGATCAGCACAGAGCTCCTCATAAAACAACTACTTGTAAAGACATTTCTCTCCGCTCCACTAATACAGATGATACTGAGCACAAGTTCTTAATAACTTCATGTTTTAATTTTGCTCCACATTTCTGCTCCTCCATTGTAAGACTTCAACAATGCATAACCAGTATATTTTCACCCTCCTTAGAACCAATCAATCACTCTGGCTGGTCAGTGCTCGGTCTTCACTGCTTGTCCCCTCGATCCATCTGCACTATTAGGCCAGTTACACACTGCCTGCGTGGTGTGAGCGTGGCGTTTCTGTTGCGTGTCAGCTGCGTGGCGGCTGCGTGGATTTTTCTATGTCTTTACACACCAGAAACGTGTCTGACGCGGTGCTGCTGCTGCTAGCCTTGTCTGGACACATGTATGTTTCCCATTGATAAAATGAAATACCATAAACAAATATATACTGATTTGATTACATTTATATCTGCATTTATATCAAAACCTAGAGACTTTCAAACATCAACATGTCATTTATTAATATGTATTTGTGTCTAAACGACATATAAACATATTTTCCTATTGTATTTTGCCTGGAAACGCTTCCAACACGCTTGTGTGTCGCGTGAAAAATAGGCGTCGGTTCTATTTCTAGCAGGCATGCGTTTTCGGCGCAGCTCGAGCCGCGCATGATACGCACGTGTCACGCAGGCAGTGTGTAAGCTCTAACCTGTTAACATGGGAGCCGAAATATAAACGGACACGCCACGCAGCTGACACGCTCGCGCGACACATCCAGTGTGTAACCGGCCTAACTGTACATTCAGGCTGGGGTCCAGGGGAACGCTGTACTGAGCCAGAGACCAAGATGAAGTATGGCAGCTAAAGCAAAGATCAAGACATGACATAGCTGGTTGGGTTTCCACAGTGCCGTTGGCAGTGTGACCTGATCGGGGACTGGAGTTCCACACCCCCCTAAGGAACACCTGCTGGGATGAATTATGGGCAAAAACAGGCGGCCTCATGTAATGGTCTACAGCATATGTGGCACTACCTATGGTGGAAATGGCTGGGAGGTCAAAGGTGAGGGGAAACACTGAAACCGATCCAAACACTTTTTTCTCTCTCTGTTGGCTTTAAAGAGATTACCTTTCAATCCCCATTAGCAAGCATCTGCCCTGCTAAAGTACACTTGAGCAAGACACTGAATCCTTTCCAGTTCACGTTGCTGCAGAATGTGACACACAGGTCAGGTGTAAAAGTGGGGGAAAGACTTCAAGACTTTTAAAAGGTGATAAAACAACACCAGTATAACATTAATGCATGTTCATCTAGTGTGATTAGTGTAATTTAGTAAAGTAAATTTCCCCACATGTCAGAGTGGTGGAGATATTTTTATATAGGGAATAATACAATAAACACAAATTTTTATCATTATTAAGGTATTCCTTCTACTTTGTGACTTTAAAAAAAGTGTACTTTTAAAATAAAACTGAACAGCAATAAAGCTTGTAGTGTATTTTCAGTCAAAAAGAAATAACACTGGTTCTTCCCCTTTAAACGTCTTTTATAACTTGTATTATGTCCCTGATGAACTGTTGTCCTCACAGGAAGCACAGCAGCCCCAAGACATCAAGACATGTCTTGACTCAAAAATGACCTCTGTCTCCAAAACTGTATCTTTAAAATTCCTGGAGCACAAATCAGCCAAAACCATCTTCTCTGAGTTCCTGCCCAATCCAGTCACTCTGGATTTAATCTCATTAGCAGCTCGACTGACGTTGGTTCCTCAAAACATGGTGTCAACATAAAACAGCACTTTCAAGCCGGAGAATGGAGTTCACTTTGCGGTGAAAACAAAATACTTTTTATTTCAAACCACCATCTTTTTCCTAAACTTTACTAGTCGTTTTGGTGCCTATAAACTTAACTGTCATCGCCACATGATGTTCACTTTTTCTAGCTAAACTCTCACAGTCACCTATTGGCGGCTAAAGAACTGCCACTGGTAGCCGGCATCCCGGAGCTCTATAGCGGCTAAATACAACCAGCAACTGCTGCTCGGAATTTATCGTTCTATCGCTAGCTCACGTTACAGTGCTTTACTTTGTTTAAAATACTTATATTTTAGGTATATAATATATGGTCTATTGGTGAAGTAGTATTGATCCCTTTGAGGGGGGATGGGGTAGGGGGGCTATGCATTTTGTCCCCCCATTTGGAATAAAAATAATTCAGCAGAAGCAGGGATATGTAGACCAGAAAGGGGGAAATCCCACGCATCCCCTGGCAAATCGCATCCTGATTGTAACTAACAAACTTTTGTATTTCAAATTTTTCATTTTGTCTATGAAATTATAATTTCCCAATCAGGCCAAACCCCAAACACATTTAATGTACTCTCACATGACAAAGAAAAACAGTATATCATCACATTTGAGAAGCTGAAACAAGAAAATGTTGCCATTTTAGCTTAAAGAATGACTGAAACATTTAACCAGTTATCCAAATAGTTGCCGAATAAATTTTCTTCAATCAACGGACTAATCGTTCAATTAACTAACTTTTAACTTGTGCATGTGACCATTATTACTTATTTTATTAATGTTTTTATCCTCCATATTTTTTCATAAGTCATAGATGATCTTGCATACTCAGAGCCCTTTTAAGAAAAGTCATGACCAGTCAATGAAGACTGAAAGGTGTAAAGAATTCAAATGTCCACACGGGTCTTAGACTTCAATGAATACTTTGTAGAGTTAAGCAAATGTGCAGGTAACATACAGGCAAGAGGTAAAACTTAACTCTCCACAACCGTGTGAATCTTACGTTACAGAGCCACATGCGTACGTGCGTAGGGACGTAGCAGAATGCCCTTAAAGGTATATAGTAGTGCTGTCAGTTAAACGCGTTATTAACGGCGTTAATGCAAACCCATTTTAACGGCGTCAATTTTTTTATCGCGAGATTAACGTTCTTTTTGGCCAAGCAAACTTTGTCGTTTTTTTCACATGCTGTTGCAACAACTAGTAACGTTAGAAAAACTCCAACACCACACCGGATCTAGCTAGACCGGAAACAAAACAACAGGCACGCTGCACACACTTGTTTGGGCTTGCAAGCCGGCCAAAGAGTAGTAGGCTTATGTTAAGTTTTGAGTGGATGGTGAGCGCGAGACGCCGAAATGGATGCCAATAAGATTCTGAACGGAAAGTTTACTTTTAAAAAGTTGTCGAGGGGGACAGCAGTTTCACGCATACATAGCCTGTACTCCACGGAGAAAGCAACCCAACTGGAACTGCTGCAGAGTGCAAACGCTGTCTCATTAACCGGTGATCACTGGACGTCAGCGGAGTAATCAAAATTATTTAGGAGTTACTGCACCCTATATTGACTATGTATATCAGCATACGGTTTTAGGACTGTGTTGTTTGTATCGTTTTTTTTGACTGTTTTTGTCATTTGGGACATTGTCCACCCTCTTTTCTGTCCAGGAGAATTGTTACATTCCTTATTAGAAAATGTAAAGGTTACAAATGTCCTGCTGTGGCATCCGGTTTTTGGACTATTTTGTTTGTACTGTATAAGCAAAGTGTTAGTGTTACATCTCAGTTAGGTTAGGTACTTGGAGGAATTGTGCAATAATGAGAGATTCACACGTTTCTTTTGTTTACAGTAAATAAAAAATAAACAAATACAAATCTTAAAGTCAAGTTCAAAAAGTAACTTTCTTTGCATTACTTTGATTCCCAATTAAGATACACAGGTAAGAATTGCTTTCCATTGTTAATATGTACTTAAAAACAGTTCTGAAATGCAAAATAATAAAATTTTATTCATGTGATAAAACATGTGATTAATCGTGATTAACTATAGAAATTTGGCGATTAAAAAAATTAATCGTTTGACAGCCCTAGTATATAGCCACATTTACATGGGCACATTATATGACAAGAGGAAACAAGGGGAAGAGATTGAGTGGCAATGATGAAGGGGAAGTCAATTACACAGGGCAGTATAGCAAATGAGAGATTATATTCCCACTCAGGAGGAAAGGGAAGGAGGGAATGATGGAGGACAGGGAGAGGGAGAGAGAGAGAGGGAGAGAGAGGGAGAGAGAGAGAGAGAGAGAGAGAGAGAGAGAGAGAGAGAGAGAGAGAGAGAGAGAGAGAGAGAGAGAGAGAGCAAAGGCAATTGGACCATAAAGGATTCTTAATGGAGCAGAATTTACACAACCTGCTGAGGTGAACAGATAAAAAAAAAGCAGCTGCGGAAAATGAACAACAAGCATCCAATCTGCAGTCCTGAGCAGGTTAAAAACCTGACTCAAAGTGTCGAGTGGCTTTCTCCTTTCACCATTTTATGGTGCCACCTCCCTCCCCACTCTACCCTTCTTTCTCTCCTACTTAGTCATCAATAAAAACACATTCATGCGCTGACTAAGAAAGCAAATAACAAAACAAAAAGCTTTTTTTGACGTTACTTAGACCATCAATAAAATAAAAAAAGGCCCAACACCAAACGCGTCAGTGGTTTTTGGAGGACGTCAAAGCAGGTGGGTTTTAGTGGTTTTTATGTAGCATGGTTGAAAACCTGAAAAAGCATACCAGACTGTTTCCATGACCCAGGTGAGAAACTAGATTAGCTGGCTCAGACCGGGTTCAGAGAGCGGGAATACTGCAAGGATAGAGGGAACACATTCAATCAACACGCTGTCTGAGCTAAATGAGTTTAATAATGTCAGAAAGGCAATTCACCTTTAATGAAAAGCTTGCAAGCTGCATTTTGTGTGCAGCACTGTTAGCACAAAAGATTTGTGAAGAATGAACTCTAGCCAAATACAGTAGATATTTCAAAGCCTCTTTGACCATACTATCAGTGGAGAGGTTATGGAGAGCATTAGGCTGCGAGCCCTGTTGTCAGTATCTCCCTGCACATCTATAAATAATGTGGCTTTACGCTCAAGCTTTCATAAACTGAAACCGTCACTGGTGCCATAAAAGGTTAAAGTGAAGGGATTCCCACACGTCATGGAGACTGAAGGCTTTATCTAGCAAAGATTTATCTGACATGAGAAGTTTACTTTGGAAATTTGTGAAGCTACTGTTCAAGATCAAAGGGAGGGAGGGAGAGAGGAAGAAGTCGTGTCCAACTAACGATCATTTCTTTAAAGGCATAATTTTTTTAATATTAAAAGCAGCAACAGATTTGCAAGCACTAAAGTGCTCTCACATGCATTAAATTACTGCAGAGTGATGTGTGTTTTGTTTACATCCAAAAGTGCAGCTTGCAAGAAAGATATCTTAAAGTGGTACTCAAGTGATTTAGTAAGGAAGTTGCATTAAGTTGGGTGACTCAAGAGACAAATTGAATGGCCAAAATCAAAGCAGTGGAGGCCCAGGTATCCTAACTTTTAGTCCCTTGTATGTGTAAAACTCCATGGACACTTGATCCTACACTTTCTATAATACAACTCGATCAGGTCTTTTAGACATATCTTTCCCTCCTAGTAAACGCCACACCTTAAGTTTGTAACACATGCTTTCTGGAGACTTTTATCCTTAGAAAAACAACAAAATCAGCCATTTTGTCATGCCACATCATGTTTACGTCCAAGCGACATAGCCATCCAAAGCACCTGCAGTAATTGTGACGAGAGCAAAGGTAGAAGTCAGGTGGTCTTATTAGAGCAACAAAGTCTGCATATGGTGAAGGTTGGAGTGGATGGATGAACCAACAAAACATCTGACTTTCACAGGGAGAGATCGTTGTTCATTTCACGTTTCCAACCGACAGTCAACACTGGTTTCTTTTAACTATGACCACAATCGTTACCAAACGGTAACCATGTGGTTATTACTGTAACCATGGCAATGAAGGTCCTCAACCTTAATAAAGCACTTATTACCCACACCATGATCATTCCCTAAACCAAGTTGTTGTTTGTGCCCAAACATTAACCATAGTGTTATCACATCATAATATTTATTTTCTAACAGTGATTTGTAACGGACAAATGAATATCCAGAGCCACAGAAGATATTATAAAACAGTTTGAGTAGGACTAACCGTGACTATTGATCTGATGTTGATGTGTTAAATTCATGGATTTCCACTTTAATTTGAGCAGAGCCAATGAACAGACAGCTACAGGATATTCTAGAAAGAAGATGTTGCTAACTTCTCAATTAGCCTGTCAGGAGGATCAGCACAGAGCTCCTCATAAAACAACTACTTGTAAAGACATTTCTCTCCGCTCCACTAATACAGATGATACTGAGCACAAGTTCTTAATAACTTCATGTTATAATTTTGCTCCACATCTCTGCTCCTCCATTGTAAGACTTCAATAATGCATAACCAGTATATTTTCACCCTCCTTATAACCAATCAATCACTCTGGCTGGTCAGTGCTCGGTCTTCACTGCTTGTCCCCTCGATCCATCTGCACTATTACTGTACATTCAGGCTGGGGTCCAGGGGAACGCTGTACTGAGCCAGAGACCAAGATGAAGTATGGCAGCTAAAGCAAAGATCAAGACATGACATGGCTGGTTGGGTTTCCACAGTGCCAGTATTAGTTGGCTCAGCGTAGTGTGACCTGATGTGGGGGTTGGAGTTCCACACCCCCCCTAAGGACCTCCTGCTGGGATGAATTATGGGCAAAAACAGGTGGCCTCACGAATGGTCTACAGTATATGTGGCACTACCTACTGTATGGTGGAAATCGGTGGGAGGTCAAAGGTGAGGGGAAACACTGAAACCGATCTCTTTGAATGTTTTCGCTCATAGGTTTACACACAGATGCACAGATGACAGGACCTACAGTAAAGCTGAATCCTTAGTTGATTAATCGATTAGTGCGTGGGCAGAAAATGTATCTAAATGCCAGCCATTCTCTGGTTCTTTTCTCTGTTTTATATATTGTCGACTCCATATCTTTGGGTTTTAAACTGAAGGAAGATATTTAAAATGTGTCACAGTGTCCTCTGGGAAAGTGTGATTGTGATCATCACTATTTTCACATTTTGTATACACTAAACACTGAATCAAGAAAATAATCATTAATTGCAGTCCTTACCAACAGCTTCTCAAATATACACATAGATAACATTAATAACATCAAGTACAATACAATGAGGTATGTGTCTGAACTATACAAACTTTCTTGCTGGGACGCTGGTGTTTGTACAAACTTTAACAAACTTAACCAGTTCAGACAAAGGTTTTACTGCAGGTTAAATAAAAGAGATGGGATTCAAAGGTCTTGAGCTTTTACTGTGAGTGAGTGAAGGGACCATGACAATAAAAGTGTCACTTAACATTTTAAATGGTCCACACTCTATTTTAACCAGAGCTTGGCGAACGCAAAAACATAGTGTCGCCTAAGCAACCGAGTTGTTTTTCACAGATCCACAGAAGTTTACGGGAACACTATTGTCTCTTTTAAAAGGTTTCTGCATCCTTACCCATCCCTCCCTCCCTTTTCTTGGTAGTGTAGAAAACATGGCTTTTAGTTGAGTCCTTTCACCTAACTAATAGAGGAGAGGAGAGGAGAGGAGAGGAGAGGAGAGGAGAGGAGAGACTCAGTGCCAGCTCTGAATTAGCATACAGCTGTTACACTTGCAGGAGTGAATGTTTGAAGAAGTGTCTAGTCCACAGGAGACAGCCGACATACAGATGTAAAACAGTTTACAATAATCTAAACCATTCAGAGGGCAGGATGTTAAAGTTACCCAAGACCTTTATCTAGGGGGAAATATTTCTCTATTAGGATGCATCTTATGTGCAGCTGTGACAGCAGCAAGAAGGGGTGAGGAGTGTGGGGGAACTTAAGTGGGTGCCCATGGAGAGACATTACAGCGGAGAGCTATTTCACCCCTTTCCCATACACGCTCCAACACACACCTGTGAGGAGAGGCTCTCTAGAAGCTGTGCATCTGTTCCAGCGTTCCCCATTACAATGAAGGACTAATTAAAGGATCAAGGGAAGTTAGCACAGCAACCTACACAGCAGTGTAGGGCTCAATTTAATTACAAGAGATCAACGCTGCCTTAATTGAGCTTCATCGTACAAATAATTTTCCTGACACATGGCACAGCTCTCAGCATGGTGAGCGCCTCACATGTAATTAATCAAAACAGATGCACAGCTCAGGTTGATACAGTATCATGGGAATTATGCACTCAGCTAGACATATGTGCACTCAACATATATCATGTCAAAGTGCAAGGATTAAAAAAAAAAAAGCCTAGTAAGATTTTAGTCGTAGGTACATTTTTCAATAAGACGGTGGCATAAAACAGGCCATCACTGAGGCGGCTCACTTCCAAAGTCAGTCCAGCTCCGTCTTTGAGGCCATGGCATCCGATCTGGGCACCTCGGAGCGCCTGCCCTGCCTCTCTGACAGAGAAATAACAACAATGGCAGAGCTGCCGTCAAGTAATGTCAGGGAGAATGTCACCCGCAACTACCCTGCAAAGGCCATCGCTCTTAATGAGGAACACGCAGGGTGGAGGCAGTACACGACATGTTAGTTCTGTTTGTGCTGCAAAGACATGTTTGCAGTCCCATGGGAACGGAAAGGGAAGAAACAAATAAAGAGAAGTGAAAGAGCTGAAGGACAAAGTGAGACTAGCGTTTGCTGCTCTGCACTCACATTAAAATAATAATAATGTGCCAACAGTATATGATAAGAACACATACGAGAAGCTCTGCAGTGGGATTTCCCTGTTATAAACACATGATGGCATTGGCAGGCAGACTGCTGCACTTGTCTAAACAACGGCACGGAAAGCACGGCCCAGTCCAAGGAGCTCCCACACATAATGCTCTGTCCATTATGTGCCAGACACAGCTGGAGGACAGCTGCTGGGGCACAACTGTCCTGGTCTTCATGTAAAAAGACAGTGATATACATTGGCATAAACTGACACGGTAAATATTCACTGGGTGAACTTTCACTTTTAATGAGACACTTAGGCCTACCATTTACACCAAGCGTTACGATTATTCTCTAAGTTATTAAAAAGGTTAAATTTGAATCTGAAATGGGTGCACATTTATTTAAATGACAATTCACTACAGTTTGGTTTAGACAAATGAGTGCTGTGTGTTTCACATATCAGTCTGGAGCTCTTAGAAACAGCCATTGCTACCAGTGGGCTCTTACTTTTCCAGTGTTTACATGTTGTATACATTATAGAGCAGATGGAACACGGGTACTTTAAAGCCCTGACTGAATGCTTTCTACAGTTATTGGGAGTTGCTTTAGTTTGAGCTCTATGTTTAGTGCATGTGTTTAATTGGTGAGATTATTCTTCATCTGGTTGAAAAGCTGTCACGTAATGGGTTCATAATGGGTTCAAGTTTATATTTTATTTTACTAATGTATTATTTAATTCACCTGTCAGAAAAATGCTGCGACAAACAAGTCCAGTCAAGTTTTTAACCACACTTAAACCCCCCTCACTATCATTACAATTGCATTTATTTATTTTTAAATCAAAATCAAATGCAAAAACATGTATGCCTGCTGATAGTCATACTTTTAAATGAATCACTTTGCAGTATGTTTCTTTTTTTCTGTATATTGGCATGCTTGACTAATGGGTTTAAATGATGGAGAGGTGTGAATTATGTACTGGAAAGGTTTATATGGTGGCTGAGACGGTTCAACACAAATACAAAAGCTTCAACACAAACGCTACAACACAAATACTAAAGCCACAACACAAAAGCAAGAGCTACAACACAAATGCCACAACGGAAGTGAGTGTCTATGGAGCCCGGTGTCAGCTGAGAAATTAAAATTATTTCCAAATTGCGCACAGTTTATAAAGTGTGCCCACAGATTTGTAAACTGTGCGCACAATGAATGTATTCTGATGTGCCAGCTGGCGTTAGACTATATTAGCTTATGTTAATCTTCCAAAAAACCTAAACCATGAATTCTCTATTTTCTAACAAAACCAAATACAACTACCCATTAGGACCTTAACCGATGAGTTGTCACACGTTATATTGTCAGAATTAGAAAAATAAAAGCTTAAATCCCTGGGGAGCTAGGTTAGCAGAATGGTCTTTATTCGCTGCTGCACGGATTGTGAATCCATGCGCACAGTTTACAACTCTGTGGGCACGGTTTACAAAGGCACAGATTTGATAACGGTCTTTCTTTTCTCAGCTGACATTTCTTCCGTTGTGGATTTTGCATTGGTGTTGTAGCTCTTGCATTCACGTTGTGGCTTTTGTATTTGTTTTGTAGCTTTTGTATTTGTGTTGAACTGTCTCAGCCACCATACAAACCTTTCCAGTACATCATTCACACCTCTCCATCATTTAAACTTATTAGTTAAGCATGCCAACTTGCAGAAAAAAGAAACATACTGCAAAGTGCATTTATAAGTATGACTATCAGCAGCCATGAAAAATTACCCCTGTAGATGTGGACACATTCTATTTAATACCCAGCGTCCTCCTGATTATTTAATCAGAAGCAAGGGGAAATTGAACAAAAGACCCCGTGGTGTGATGATATATGGAATATGACCGTGCTAATTGCAGCAGAAGCAACTCTGCTTGGTTAATTGGAAAATTCATCAAATGAATGCTGGCATATAGGCTACTGATAATGTTGACTATCTCGCAGCATGTGGCTTCGCTCACTTAAGAGACTTTAAAAAGTTTAAATTGATTTAAATGTGCTTCATTTGGTCACTTACCAATAAAAAAAAAAAGATAACGATAGTGGTACACTTACATGAATGCATGGTAGATGAATGCCCATCCTCTTGGTCTTTCCAGCACGTTGTACATGCAGTTTTGCAACTTTCTGCAGCGTTTGTTTGAAGAGGACGAGTTGGCCCGGGGTCCGGGCGGCCCGGGCAGCGGGGTACCCAGCAGACCAGTGCGGTGAGACGGGTGTCCGCGCTCCGGGCTGGACGGTTCGCTTCTCTCCGTGTGGACAGCGGTGAGAGCCACAAACTCTACCCGCCTGTCGTCGTTCGGATCTGGGGGCACCAGCATTCTGATGCCGCCGTTGTTTGACGGACTTCCTAACATCAATCTGGCACAATTAAACTAGCGCAGAGCAAAGTTTTGACCAAGTCATAGTCCGTCTTGTCATAAAGTGGACTAAACTAGACAACCGGCCAAAACCCATGAGTAGGCTAAATATCACCCATGCTAATTTTCAGTCTAGGTTTTATAACTCAAGATTTCAAAGTTATCTGTAAATCAAATCGCGGTCGCAAAAGAACAGATGCACAATATTTGGACAAGTGTGTCGCACTGAAATGTGACATTCAGCGATCATTGTTAAGAGTCAGATCAGCGGGGTTCAGATAAGTAATTACACATGCACTAAGTCCAAGAATACATTGAAAAACCTGTCATCACTTTGCAGAAATAGACCAAACTGACCTCAATCAATAAAGCATATTACCATAAATACCCTTTTAAACGTGCAGTCATAAATCACTAAACAAGGCTACCTAGAGCAAGCGAGCGAAATTTTCATGCAGTGAATCTGTGTCCTCCAAACCAACTATATCCAACTACAGTCTTTCATCAAGTTCGTCTAAGTTGCTCCTGTAGTTTGAACTGACAATGTGAGACTCGCCACAGCCGCTAGCATCAGCCTGCTCTCCCCTCCTTGTGCGTTTCTCTGGTCCAGCGATCCTCCGCTCTGGCAGGCGGGGTGGAGAGCGCAGAAGTGAAGACCATCAGTATGATGTCAAGAATCGCAGACGACCAACTCTATAAAAGCCAAATAAACGCTTGCCGATGTTCGCATCTGGTTTGTAAAAGCTAACGAAGATGAAATAAAGTCTCTTTCTGGTGAGTTGACGTTCAGAAAGAGAAGGGCTGGCGAGAGGCGAGGACGGGATGCACGCAGTGACGGGGAGAGGATGACCAGACAATGATGTTCTTGTTAATGAAGCTTTCCCGGAAGAATGAGGATATTTCTGGGAGAGTTGATAACTTTGATAAGAACTGCCCCTTGTGCATATGCACCTAAATGCTGTATAAGTATTATACATTATCCAAGGAGTTTATAAGGATCAAAGTGCCCCAGATTCCTTATCTGTGCCTTCCAAAACATAATTTTTAAATGGTCAGGAATTTGAAGTAACAAAAGTTTCTTTCCTCCGAAATGAAGATGTCACTTTTCATGTCACTGTTTATTGTGGGAGGGGAATCCATGGCTACAGGCGTTTGGGACAGCAGAGACAGGTGCAGGGGGACACAGCGACAGCACCTCAGTGGACAGAGCTTTCTAAATCTATGACTGTGACACACACACAGAGGCTTGTGGTTATGACACAATACTGGAGTTATGGAGCACAGTGCCCTGTAGATAGATCACCTGTCAGAGGGCCTCCTAAGAATGCATTATTAAGGTGGTACCCAAACTCCCGCTGGCCTTGGTGTATCATCTGACCACCGAAAGTGACATCAGCAACTGCCAAGGTAGTTCATATGTGTCTTTGAACTGATACATACAGTGGTGCTCATAAGTTTATGAACCCATGCTAAAGTTGACTAAAAACAGGAATAAAAAAAATCATCTTTTGGAAATTGATCTTAATGCCTTAATTAAAAAATGAGGAAAAATCCAATCTTTAAGGACACCAGTTTTCTTTGTGAATGAATAATGTATCGTAAATAAATAAATGTTCTTCCTTAAAATACTGGGGATATAAGTAAGAACACCCCTATGTTAAATTCCCATAGAGGCAGGCAGATTTTTATTTTTAAAGGTCAGTTATTTCATGGATCCAGGATACTATGCATCCTGATAAAGTGCCCTTGGCATTTGGAATTAAAATAGCCCCACATTATCACATACCCTTCACCATACCTAGAGATTGGCATGGGGTACTTTCCATAAAATCATCTCTCAATGCAAATCAAACCAGCTATTAGGCTAACTGAAATAAAACCATGCCAATCTCTAGGTATGGTGAAGGGTATGTGATGATATGGGCTATTTTAATTCCAAAGGCCAAGGGAACTTTATCAGGATGCATATTATCCTGGATACTATGCATCCTGATAAAGAGATGATAGAGAGATGATTTTATGGAAAGTACCCCATGCCAATCTCTAGGTATGGTGAAGGGTATGTGATGATGTGGGGCAATTTTAATTCCAAACGCCAAGGGCACTTTATCAGGATGCATAGTATCCTGGATCCATGAAATAACTGGCCTTTAAAAATACAAATCTGCCTGCCTCTATGGGAATTTAACATAGGGGTGTACTTACTTATGCCCCCTGTATTTTAAGGAAGAACATTATTTATTCACAAAGAAAATTGGTGTCCTTAAAGGTTGGATTTTTCCTCATTTTTTTAATTAAGGCATTAAGATGTATTCCTCTTTTTAGTCAACTTTAGCATGGGTTCATAAACTTATGAGCACCACTGTAAATACATTTGAGTGTTTCTGTTCAGAAACACTCAAATGTAAACATGGAGGTACTGGAAGTTAAATTCCTCAGGAGGAAAAGCAATGAGGAGTTTAGAGGAACAAATCTGCTCTCTTTCCCCAGTACCTCATCGCTCACATCTCTGGTCCCCCACTTGAGTGAATCATTGTTTACTGACAAAATGAAAGTATAATATATTAAAGGTAATCATGGATTTTTTTTTTTAAATACACCGTATTGCCTCCATCAAACAGAGAAACTGACCATCTACCATAGACATGCGTTCAGCATTGTCAAGGTTTTACAGTTTTCCACAACAACAGCGGAGGCAGGTCACTCATGCTAACCATGTGCGTTCCTGTCCATTGTGGCTGCTGCAGGTCTGTCGAATGACGTGTGGGAAAGCAGCTGGAGTCTCTTGAGTCACAAATCTAGACATTATTCCCAGGGCCCACTCCCATTACATAACTTAACATCACTAATCCTTAACTCTTTACTCCTTAACTATAAACTGTTGACAGCTGTTCTACTTACAGCAAGGTATTAATACAAACTGGGGAATGTAAGTTGACATTTTTCAAACAGATCTTGTGTTGAAAGTACATTTTCATGTTACTTTTTTTTGTCAAAAAATCCATCACAATTTCCCAGAGCTCAAGCCAACAGTCTAAAACCCAAAGATGCTCAACTAACCATGACGTAAAACAGGGGGAAGCCGAAAGTCCTCACATTTGAGAAGCTGGAACCACAGAATGTTTGCCATTTTTGCTCGAAACAAATAATTAACAGTATTACAGTATTTTTATGACACGAGCAAACAAATTGATTAATCAAATAATCGTTTCAGCTTAGTAGACTTGACTACAAATGCAGGAAGCAGAGTACGCTAAGGTCCTGAGATATCCATGATATAAAGGTTAACAAAATTGTCACCCCTATCATGGTACCAGGCTTCTAAATTACTACCCACACAAAATGAAAATGCAGTGTAATTCATGTTTTTAAGATTATTTTTTGGGCTTTTCTGCCTTTAATCGATAGGACAGCTAGGTGAAAAGGGGAGAGAGAGGGGGAAGACATGCAGGAAATCGTCACAGGTCGGACTCGAACCCTGGACTTCTGCGTCGAGGCATAAGCCTCTCAGTATATGTGCGCCTGCTCTACCCACTGAGCCAACCCGGCTACACCAAATGACAAAAATGTAACCAGCTATCACGCCCCATATTGATTGTTGGTTCTGGTTCCAGACAACAACTACATCCACCTCACTCAATTTCTGATGCTGCTAAGAGGTTGTTTATTTCAGTAGTGTTTGAAAATATAGGCTTAAAACTGTCTTATATTTGGATTGTGATCGGTTGAGAAGCACACAAACTGCTGATTTTGAATTTATAAATTAACCTCTTGACGTATAAGTGAACTAAGGTGTAATTTACATGGTGAAAAAATTAAGGACTGGTCCTTTAAGCAAAGGTGAAATATCTATTTACTTCTTTCCTAGAATACTAATGTAGATGTAAATGTACATGAAAGATAAAGAACACAGGGGATCTAATTTGGGAAGAAGGTAAACTATTAGTAGAGTCTTGTGGAGCCTAACCACCCAATGATGAAAGGAGGAGGTACTATCTAAACATCAACACAACGGCATCCTGTACTGGGTGTCTCCCACTACAACTCTCTCTGTTAGCCTGGTTTCCTCTCTTCCTCCATTTCTCCAGGCCTCCCCTCCTCTCCACCGCTAAACTGTCCATACCAGGCCAGGGGGCGATGCAGGAAGAAGGTGTTGACGGACAAGCCAGCCCTGCTCGTACCCTCAGGAATTTACATCAAAGTTTCACCGAGGCAAAACCATGCACCCCCTCTTTCTATAACAGTACCAGCCCTGCTCCAGTGTTAATTTCACCCAGTAATCAACACTTGGAGCTCGGCAGAGTATTCGGACATGGCCTCTGGGAGAAAGGCGGCCCTGTGACAACACACAACAGCTGAGCAAGGTCAGACTGTTAATTGTGACTGTGGAACGGGTGGTTGAATGCACAAATGTATACAACCACACCATGAAGAAGGGCTCACACACTTGTGTACACAGATTTGATGGCAGTCAGGGTGAAATTACAGTCAGGGATGACCCAGAGCGGACTACAAGGGCCCAGTGTTTAGAAGGCGGCTGTTGTGTTCTCTTCACGCCCACCTCTCCCCTCGCTGTTGTTTTTCCACTGCACTCCTCACTCCAAGCATTCACTCACGCCCCAAAGAGCCCACGGAGCTCCGGGAGTCGGCAGCCACTCAGGGAATCTATGGGAACTTAAAAATACTCACATCAGCAATTGTTCGCTACACATAGTACAGTACAAACTCGCTGCGTCCGACCCCCACCAACCTTTTATTTCCTCTGCGCACTTGGACGTTTACTTACACTTCTTAATGGCTTTCCAAGACCCCACTCTTGTTTGCCTTTATTTAATCTCTTTTGTCTTCTCCTTTTAATGTTTCGTCCTCTTTGACATATTTCTCTAAAAGGAAAACATTAGAGGGACCAAGAGAGGAAAGAGGAGGGCTGACTTGTTAATATAGTCTGTTGTTATAGTCTTTGGAGAGACAAAACACTGCTGTGTTTGGAACAAGAACACCCACTGAAAAACACACTCCAACCATCATGTAGACGCTGTAAAAATGTCAACTGACGTGAGGCAGTTTTCCTGTGTTAATCAATCTGCCTTTCTGCAACATGAAGTGGAAACCACTACATTCAGTGACTGAGTCAGGAAATTACACTAGTTCACTCAGTCGCCCATTCATGGTCAGTCAAAAGATCCTTTGTAACTTAGTACCACTCTAAGTGCTTTTACAGCAGTGACAGAGCACGGTCTTACTGGGAGTATGCAGCATGTTACTAACAACCATTTAGAGAAGTGGAGGGGACAGGCAAAAACAACACTAACCTATACAGCCCTGAGCTATTAAAAGATTTAACAAACAAACAAGTAGCAGTATTGATAAGTGTTATAAGCGGGCTGATTTAAAAAAAAAAAATACAGAGGCCAGATGACCTAATAGGTCAAGGTCCACAGGGTGAAACGATCAGTCTCCAGTCTATGGAGTGAGGCTGGATTAGTAATCAGGGTAAAAAAAACATTACATCAAAAATTTCAAGTTATCAGCGTTATTTGTTAACTACTAAAAGTCCCTCTGTGTCTGAAGCCAAAATGAAAGAGATTAGGAAAGAGTTCAGAGTAGAAAGTATGGCTACAGTTTTCCTGAAGGATTCATTTGGGGTAGTTTTTGCATATGTAAGATATCCACATATTAACATTAAGTCAACTGTAACACCTGAACACTAGTGTTGCAGTTATGTAAGAGTGTGTGAAAACTAGTTAGTAAGCGAGCACAGAAGTTTAGCTAAAAGAAATGAATAAATTGTAGAAATAACTAGCTTAAAGTTATCACTAAACAATGGACAAATGGTTAAAATAGCTCAAAGTTGAAATAGTTACTGTAGCTAAAGGCTGAAATCGTTACCTAAAAGTATTGGCTTAAGTAACATTAATGGATAAATGGTCAAACATTCAGTTTCACTCCAAGTAGTAGCCTAGAGTAGCCTTAGGCTAGTAGTACAATTGCTGATCAAACCAATCCCTTAATATTGACGGTTCAATTGTATGAAATAATTAACAATTTTATATAATGAATAGTGTTATACATTTAAAGCATACATTGGGAATTGATGAAGGGGTACGCAAGTTCATTTGAAAGGGCTGTGGGGGTACCCCAGACCACAAAGGTTGGGAACAACTGCCTTTTATCATAACTGACTGCATCTTCATTCTGAATTAATACATGGATATAAATCAGTATTTTTTTACTAGAATCAAACTATTTAATACCCTTATAAACAAACGTTGAGAATTGTAATACAATTTAAGGCCTTGTTTTTTTTCCTGAATTGACTGTGCTGTAAAAGTTGTGAATATTTCACCATTTTGTTGCTGCTCCTTGTAGAGATACATGATTCACATTATTCTTACAGAAAACTGAAATGCCAGGACCTGGGAAAAGTTTGCATTAAAGTTTGATGGTGATTAAAAGAAACTCTCCCAACACCTCAGCAAGAGAGAAAAGAGGATCAAACACAAAGTGAATGTCCACTCCTGTTATGGGTTTGTCTCTAACTTGGTGAGTCCAACTGGTGCTGTGGCCCAATCACAAGGTCCAGACTGCAGCCATGGCAGTCAGCGCCAATTCATCTGGCCCAGGTTGCCTTGATCTGACCAGATGAGCCAGCCAAGAAAAATACCACCAGACAATCCTTTTCATGCTTGACTTAAGCTCAAACATTCTCACAATCCTCACTGCTCTTATTATAAAGAGCCGAGCATGAGTCTGCACTCATTAATGCTGTTATTGTTCAGTGATTAAGTCGATTAAGTAAGGGCCCTCCGGTTTGACTCATGTTTACTTGTGGCTGTGTCTACTCTGGCTTAACCAGACAATTGTGAAGTTAGCGGTTACTACGGATATGGAAAAAAACAAAGTGATACTCGCAACTTTTGAGCTTTGACTTGCAAAGACACTGACACAATGTTGAATGTGAGACATTTTACTTGGTGTAAAGTGGGACATTATGAGCCCCTGCCTACCTAATTTTCTGTTCCACCATAATTACTTCTCTTCCTTTTAAGATTTAGGTCGGAAAAGGAATGCAGTCTGATCTCGCAGGAGCTGAGCAGTCTCCAGCCAAATAACTCGTGACTCTATTGTTAACCACTTGCTCTTTGTAGCACATGAAGCTTTTCGAGCACTCGAGGGCAGCAGAAATAAGATTATGGGTGTTCATATAGTCTGGTTTGGGTGCAACGTGGGCAAATATTGATTGCACGTTTTTGCCAGTGTCTATGCTTCTTAAACAATGCCCCAGGTGAAAAAATGTAGACCTGTGTTTTCTGCAATAAATCAGGTGCCCTTATAAAGGACAGCACTGGCATTTACAGTTTTGTTAGATCAGTGCTGCCCTCCTATGGCCATTTGGGAAAACAACACAAGCCTCACACACACAAGTTAAAACCACCAATATTTTGTGTCCATAATTAAAATGAGCCTTGTACATTTAAAATACATTACAATACATTTTCTCTTATGATATTGCTTCTTAATCAAAGTTCCTATAAAAGCAAAAGTGCAATATTTGTGCAGAATTTGTTCCATTTCCACTATACTTATTAGTTTTTTTTGTTCGTGTTCTATACCTTGTTATGGTACCGGACTCCCCACAAACCCTGACCCCCAGCTTAACTGGTAAATATTTACATTTTTAGTATTTATAGTTTTATCCTAGTATTTTTAAACCTTTGTTGTTTGTAATCCTTGTTATTCAGTATATACCAACACTATGGTCTGAGAGAAACAGCATTTTGATCCTCTACATCACTGGTTCTCAATCTTTTCGAGTCGCGACCCCCCAGAATAGTGAGGTTGGTGTTCGCGACCCCCCACCACCACCACCACCCTCGATGAGAGAAGGAGCGCTGCAAACCGGTGTAAACTGCTGTTTCTACACCCCTCCCCCTGCTGATTTTGAGTGATTTTTGTGAATGCTCTGATTAATACATGTAAACAAATAATGCTTTGGTTTAACGACACAGTTTTAGTACCTAGTACCTAGCCTTGTCCAATGTGCTTCAGGCTCTGTGGACTTGTGATGCATTTGTGACTTTGTCTCTCCCCCTGACCCGCCCTTAGACCTCTTTCTGTGTTCCAGGACCTCCTGATTTACAAGTGAAGCTCTGAGTATAACACATGAAATGTACCAAACTCACACAGTAATATAAAAAAAAAAAAACATTCCCCAGTCTAGAATATGTTATTTCATTTCTTTCTCCCCAACCACCTGGCGACCCCCAGAAATTTTCTCGCAACCCCCTTGGGGGTCCCCCCCAGGTTAATAACCACTGCTCTATATGCCCTGAACATGAGGCAGAATTGACAATAAAGTTGACTTTGATATTCTGGTCTCTGGTGGTGGGTTGTGTCTACCTGGAAATACAGTTGGATGCTGACTGGGTTGGTTCAAGTCTTATCTCTGGTTGTGCTGTTGCATTTCTCTCCTGTCTCCCTGTCTACAGTCCACACACAAGTAAGGTGCTTAATTCACCTAAAATAAAACAACGAAAACAAAGATTAGTACTCACTGACACAAACTTAGTTATGGTTTTTATTTTTTTTCTCACAAACAAAATTGTTTACAAAAAGTAATGTCAAAAATAAAATTGTACCTATCTATTGCATGTCATGCTGGCAGTTTAAACTACATGCAAAAATAACAATAATAACATTGATAATAATCATTACTGTACAAAAAAGATGGGGAAGATATGAGGCCAAACGTAATCCCAAAACCAAAAGAAAAACTTGTATTGGGAAAAGGGAGTTTTATTAAAAGGGTGGGTTTTTTGTTCAGGCGGAGTCACGTGTTTGTACATGAGACTTCAACCAGGGCACAAGACTCCAAAACCCCCTGGGTAGAGAGGGTTGTGTGAAACTGCATAGAGGCAGAGAAGACATTCCCTGCTCTAAAGACAGAGGGGTGAAGAAAGAGTGAATGAAAGGAACAACATCAAAGAGTAAAGATGACTGTGGTGTGGGGGCTTGAAATACACCCCACACACACACACACACACACACACACACACAACCTAACATACAAGGTTAACCTATAGTGTGAAGCCCTTAAAACACAAAGTCATGCTTCATCGTCAATGTGATAAACAACACAAAAGAGAAACTACATAAAATTATCATTGAACATTATAGCTTCTTCTCGAGATCCCTTAGATTGACTTGCTATAAAAAGGTGATATCTGAGGTATATGGCTTCATTTTATCAATCAACTACATGGGAAACAATAAAGAGAGTATGCTTCATGTTTTCCCAGAAGGAAAGCAAAAGGTGAAGAATCCCATGGCTACCTGCAGCCACAAATATGCCAGGAGCAGGTCATGTAGACAAAGACGGACACTTTTCCAATTCATTTCCAAATAAAGAGCAGAAAGGAAAGTGCCAAGAATAAAGCATACACTTTTTTTTTTTTTTTTTTAAATCCTTGAGGTTTGGGCAGGAGATGAGAGACGAGAGGAAGAATAGTTGAGTTGGTCTGTGGAGAGACTGGTGTCAGGGACTGTGGCAGTGGATGCATGTTTCTGCTACAGATGTGAGTGACAGAAGTACAAGAGGTCAACAGTGTGTAAGCATGGATGCAACTTAACATGTACTTTTGAAAGTCAATCAGTGTCCCTTTGTTTTGTTGTCCAGTGTACTAAGTTTATTACAAATAAAGAGTGTTACAAGATTTTGGGTCCCTCGTCTATAGGAGCAGTGCAGCGTCCTTTGTCGAAGTTGGTGGCATCTGTCGGCATCACATGGACTGGTATGCATGTTGTGTGTGTGTGGGGAAAAGCTTCCTGGTTGGGCTCAGTCGGTGCTGACCTGCGTGACTTGTGCGTCAACCGTCTGGTTGGTGGATTGTATGAACATCGGTTGGGTGAGCTCCTGTCCTGCTGGCATCGTCACCTGCTGAATCTGATACAACTGCTGTAAAACAGAGAGAGGCAACTGATGTTATTTGCTACCTTTCTTGGCTGGCACAGTCTTGAAAAAAACCTTATTCTCATTGAGGCTTTTTTTTTTTTTTCCAAGGGGCACGTCAGCTGGTTCACAGCTGGCTGTGTGCACTAGTTAAAATGCTAACAAGCCAATAAAAAGAGCAAATGAGTCAAAATAAAAGACATATACAACTGTCATTGGATATATTAATGACATTTTTTACCTGTCCATCAGTAAACTGGTTGAATTGCTGCTGTCCTTGCTGTACCTCTGCCTGTGTGATCTGAAAACAAAACAAGTTAGATTAAAGAAACAAATAAAGAATGCTAAGGCTTGGATATAAGATCATTTGATTTATGAATGAGATTTCTGTTGCTATTGTGATTACCTGCTGGGTGTTGGCGAGAGTCTGAATCTGTCCTTGGACCACTTGCGCTCCAGACACAGGCTGGGCTAGACGGATGTATTGTAGCTGGCCTGTGTTTAGTTGCACCTACACTCAACCAACACAGGGGGGAGACAGATTTTGGTTTGGAGCAAAAGGTCATTCAAACACAGAGGTCACAGCCATTTTCCCACTTTGGACAACAGCAACGAGAATCATTCACTTTCCTCTTGTGAATTGTTAACTTTGTAAAACGTATGATTGATGATCCCCATCAAAACAGTGAAGGGTGGATCATTCACTAAAACATTGTGTTTGTGCAGTAACACAATGTCAAACGCCACGTCAAACATGCAGCAAACACAGACTACTTTAGCGGTTTCATCCACTGTTTGAGCTTCTTTGCTCTGGCACTAATCTCTCCCAATTCCCATAACTTTTTTTTCAGCTTGATATTATTTCTTACTGGGATTTGCTGGATCTCTCCTGTGTTGGTGATGATCTGCTGCATGACCTGCATGGTCTGGCCTTGGGCTTGACCTGCCTGAGCTTGACCCTGGGCAGCTTGGACAATCTGTACCTGTTGGCCCTCACTCACCTGCATGGCCACAGGCGCGCTCTAATGGAGAGAAAGGAAGAAAGAGAAAAACAGAAGTAACGTATTATTTAGTTGTTGAACAACAACAACAACAACAACTGGTAAAGACATGTAGTTTATGATTGACAGACACAAAGCGAAAAACCAGGAAATCACTAACTTCCCTGGAATAAGATTTTAACCATCACCATAAAACTTGAGTATTCTTAGATTTTAAAAGTCTGTTCAAGATCATTAGGCAGGCACAAAAAATGTGGGAACATGAGGTGACAATGCAGGTTTCGTGACCTCTCTTTGTCTTCTGTCTGTCACACTATCTAGGAGAGGCCACCTGATCTCATGCTGCAGTCACCCCTACAGGCCTCAGTCACCTGAGCAGGCAAAGCTCATAGGTAGCAGTCACCTACAGGGCTGTGGCACCAAGTAATGGCCTCTGTTTGTGTGCCTGGTTAATGAACATATAAATGCAAACGTGCATGTGTGTTTACCGTGATGGGTGTGCCCTGTGACTGCACCTGCACTTGCTGTAACTGCTGCATGGTGGCACCTTGCAGCATCTGATAGCCCAATAGAATAGAATGAGGAAATGAGAGAAAGACACAGTGAGAAAGCAGCGATTGCAACAACTTAACACGTGAGTGTAAGCATGTGTGGAGTGTGTAGAAAGCTTAAATGTTAGAGCAGCAAACGGTGGCATATGAGCAGCAAATGACAATTAATTATATGATTAATAAAAGAAGCTGAGATGAAATGTCAGAAATGTGCATAACATTTTTTTTTTTAAATGCATGTACATCACGGTGACATTTACAGCAGCTCAAGTAATGTCAACTGTGGTTTCATAAGCACTTGTGATAGTTGGTGATCTAAGAAAATAGACTTGGTAAAGTGACAACTAGTGACACTGAAAGCTCTGCACACAGACACATAAATAAAGGGTATTTCCTGCCAACACTTTACACCATAGACCAAAACTGTTGTAAAAAAACATGGCATGTGCCTGATAATTAGTGGCAAGCTAACCAGCTCGGTTTTACACCAGAAAACACTTGTGATATGACTTAAATACCATCAAGAGGGTTACATTTTACATGCAATGCAAACTGGGGGAAATAAATTAAATAGATAGGTTGCATTGACTTGAGATTGAGATGAAGCTTCAAAGATTCAATGTGTTTATCTAAGCACCTCAACAAACCAAATAGCTTTTTTGGGAAGTCCAATGTAAGACTTGCACTTATTCCCTGTGCTGCCTTGTAAATCGCCTACAATGGCGTCTACGTAAGGTGAGTGTCAAACTGTGACCTCCCTGCTCTCAGCAGGGACTGCAGCAGTAGCAGTGCTAGTGAATCAGGCCAGGTCTAAACGAGTAGGACAGCTCAGCTAAAGGCAGTCTGCTGAAGCAGCATGAAGCACCACTGCAGCCCAATAGCATGGCTACATAACATGCAGATACCAAGCTGCAGAGAGAGAGAGAGAGCGCTCAGCAGCAAAAAAAAGTAGGAATGAGATAATTAGAAAGAGAGACAATTGAAAGATGTCCGAAAATTGCATGTTTGTTATCTTACTGCCTGGTAAAAACATTGTGATCCAGAGGGGAAACTCACTCTCCCCAATACTCTGTGCGTGTGTCTGTGTGTGTGTGTGTGTGTGTGTGTGTGTGTGTGTGTGTGTGTGTGTGTGTGTGAGAGAGAAACAGAGTGTGTTTTTGTATGTGTGGGCTAGGGACTTCAATCCAATAAAAAAAAACAGCTACGGATTCCCAGTTTTTGTTTCTTTCCGCTCAATTCTCTGCAACTGAAACAGTGAGGATAAGAAACATTGAAAAAGCGTACATGAAGTGTTCAACGAGCCTTTGATAATGATTTTTTTTAGTTAAGTTATTTTCTATTTTTTTAAGTTAAGTTAAGTGTATTTCACTTATAAGGCAACATGTACACTGCTTCCTATACAATTTCAGAAACTCAACCATGATTCAGACACTATGTGTGATGTGTAAATATTAGAGGCTATGATATTGCAATAATAGACAAGGACTGATAGCAGAAATTTCAGTGAGTTACAGAAAGTTTTTTTTGTGTTTATAAAACGTTTTATTTCATTTTCATTGAAATTCATATAACTAAATAACAAATAAGGTAATATCCTGTTCAGATCAAATGTTTCCTCAGGGAAAGGGTTTTAGAGGGAGGGTGTGCATGTGTGTATAGTTATGTGCCCTGGGTGTGTTCTGAGGTGCAGTTATTCCTGCTGGTGGGAGAGTGGTCAGCTATTGAATTTGAGCTAAGACTAATATCAATAAAGCTAGGTATGATGACCCGAGTAACAAACCTTTTGAAGCGTAATTCCTGGGACGGGGGTGGAGTTTAATATGTGCTACTTAAACTACTTGGGAGATGTAATCTTCAGGTGTCACACAGAGACACAGAAACACACATGCACTCAAACACAATATCCTTTTCTTGAAGTTCAGCGCAGGCTTCATTAACTGGTAATTTGTGTTTCTGTTTGGGCAGTTAAAGCTGTAGTCGGTGTGCTTCTCCACATTAACCTTATTATTGCCTAGAATTCTTATATCCAGCTGTTACCCTATTATGAGATCTTCAAACAAGGTGTTAATAATACCTGTCCTTGCTGTGACTGAGCGATGATGATCTGTCCAGGCTGGATGGTCGTTTGTGCGCCGGGCTGCTGGCCCTGTTGCGTGCCCTGCACCTGTACAGCTCCGGGCTGCTGGGCCAAAGTAAAGTAGTACTGCACCGGCTCTGCTGGAGCTACTGACTGACGCATCTCCTCCTGAAGATGAGACAGACAGACAGACAGACAGACAGACAGACAGACAGACAGACAGACAGACAGACAGACAGACAGACAGACAGACAGACAGACAGACAGACAGACAGACAGACAGACAGACAGACAGACAGACAGACAGACAGACAGACAGACACACACACACACACACACACACACACACACACACACACACGCACGAAGGCCCATCAGTCCATTACATCTCCATGAATTATTTTTGCAGGTGTAACGGTAGAAGAGGGCAGGTCTGATAAATAACTGATAGGATGTGGCTGTGGCTGTGGAGGAGTAATGTAATCTGGGCATAAGATCCATTGTGAGCACCATACTGGTCAATGCAGGTGCAGGCCTGGCATCAGCCAGAACGATTTACACAAAAAAACAGTATCAAACATTTGTGAGTCTACTGCAATATAGGTATACTAAAAATTAATAATTAGACAATTATTGATGTATGTATGTAAACGCTCTCTCTGACCAATAAATGCAGTATCAGAGTTAGTTGGCATTCAGTTTCCTCAGATCAGCAGGTCAGATGCTTGCTGGCA
The DNA here is from genome assembly GCF_008315115.2 of Sander lucioperca. Taxonomy (NCBI): domain Eukaryota; kingdom Metazoa; phylum Chordata; class Actinopteri; order Perciformes; family Percidae; genus Sander; species Sander lucioperca. The sequence goes on from NC_050188.1 coordinate 19,350,733, forward strand.
TGGGGGCTTGAATCACAAATTAAATTATCAGTAAACACTGACCTGTGTCATTCTGCTTAATAACTGACTAATGAACAGGGCTTCATGTTGATGAGGTTTCTCCGTCACCAGAAGCGTAAACAACCTTCTCCCAGCTCCATGACAACACAGCTGAGAGTGTAGGATGTTTACATGCCTGGAGACAGTCTACTTGACGACCAATTTAAATATCTTACTCCTCCATCTGGTATCCTACATTTGTATCTAGTATATCAAGCTCTTGTTTGAGCAAAAAGTTAATGCAATATGCAATTTTCTGTAAGACAAGGCACTCGATTATATCCTTATTGAATTGGTCCCTGTTAGAAGACCTCTCCGAATAGTCGCTATAATTGTACTTTTCTGTTACTAACTGTACAAACTAGTGTCATTGCTGGGTTACTGTTGGCTGTCAGAGGCAATAAGATGCTGCAAACATCCGACTGAAAGCCCTCGCTAT